>NW_026947602.1:0-600000 GCF_034190915.1 Cavia porcellus
GGCGCGCATTGTATGGGTGTGTGTTACATTACATTCACTAGTAGGAATGAGAAAAACATCACGGGGCGGTGCGCAATGTATGGGTGTGTGTTACATTACATTCACTAGTAGGAGTGAGAAAAACATCACGGGGCCGTGCGCATTGTATGCTTGTGTGTTACATTACATTAACTAATAGGAGTGAGAAAAACATCACGGGGTGGTGCGCATTGTATGCTTGTGTGTTACATTACATTCACTAGTAGGAGTGAGAAAAACATCACGGGGTGGTGCGCATTGTATGGGTGTGTGTTACATTACATTCACTAGTAGGAGTGAGAAAAACATCACGGGGTGGTGCGCATTGTATGGGTGTGTGATACATTAGATTCACTAGTAGGAGTGAGAAAAACATCACGGGGTGGTGCGCATTGTATGCGTGTGTGTTACATTAGATTCACTTGTAGGAGTGAGAAAAACATCACGGGGTGGTGCGCATTGTATGGGTGTGTATTACATTAGATTCACTAGTAGGAGTGAGAAAAACATCACGGGGTGGTGCGCATTTTATGGGTGTGTGTTACATTAGATTCACTAGTAGGAGTGAGAAAAACATCACGGGGTGGTGCGCATTGTATGGGTGTGTGTTACATTACATTCACTAGTAGGAGTGAGAAAAACATCACGGGGTGGTGCGCATTGTATGGGTGTGTGGTACATTACATTCCCTAGTAGGAGTGAGAAAAACATCACGGGGTGGTGCGCATTGTATGGGTGTGTGTTACATTACATTCACTAGTAGGAGTGAGAAAAACATCACGGGGTGGTGCGCATTGTATGGGTGTGTGTTACATTACATTCACTAGTAGGAGTGAGAAAAACATCACGGGGTGGTGCGCATTCTATGCGTGTGTGTTACATTACATTCACTAGTAGGAGTGAGAAAAACATCACGGTGTGGTGCGCATTCTATGCGTGTGTGTTACATTACATTCACTAGTAGGAGTGAGAAAAACATCACGGGGTGGTGCGCATTGTATGGGTGTGTGTTACATTACATTCACTAGTAGGAGTGAGAAAAACATCACGGGGTGGTGCGCATTGTATGGGTGTGTGTTACATTACATTCACTACTAAGAGTGAGAAAAACATCACTGGGTGGTGCGCATTGTATGGGTGTGTGTTACATTACATTCACTAGTAGGAGTGAGAAAAACATCACGGGGTGGTGCGCATTGCATGGGTGTGTGTTACATTACATTCACTAGTAGGAGTGACAAAAACATCACGGGGTGGTGCGCATTGCATGGGTGTGTGTTACATTACATTCACTAGTAGGAGTGAGAAAAACATCACGGGGTGGTGCGCATTGTATGGGTGTGTGTTGCATTACATTCACTAGCAGGAGTGAGAAAAACATCACGGGGTGGTGCGCATTGTATGGGTGTGTGTTACATTACATTCACTAGCAGGAGTGAGAAAAACATCACGGGGTGGTGCGCATTGCATGGGTGTGTGTTACATTACATTCACTAGCAGGAGTGAGAAAAACATCACGGGGTGGTGCGCATTGCTTGGGTGTGTGTTACATTACATTCACTAGTAGGAGTGAGAAAAACATCACGGGGTGGTGCGCATTGCATGGGTGTGTGTTACATTACATTCACTAGTAGGAGTGAGAAAAACATCACGGGGTGGTGCGCATTGCATGGGTGTGTGTTACATTACATTCACTAGTAGGAGTGAGAAAAACATCACGGGGTGGTGCGCATTGCATGGGTGTGTGTTACATTACATTCACTAGTAGGAGTGAGAAAAACATCACGGGGTGGTGCGCATTGCATGGGTGTGTGTTACATTACATTCACTAGTAGGAGTGAGAAAAACATCACGGGGTGGTGCGCATTGCATGGGTGTGTGTTACATTACATTCACTAGTAGGAGTGAGAAAAACATCACGGGGTGGTGCGCATTGCATGGGTGTGTGTTACATTACATTCACTAGTAGGAGTGAGAAAAACATCACGGGGTGGTGCGCACTGCATGGGTGTGTGTTGCATTACATTCACTAGTAGGAGTGAGAAAAACATCACGGGGTGGTGCGCATTGCATGGGTGTGTGTTGCATTACATTCACTAGTAGGAGTGAGAAAAACATCAAGGGGTGGTGCGCATTGCATGGGTGTGTGTTACATTACATTCACTAGTAGGAGTGAGAAAAACATCACGGGGTGGTGCGCATTGCATGGGTGTGTGTTGCATTACATTCACTAGTAGGAGTTAGAAAAACATCACGGGGTGGTGCGCATTGCATGGGTGTGTGTTACATTACATTCACTAGTAGGAGTGAGAAAAACATCACGGGGTGGTGCGCATTGCATGGGTGTGTGTTACATTACATTCACTAGTAGGAGTGAGAAAAACATCACGGGGTGGTGCGCACTGCATGGGTGTGTGTTACATTACATTCACTAGTAGGAGTGAGAAAAACATCACGGGGTGGTGCGCACTGCATGGGTGTGTGTTACATTACATTCACTAGTAGGAGTGAGAAAAACATCACGGGGTGGTGCGCATTGAATGCGTGTGTGATACATTAGATTCACTTGTAGGAGTGAGAAAAACATCACGGGGTGGTGCGCATTGTATGGGTGTGTGTTACATTAGATTCACTTGTAGGAGTGAGAAAAACATCACGGGGTGGTGCGCATTGTATGGGTGTGTGTTGCATTACATTCACTAGTAGGAGTGAGAAAAACATCACGGGGTGGTGCGCATTGTATGGGTGTGTGTTGCATTACATTCACTAGTAGGAGATAGAAAAACATCACGGGGTGGTGCGCATTGTATGGGTGTGTGTTACATTACATTCACTAGTAGGAGTGAGAAAAACATCACGGGGTGGTGCGCATTGTATGGGTGTGTGTTACATTAGATTCACTTGTAGGAGTGAGAAAAACATCACGGGGTGGTGCGCATTGTATGGGTGTTTGTTGCATTACATTCACTAGCAGGAGTGAGAAAAACATCACGGGGTGGTGCGCATTGTATGGGTGTGTGTTGCATTACATTCACTAGCAGGAGTGAGAAAAACATCACGGGGTGGTGCGCATTGTATGGGCGTGTGTTACATTACATTCACTAGTAGGAGTGAGAAAAACATCACGGGGTCGTGCGCATTGTATGGGTGTGTGTTACATTACATTCACTAGTAGGAGTGAGAAAAACATCACGGGGTGGTGCGCATTGCATGGGTGTGTGTTACATTACATTCACTAGTAGGAGTGAGAAAAACATCACGGGGTGGTGCGCATTGCATGGGTGTGTGTTACATTACATTCACTAGTAGGAGTGAGAAAAACATCACGGGTTGGTGCGCATTGCATGGGTGTGTGTTACATTACATTCACTAGTAGGAGTGAGAAAAACATCACGGGGTGGTGCGCACTGCATGGGTGTGTGTTACATTACATTCACTAGTAGGAGTGAGAAAAACATCACGGGGTCGTGCGCACTGCATGGGTGTGTGTTACATTACATTCACTAGTAGGAGTGAGAAAAACATCACGGGGTGGTGCGCATTGAATGCGTGTGTGATACATTAGATTCACTTGTAGGAGTGAGAAAAACATCACGGGGTGGTGCGCATTGTATGGGTGTGTGTTACATTAGATTCACTTGTAGGAGTGAGAAAAACATCACGGGGTGGTGCGCATTGTATGGGTGTGTGTTGCATTACATTCACTAGTAGGAGTGAGAAAAACATCACGGGGTGGTGCGCATTGTATGGGTGTGTGTTGCATTACATTCACTAGTAGGAGTGAGAAAAACATCACGGGGTGGTGCGCATTGTATGGGTGTGTGTTACATTACATTCACTAGTAGGAGTGAGAAAAACATCACGGGGTGGTGCGCATTGTATGGGTGTGTGTTACATTAGATTCACTTGTAGGAGTGAGAAAAACATCACGGGGAGGTGCGCATTGTATGGGTGTGTGTTGCATTACATTCACTAGCAGGAGTGAGAAAAACATCACGGGGTGGTGCGCATTGTATGGGTGTGTGTTGCATTACATTCACTAGCAGGAGTGAGAAAAACATCACGGGGTGGTGCGCATTGTATGGGTGTGTGTTACATTACATTCACTAGTAGGAGTGAGAAAAACATCACGGGGTGGTGCGCATTGTATGGGTGTGTGTTACATTACATTCACTAGTAGGAGTGAGAAAAACATCACGGGGTGGTGCGCATTGCATGGGTGTGTGTTACATTACATTCACTAGTAGGAGTGAGAAAAACATCACGGGGTGTTGCGCATTGCATGGGTGTGTGTTACATTACATTCACTAGTAGGAGTGAGAAAAACATCACGGGGTGGTGCGCATTGCATGGGTGTGTGTTACATTACATTCACCAGTAGGAGTGAGAAAAACATCACGGGGTGGTGCCCATTGCATGGGTGTGTGTTACATTACATTCACCAGTAGGAGTGAGAAAAACATCACGGGGTGGTGCGCATTGCATGGGTGTGTGTTACATTACATTCACTAGTAGGAGTGAGAAAAACATCACGGGGTGGTGCGCATTGCATGGGTGTGTGTTACATTACATTCACTAGTAGGAGTGAGAAAATCATCACGGGGTGGTGCGCATTGCATGGGTGTGTGTTACATTACATTCACTAGTAGGAGTGAGAAAAACATCACGGGGTGGTGCGCACTGCATGGGTGTGTGTTACATTACATTCACTAGTAGGAGTGAGAAAAACATCACGGGGTGGCGCGCACTGTATGGGTGTGTGTTACATTAGATTCACTAGTAGGAGTGAGAAAAACATCACGGGGCGGCGCGCATTGTATGGGTGTGTGTTACATTAGATTCACTAGTAGGAGTGAGAAAAACATCACGGGGCGGCGCGCATTGTATGGGTGTGTGTTACATTACATTCACTAGTAGGAGTGAAAAAAACATCACGGGGCGGCGCGCATTGTATGGGTGTGTGTTACATTACATTCACTAGTAGGAATGAGGAAAACATCACGGGGCGGCGCGCAATGTATGGGTGTGTGTTACATTACATTCACTAGTAGGAGTGAGAAAAACATCACGGGGCGGTGCGCATTGTATGCTTGTGTGTTACATTACATTAACTAGTAGGAGTGAGAAAAACATCACGGGGTGGTGCGCATTGTATGCTTCTGTGTTACATTACATTCACTAGTAGGAGTGAGAAAAACATCACGGGGTGGTGCGCATTGTATGGGTGTGTGTTACATTACATTCACTAGTAGGAGTGAGAAAAACATCACGGGGTGGTGCGCATTGTATGGGTGTGTGATACATTAGATTCACTAGTAGGAGTGAGAAAAACATCACGGGGTGGTGCGCATTGTATGCTTGTGTGTTACATTACATTCACTAGTAGGAGTGAGAAAAACATCACGGGGTGGTGCGCATTGTATGGGTGTGTGTTACATTACATTCACTAGTAGGAGTGAGAAAAACATCACGGGGTGGTGCGCATTGTATGGGTGTGTGATACATTAGATTCACTAGTAGGAGTGAGAAAAACATCACGGGGTGGTGCGCATTGTATGCGTGTGTGTTACATTAGATTCACTTGTAGGAGTGAGAAAAACATCACGGGGTGGTGCGCATTGTATGGGTGTGTGTTACATTACATTGACTAGTAGGAGTGAGAAAAACATCACGGGGTGGTGCGCATTTTATGGGTGTGTGTTACATTAGATTCACTAGTAGGAGTGAGAAAAACATCACGGGGTGGTGCGCATTGTATGGGTGTGTGTTACATTACATTCACTAGTAGGAGTGAGAAAAACATCACGGGGTGGTGCGCATTGTATGGGTGTGTGTTACATTACATTCACTAGTAGGAGTGAGAAAAACATCACGGGGTGGTGCGCATTGTATGGGTGTGTGTTACATTACATTCAGTAGTAGGAGTGAGAAAAACATCACGGGGTGGTGCGCATTGTATGGGTGTGTGTTACATTACATTCACTAGTAGGAGTGAGAAAAACATCACGGGGTGGTGCGCATTGTATGGGGGTGTGTTACATTACATTCACTAGTAGGAGTGAGAAAAACATCACGGGGTGGTGCGCATTGTATGGGTGTGTGTTACATTACATTCACTAGTAGGAGTGAGAAAAACATCACGGGGTGGTGCGCATTGTATGCTTGTGTGTTACATTACATTCACTAGTAGGAGTGAGAAAAACATCACGGGGTGGTGCGCATTGCATGGGTGTGTGTTACATTACATTCACTAGTAGGAGTGAGAAAAACATCACGGGGTGGTGCGCATTGTATGGGTGTGTGTTACATTACATTCACTAGTAGGAGTGAGAAAAACATCACGGGGTGGTGCGCATTGTATGGGTGTGTGTTACATTACATTCACTAGTAGGAGTGAGAAAAACATCACGGGGTGGTGCGCATTGCATGGGTGTGTGTTACATTACATTCACTAGTAGGAGTGAGAAAAACATCACGGGGTGGTGCGCATTGCAAGGGTATGTGTTACATTACATTCACTAGTAGGAGTGAGAAAAACATCACGGGGTGGTGCGCATTGCATGGGTGTGTGTTACATTACATTCACTAGTAGGAGTGAGAAAAACATCACGGGGTGGTGCGCACTGCATGGGTGTGTGTTACATTACATTCACTAGTAGGAGTGAGAAAAACATCACGGGGTGGTGCGCACTGTATGGGTGTGTGTTACATTAGATTCACTAGTAGGAGTGAGAAAAACATTACGGGGCGGTGCGCATTGTATGGGTGTGTGTTACATTACATTCACTAGTAGGAGTGAGAAAAACATCACGGGGCGGTGCGCAATATGGGTGTGTGTTACATTACATTCACTAGTAGGAGTGAGAAAAGCATCACGGGGTGGTGCGCATTGTATGCTTGTGTGTTAAATAACATTCACTAGTAGGAGTGAGAAAAACATCACGGGGTGGTGCGCATTGTATGGGTGTGTGTTACATTACATTCACTAGTAGGAGTGAGAAAAACATCACGGGGTGGTGCGCATTGTATGGGTGTGTGATACATTAGATTCACTTGTAGGAGTGAGAAAAACATCACGGGGTGGTGCGCATTGTATGGGTGTGTGTTACATTACATTCACTAGTAGGAGTGAGAAAAACATCACGGGGTGGTGCGCATTGTATGCTTGTGTGTTACATTACATTCACTAGTAGGAGTGAGAAAAACATCACGGGGTGGTGCGCATTGTATGGGTGTGTGTTACATTACATTCACTATTAGGAGTGAGAAAAACATCACGGGGTGGTGCGCATTGCATGGGTGTGTGTTACATTACATTCACTAGTAGGAGTGAGAAAAACATCACGGGGTGGTGCGCATTGTATGGGTGTGTGATACATTGGATTCACTTGTAGGAGTGAGAAAAACATCACGGGGTGGTGCGCATTGCATGGGTGTGTGTTACATTACATTCACTAGTAGGAGTGAGAAAAACATCACGGGGTGGTGCGCATTGCATGGGTGTGTGTTACATTACATTCACTAGTAGGAGTGAGAAAAACATCACGGGGTGGTGCGCATTGCATGGGTGTGTGTTACATTACATTCACTAGTAGGAGTGAGAAAAACATCACGGGGTGGTGCGCACTGCATGGGTGTGTGTTGCATTACATTCACTAGTAGGAGTGAGAAAAACATCACGGGGTGGTGCGCATTGCATGGGTGTGTGTTGCATTACATTCACTAATAGGAGTGAGAAAAACATCACGGGGTGGTGCGCATTGCATGGGTGTGTGTTACATTACATTCACTAGTAGGAGTGAGAAAAACATCACGGGGTGGTGCGCATTGCATGGGTGTGTGTTGCATTACATTCACTAGTAGGAGTGAGAAAAACATCACGGGGTGGTGCGCATTGCATGGGTGTGTGTTACATTACATTCACTAGTAGGAGTGAGAAAAACATCACGGGGTGGTGCGCATTGCATGGGTGTGTGTTACATTACATTCACTAGTAGGAGTGAGAAAAACATCACGGGGTGGTGCGCACTGCATGGGTGTGTGTTACATTACATTCACTAGTAGGAGTGAGAAAAACATCACGGGGTGGTGCGCATTGAATGCGTGTGTGATACATTAGATTCACTTGTAGGAGTGAGAAAAACATCACGGGGTGGTGCGCATTGTATGGGTGTGTGTTACATTAGATTCACTTGTAGGAGTGAGAAAAACATCACGGGGTGGTGCGCATTGTATGGGTGTGTGTTGCATTACATTCACTAGTAGGAGTGAGAAAAACATCACGGGGTGGTGCGCATTGTATGGGTGTGTGTTGCACTACATTCACTAGTAGGAGTGAGAAAAACATCACGGGGTGGTGCGCATTGTATGGGTGTGTGTTACATTACATTCACTAGTAGGAGTGAGAAAAACATCACGGGGTGGTGCGCATTGTATGGGTGTGTGTTACATTAGATTCACTAGTAGGAGTGAGAAAAACATCACGGGGTGGTGCGCATTGTATGGGTGTGTGTTGCATTACATTCACTAGCAGGAGTGAGAAAAACATCACGGGGTGGTGCGCATTGTATGGGTGTGTGATACATTAGATTCACTAGTAGGAGTGAGAAAAACATCACGGGGTGGTGCGCATTGTATGCGTGTGTGTTACATTAGATTCACTTGCAGGAGTGAGAAAAACATCACGGGGTGGTGCGCACTGTATGGGTGTGTGTTACATTAGATTCACTAGTAGGAGTGAGAAAAACATCACGGGGCGGCGCGCATTGTATGGGTGTGTGTTACATTAGATTCACTAGTAGGAGTGAGAAAAACATCACGGGGCGGCGCGCATTGTATGGGTGTGTGTTACATTACATTCACTAGTAGGAGTGAAAAAAACATCACGGGGCGGCGCGCATTGTATGGGTGTGTGTTACATTACATTCACTAGTAGGAATGAGGAAAACATCACGGGGCGGCGCGCAATGTATGGGTGTGTGTTACATTACATTCACTAGTAGGAGTGAGAAAAACATCACGGGGCGGTGCGCATTGTATGCTTGTGTGTTACATTACATTAACTAGTAGGAGTGAGAAAAACATCACGGGGTGGTGCGCATTGTATGCTTCTGTGTTACATTACATTCACTAGTAGGAGTGAGAAAAACATCACGGGGTGGTGCGCATTGTATGGGTGTGTGTTACATTACATTCACTAGTAGGAGTGAGAAAAACATCACGGGGTGGTGCGCATTGTATGGGTGTGTGATACATTAGATTCACTAGTAGGAGTGAGAAAAACATCACGGGGTGGTGCGCATTGTATGCTTGTGTGTTACATTACATTCACTAGTAGGAGTGAGAAAAACATCACGGGGTGGTGCGCATTGTATGGGTGTGTGTTACATTACATTCACTAGTAGGAGTGAGAAAAACATCACGGGGTGGTGCGCATTGTATGGGTGTG
Source organism: Cavia porcellus (assembly GCF_034190915.1). Lineage (NCBI taxonomy): Eukaryota > Metazoa > Chordata > Mammalia > Rodentia > Caviidae > Cavia > Cavia porcellus. The sequence goes on from NW_026947602.1 coordinate 9,467, forward strand.
TGATACATTAGATTCACTAGTAGGAGTGAGAAAAACATCACGGGGTGGTGCGCATTGTATGCGTGTGTGTTACATTAGATTCACTTGTAGGAGTGAGAAAAACATCACGGGGTGGTGCGCATTGTATGGGTGTGTGTTACATTACATTCACTAGTAGGAGTGAGAAAAACATCACGGGGTGGTGCGCATTTTATGGTTGTGTGTTACATTAGATTCACTAGTAGGAGTGAGAAAAACATCACGGGGTGGTGCGCATTGTATGGGTGTGTGTTACATTACATTCACTAGTAGGAGTGAGAAAAACATCACGGGGTGGTGCGCATTGTATGGGTGTGTGTTACATTACATTCACTAGTAGGAGTGAGAAAAACATCACGGGGTGGTGCGCATTGTATGGGTGTGTGTTACATTACATTCAGTAGTAGGAGTGAGAAAAACATCACGGGGTGGTGCGCATTGTATGGGTGTGTGTTACATTACATTCACTAGTAGGAGTGAGAAAAACATCACGGGGTGGTGCGCATTGTATGGGTGTGTGTTACATTACATTCACTAGTAGGAGTGAGAAAAACATCACGGGGTGGTGCGCATTGTATGGGTGTGTGTTACATTACATTCACTAGTAGGAGTGAGAAAAACATCACGGGGTGGTGCGCATTGTATGCTTGTGTGTTACATTACATTCACTAGTAGGAGTGAGAAAAACATCACGGGGTGGTGCGCATTGCATGGGTGTGTGTTACATTACATTCACTAGTAGGAGTGAGAAAAACATCACGGGGTGGTGCGCATTGTATGGGTGTGTGTTACATTACATTCACTAGTAGGAGTGAGAAAAACATCACGGGGTGGTGCGCATTGTATGGGTGTGTGTTACATTACATTCACTAGTAGGAGTGAGAAAAACATCACGGGGTGGTGCGCATTGCATGGGTGTGTGTTACATTACATTCACTAGTAGGAGTGAGAAAAACATCACGGGGTGGTGCGCATTGCAAGGGTGTGTGTTACATTACATTCACTAGTAGGAGTGAGAAAAACATCACGGGGTGGTGCGCATTGCATGGGTGTGTGTTACATTACATTCACTAGTAGGAGTGAGAAAAACATCACGGGGTGGTGCGCACTGCATGGGTGTGTGTTACATTACATTCACTAGTAGGAGTGAGAAAAACATCACGGGGTGGTGCGCACTGTATGGGTGTGTGTTACATTAGATTCACTAGTAGGAGTGAGAAAAACATTACGGGGCGGTGCGCATTGTATGGGTGTGTGTTACATTACATTCACTAGTAGGAGTGAGAAAAACATCACGGGGCGGTGCGCAATATGGGTGTGTGTTACATTACATTCACTAGTAGGAGTGAGAAAAGCATCACGGGGTGGTGCGCATTGTATGCTTGTGTGTTAAATAACATTCACTAGTAGGAGTGAGAAAAACATCACGGGGTGGTGCGCATTGTATGGGTGTGTGTTACATTACATTCACTAGTAGGAGTGAGAAAAACATCACGGGGTGGTGCGCATTGTATGGGTGTGTGATACATTAGATTCACTTGTAGGAGTGAGAAAAACATCACGGGGTGGTGCGCATTGTATGGGTGTGTGTTACATTACATTCACTAGTAGGAGTGAGAAAAACATCACGGGGTGGTGCGCATTGTATGCTTGTGTGTTACATTACATTCACTAGTAGGAGTGAGAAAAACATCACGGGGTGGTGCGCATTGTATGGGTGTGTGTTACATTACATTCACTATTAGGAGTGAGAAAAACATCACGGGGTGGTGCGCATTGCATGGGTGTGTGTTACATTACATTCACTAGTAGGAGTGAGAAAAACATCACGGGGTGGTGCGCATTGTATGGGTGTGTGATACATTGGATTCACTTGTAGGAGTGAGAAAAACATCACGGGGTGGTGCGCATTGCATGGGTGTGTGTTACATTACATTCACTAGTAGGAGTGAGAAAAACATCACGGGGTGGTGCGCATTGCATGGGTGTGTGTTACATTAGATTCACTAGTAGGAGTGAGAAAAACATCACGGGGTGGTGCGCATTGCATGGGTGTGTGTTACATTACATTCACTAGTAGGAGTGAGAAAAACATCACGGGGTGGTGCGCACTGCATGGGTGTGTGTTGCATTACATTCACTAGTAGGAGTGAGAAAAACATCACGGGGTGGTGCGCATTGCATGGGTGTGTGTTGCATTACATTCACTAATAGGAGTGAGAAAAACATCACGGGGTGGTGCGCATTGCATGGGTGTGTGTTACATTACATTCACTAGTAGGAGTGAGAAAAACATCACGGGGTGGTGCGCATTGCATGGGTGTGTGTTGCATTACATTCACTAGTAGGAGTGAGAAAAACATCACGGGGTGGTGCGCATTGCATGGGTGTGTGTTACATTACATTCACTAGTAGGAGTGAGAAAAACATCACGGGGTGGTGCGCATTGCATGGGTGTGTGTTACATTACATTCACTAGTAGGAGTGAGAAAAACATCACGGGGTGGTGCGCACTGCATGGGTGTGTGTTACATTACATTCACTAGTAGGAGTGAGAAAAACATCACGGGGTGGTGCGCATTGAATGCGTGTGTGATACATTAGATTCACTTGTAGGAGTGAGAAAAACATCACGGGGTGGTGCGCATTGTATGGGTGTGTGTTACATTAGATTCACTTGTAGGAGTGAGAAAAACATCACGGGGTGGTGCGCATTGTATGGGTGTGTGTTGCATTACATTCACTAGTAGGAGTGAGAAAAACATCACGGGGTGGTGCGCATTGTATGGGTGTGTGTTGCACTACATTCACTAGTAGGAGTGAGAAAAACATCACGGGGTGGTGCGCATTGTATGGGTGTGTGTTACATTACATTCACTACTAGGAGTGAGAAAAACATCACGGGGTGGTGCGCATTGTATGGGTGTGTGTTACATTAGATTCACTAGTAGGAGTGAGAAAAACATCACGGGGTGGTGCGCATTGTATGGGTGTGTGTTGCATTACATTCACTAGCAGGAGTGAGAAAAACATCACGGGGTGGTGCGCATTGTATGGGTGTGTGATACATTAGATTCACTAGTAGGAGTGAGAAAAACATCACGGGGTGGTGCGCATTGTATGCGTGTGTGTTACATTAGATTCACTTGCAGGAGTGAGAAAAACATCACGGGGTGGTGCGCATTGTATGGGTGTGTGTTACATTAGATTCACTAGTAGGAGTGAGAAAAACATCACGGGGTGGTGCGCATTGTATGGGTGTGTGTTACATTACATTCAGTAGTAGGAGTGAGAAAAACATCACGGGGTGGTGCGCATTGTATGGGTGTGTGTTACATTACATTCACTAGTAGGAGTGAGAAAAACATCACGGGGTGGTGCGCATTGTATGGGTGTGTGTTACATTACATTCACTAGTAGGAGTGAGAAAAACATCACGGGGTGGTGCGCATTGCATGGGTGTGTGTTACATTACATTCACTAGTAGGAGTGAGAAAAACATCACGGGGTGGTGCGCATTGCATGGGTGTGTGTTACATTACATTCACTAGTAGGAGTGAGAAAAACATCACGGGGTGGTGCGCATTGCATGGGTGTGTGTTACATTACATTCACTAGTAGGAGTGAGAAAAACATCACGGGGTGGTGCGCACTGCATGGGTGTGTGTTACATTACATTCACTAGTAGGAGTGAGAAAAACATCACGGGGCGGTGCGCACTGTATGGGTGTGTGTTACATTAATTTCACTAGTAGGAGTGAGAAAAACATCACGGGGCGGTGCGCACTGTATGGGTGTGTGTTACATTACATTCACTAGTAGGAGTGAGAAAAACATCACGGGGTGGTGCGCATTGCATGGGTGTGTGTTACATTACATTCACTAGTAGGAGTGAGAAAAACATCACGGGGTGGTGCGCATTGTATGGGTGTGTGTTACATTACATTCAGTAGTAGGAGTGAGAAAAACATCACGGGGTGGTGCGCATTGTATGGGTGTGTGTTACATTACATTCACTAGTAGGAGTGAGAAAAACATCACGGGGTGGTGCGCATTGTATGGGTGTGTGTTACATTACATTCACTAGTAGGAGGGAGAAAAACATCACGGGGTGGTGCGCATTGTATGGGTGTGTGTTACATTACATTCACTAGTAGGAGTGAGAAAAACATCACGGGGTGGTGCGCATTGTATGCTTGTGTGTTACATTACATTCACTAGTAGGAGTGAGAAAAACATCACGGGGTGGTGCGCATTGCATGGGTGTGTGTTACATTACATTCACTAGTAGGAGTGAGAAAAACATCACGGGGTGGTGCGCATTTTATGGGTGTGTGTTACATTACATTCACTAGTAGGAGTGAGAAAAACATCACGGGGTGGTGCGCATTGTATGGGTGTGTGTTACATTACATTCACTAGTAGGAATGAGAAAAACATCACGGGGTGGTGCGCATTGCATGGGTGTGTGTTACATTACATTCACTAGTAGGAGTGAGAAAAACATCACGGGGCGGTGCGCAATATGGGTGTGTGTTACATTACATTCACTAGTAGGAGTGAGAAAAGCATCACGGGGTGGTGCGCATTGTATGCTTGTGTGTTAAATTACATTCACTAGTAGGAGTGAGAAAAACATCACGGGGTGGTGCGCATTGTATGGGTGTGTGTTACATTACATTCACTAGTAGGAGTGAGAAAAACATCACGGGGTGGTGCGCATTGTATGGGTGTGTGATACATTAGATTCACTTGTAGGAGTGAGAAAAACATCACGGGGTGGTGCGCATTGTATGGGTGTGTGTTACATTACATTCACTAGTAGGAGTGAGAAAAACATCACGGGGTGGTGCGCATTGTATGCTTGTGTGTTACATTACATTCACTAGTAGGAGTGAGAAAAACATCACGGGGTGGTGCGCACTGCATGGGTGTGTGTTACATTACATTCACTAGTAGGAGTGAGAAAAACATCACGGGGTGGTGCGCACTGCATGGGTGTGTGTTACATTACATTCACTAGTAGGAGTGAGAAAAACATCACGGGGTGGTGCGCACTGTATGGGTGTGTGTTACATTAGATTCACTAGTAGGAGTGAGAAAAACATCACGGGGCGGTGCGCATTGTATGGGTGTGTGTTACATTACATTCACTAGTAGGAGTGAGAAAAACATCACGGGGCGGTGCGCAATATGGGTGTGTGTTACATTACATTCACTAGTAGGAGTGAGAAAAGCATCACGGGGTGGTGCGCATTGTATGCTTGTGTGTTAAATTACATTCACTAGTAGGAGTGAGAAAAACATCACGGGGTGGTGCGCATTGTATGGGTGTGTGTTACATTACATTCACTAGTAGGAGTGAGAAAAACATCACGGGGTGGTGCGCATTGTATGGGTGTTTGATACATTAGATTCACTTGTAGGAGTGAGAAAAACATCACGGGGTGCTGCGCATTGTATGGGTGTGTGTTACATTACATTCACTAGTAGGAGTGAGAAAAACATCACGGGGTGGTGCGCATTGTATGCTTGTGTGTTACATTACATTCACTAGTAGGAGTGAGAAAAACATCACGGGGTGGTGCGCATTGTATGGGTGTGTGTTACATTACATTCACTATTAGGAGTGAGAAAAACATCACGGGGTGGTGCGCATTGCATGGGTGTGTGTTACATTACATTCACTAGTAGGAGTGAGAAAAACATCACGGGGTGGTGCGCATTGTATGGGTGTGTGATACATTAGATTCACTTGTAGGAGTGAAAAAAACATCACGGGGTGGTGTGCATTGCATGGGTGTGTGTTACATTACATTCACTAGTAGGAGTGAGAAAAACATCAAGGGGTGGTGCGCATTGCATGGGTGTGTGTTACATTACATTCACTAGTAGGAGTGAGAAAAACATCACGGGGTGGTGCGCATTGCATGGGTGTGTGTTACATTACATTCACTAGTAGGAGTGAGAAAAACATCACGGGGTGGTGCGCACTGCATGGGTGTGTGTTGCATTACATTCACTAGTAGGAGTGAGAAAAACATCACGGGGTGGTGCGCACTGCATGGGTGTGTGTTGCATTACATTCACTAATAGGAGTGAGAAAAACATCACAGGGTGGTGCGCATTGCATGGGTGTGTGTTACATTACATTCACTAGTAGGAGTGAGAAAAACATCACGGGGTGGTGCGCATTGCATGGGTGTGTGTTACATTACATTCACTAGTAGGAGTGAGAAAAACATCACGGGGTGGTGCGCACTGCATGGGTGTGTGTTACATTACATTCACTAGTAGGAGTGAGAAAAACATCACGGGGTGGTGCGCACTGCATGGGTGTGTGTTACATTACATTCACTAGTAGGAGTGAGAAAAACATCACGGGGTGGTGCGCATTGAATGCGTGTGTGATACATTAGATTCACTTGTAGGAGTGAGAAAAACATCACGGGGTGGTGCGCATTGTATGGGTGTGTGTTACATTAGATTCACTTGTAGGAGTGAGAAAAACATCACGGGGTGGTGCGCATTGTATGGGTGTGTGTTGCATTACATTCACTAGTAGGAGTGAGAAAAACATCACGGGGTGGTGCGCATTGTATGGGTGTGTGTTGCATTACATTCACTAGTAGGAGTGAGAAAAACATCACGGGGTGGTGCGCATTGTATGGGTGTGTGTTACATTACATTCACTAGTAGGAGTGAGAAAAACATCACGGGGTGGTGCGCATTGTATGGGTGTGTGTTACATTAGATTCACTTGTAGGAGTGAGAAAAACATCACGGGGTGGTGCGCATTGTATGGGTGTGTGATACATTAGATTCACTTGTAGGAGTGAAAAAAACATCACGGGGTGGTGCGCATTGCATGGGTGTGTGTTACATTACATTCACTAGTAGGAGTGAGAAAAACATCACGGGGTGGTGCGCATTGCATGGGTGTGTGTTACATTACATTCACTAGTAGGAGTGAGAAAAACATCACGGGGTGGTGCGCATTGCATGGGTGTGTGTTACATTACATTCACTAGTAGGAGTGAGAAAAACATCACGGGGTGGTGCGCACTGCATGGGTGTGTGTTGCATTACATTCACTAGTAGGAGTGAGAAAAACATCACGGGGTGGTGCGCACTGCATGGGTGTGTGTTGCATTACATTCACTAATAGGAGTGAGAAAAACATCACGGGGTGGTGCGCATTGCATGGGTGTGTGTTACATTATATTCACTAGTAGGAGTGAGAAAAACATCACGGGGTGGTGCGCACTGCATGGGTGTGTGTTACATTACATTCACTAGTAGGAGTGAGAAAAACATCACGGGGTGGTGCGCACTGCATGGGTGTGTGTTACATTACATTCACTAGTAGGAGTGAGAAAAACATCACGGGGTGGTGCGCATTGAATGCGTGTGTGATACATTAGATTCACTTGTAGGAGTGAGAAAAACATCACGGGGTGGTGCGCATTGTATGGGTGTGTGTTACATTACATTCACTAGTAGGAGTGAGAAAAACATCACGGGGTGGTGCGCATTGAATGCGTGTGTGATACATTAGATTCACTTGTAGGAGTGAGAAAAACATCACGGGGTGGTGCGCATTGTATGGGTGTGTGTTGCATTACATTCACTAGTAGGAGTGAGAAAAACATCACGGGGTGGTGCGCATTGTATGGGTGTGTGTTGCATTACATTCACTAGTAGGAGTGAGAAAAACATCACGGGGTGGTGCGCATTGTATGGGTGTGTGTTACATTACATTCACTAGTAGGAGTGAGAAAAACATCACGGGGTGGTGCGCATTGTATGGGTGTGTGTTACATTAGATTCACTTGTAGGAGTGAGAAAAACATCACGGGGTGGTGCGCATTGTATGGGTGTGTGTTGCATTACATTCACTAGCAGGAGTGAGAAAAACATCACGGGGTGGTGCGCATTGTATGGGTGTGTGTTGCATTACATTCACTAGTAGGAGTGAGAAAAACATCACGGGGTGGTGCGCATTGTATGGGTGTGTGTTACATTACGTTCACTAGTAGGAGTGAGAAAAACATCACGGGGTGGTGCGCATTGCATGGGTGTGTGTTACATTACATTCACTAGTAGGAGTGAGAAAAACATCACGGGGTGTTGCGCATTGCATGGGTGTGTGTTACATTACAGTCACTAGTAGGAGTGAGAAAAACATCACGGGGTGGTGCGCATTGCATGGGTGTGTGTTACATTACATTCACTAGTAGGAGTGAGAAAAACATCACGGGGTGGTGCGCATTGCATGGGTGTGTGTTACATTACATTCACCAGTAGGAGTGAGAAAAACATCACGGGGTGGTGCGCATTGCATGGGTGTGTGTTACATTACATTCACTAGTAGGAGTGAGAAAAACATCACGGGGTGGTGCGCATTGCATGGGTGTGTGTTACATTACATTCACTAGTAGGAGTGAGAAAAACATCACGGGGTGGTGCGCATTGCATGGGTGTGTGTTACATTACATTCACTAGTAGGAGTGAGAAAAACATCACGGGGTGGTGCGCACTGCATGGGTGTGTGTTACATTACATTCACTAGTAGGAGTGAGAAAAACATCACGGGGTGGTGCGCACTGCATGGGTGTGTGTTACATTACATTCACTAGTAGGAGTGAGAAAAACATCACGGGGTGGTGCGCACTGCATGGGTGTGTGTTACATTACATTCACTAGTAGGAGTGAGAAAAACATCACGGTGTGGTGCGCACTGTATGGGTGTGTGTTACATTACATTCACTAGTAGGAGTGAGAAAAACATCACGGGGTGGCGCGCACTGTATGGGTGTGTGTTACATTAGATTCACTAGTAGGAGTGAGAAAAACATCACGGGGCGGCGCGCATTGTATGGGTGTGTGTTACATTACATTCACTAGTAGGAGTGAGAAAAACATCACGGGGCGGCGCGCATTGTATGGGTGTGTGTTACATTACATTCACTAGTAGGAATGAGGAAAACATCACGGTACGTCGCGCAATGTATGGGTGTGTGTTACATTACATTCACTAGTAGGAGTGAGAAAAACATCACGGGGCGGTGCGCATTGTATGCTTGTGTGTTACATTACATTAACTAGTAGGAGTGAGAAAAACATCACGGGGTGGTGCGCATTGTATGGGTGTGTGTTACATTACATTCACTAGTAGGGGTGAGAAAAACATCACGGGGTGGTGCGCATTGTATGGGTGTGTGATACATTAAATTCACTAGTAGGAGTGAGAAAAACATCACGGGGTGGTGCGCATTGTATGCTTGTGTGTTACATTCCATTCACTAGTAGGAGTGAGAAAAACATCACGGGGTGGTGCGCATTGTATGGGTGTGTGTTACATTACATTCACTAGTAGGAGTGAGAAAAACATCACGGGGTGGTGCGCATTGTATGGGTGTGTGATACATTAGATTCACTAGTAGGAGTGAGAAAAACATCACGGGGTGGTGCGCATTGTATGCGTGTGTGTTACATTAGATTCACTTGCAGGAGTGAGAAAAACATCACGGGGTGGTGCGCATTGTATGGGTGTGTGTTACATTAGATTCACTTGCAGGAGTGAGAAAAACATCACAGGGTGGTGCGCATTGTATGGGTGTGTGTTACATTACGTTCAGTAGTAGGAGTGAGAAAAACATCACGGGGTGGTGCGCATTGTATGGGTGTGTGTTACATTACATTCACTAGTAGGAGTGAGAAAAACATCACGGGGTGGTGCGCATTGTATGGGTGTGTGTTACATTACATTCACTAGTAGGAGTGAGAAAAACATCACGGGGTGGTGCGCATTGTATGGGTGTGTGTTACATTACATTCACTAGTAGGAGTGAGAAAAACATCACGGGGTGGTGCGCATTGTATGGGTGTGTGTTACATTACATTCACTAGTAGGAGTGAGAAAAACATCACGGGGTGGTGCGCACTGTATGCTTGTGTGTTACATTACATTCACTAGTAGGAGTGAGAAAAACATCACGGGGTGGTGCGCATTGCATGGGTGTGTGTTACATTACATTCACTAGTAGGAGTGAGAAAAACATCACGGGGTGGTGCGCATTGTATGGGTGTGTGTTACATTACATTCACTAGTAGGAGTGAGAAAAACATCACGGGGTGGTGCGCATTGTATGGGTGTGTGTTACATTACATTCACTAGTAGGAGTGAGAAAAACATCACGGGGTGGTGCGCATTGCATGGGTGTGTGTTACATTACATTCACTAGTAGGAGTGAGAAAAACATCACGGGGTGGTGCGCATTGCATGGGTGTGTGTTACATTACATTCACTAGTAGGAGTGAGAAAAACATCACGGGGTGGTGCGCATTGTATGCGTGTGTGTTACATTAGATTCACTTGTAGGAGTGAGGAAAACATCACGGGGTTGTGCGTATTGTATGGGTGTGTGTTACATTAGATTCACTAGTAGGAGTGAGAAAAACATCACGGGGTGGTGCGCATTTTATGGGTGTGTGTTACATTAGATTCACTAGTAGGAGTGAGAAAAACATCACGGGGTGGTGCGCATTGTATGGGTGTGTGTTACATTACATTCACTAGTAGGAGTGAGAAAAACATCACGGGGTGGTGCGCATTGTATGGGTGTGTGGTACATTACATTCACTAGTAGGAGTGAGAAAAACATCACGGGGTGGTGCGCATTGTATGGGTGTGTGTTACATTACATTCACTAGTAGGAGTGAGAAAAACATCACGGGGTGGTGCGCATTGTATGGGTGTGTGTTACATTACATTCACTAGTAGGAGTGAGAAAAACATCACGGGGTGGTGCGCATTGTATGGGTGTGTGTTACATTACATTCACTAGTAGGAGTGAGAAAAACATCACGGGGTGGTGCGCATTCTATGCGTGTGTGTTACATTACATTCACTAGTAGGAGTGAGAAAAACATCACGGTGTGGTGCGCATTCTATGCGTGTGTGTTACATTACATTCACTAGTAGGAGTGAGAAAAACATCACGGGGTGGTGCGCATTGTATGGGTGTGTGTTACATTACATTCACTAGTAGGAGTGAGAAAAACATCACGGGGTGGTGCGCATTGTATGTGTGTGTGTTACATTACATTCACTAGTAGGAGTGAGAAAAACATCACGGGGTGGTGCGCATTGTATGGGTGTGTGTTACATTACATTCAGTAGTAGGAGTGAGAAAAACATCACGGGGTGGTGCGCATTGTATGGGTGTGTGTTACATTACATTCACTAGTAGGAGTGAGAAAAACATCACGGGGTGGTGCGCATTGTATGGGTGTGTGTTACATTACATTCACTAGTAGGAGTGAGAAAAACATCACGGGGTGGTGCGCATTGTATGGGTGTGTGTTACATTACATTCACTAGTAGGAGTGAGAAAAACATCATGGGGTGGTGCGCATTGTATGCTTGGGTGTTACATTACATTCACTAGTAGGAGTGAGAAAAACATCACGGTGTGGTGCGCATTGCATGGGTGTGTGTTACATTACATTCACTAGTAGGAGTGAGAAAAACATCACGGGGTGGTGCGCATTGTATGGGTGTGTGTTACATTACATTCACTAGTAGGAGTGAGAAAAACATCACGGGGTGGTGCGCATTGTATGGGTGTGTGTTACATTACATTCACTAGTAGGAGTGAGAAAAACATCACGGGGTGGTGCGCATTGCATGGGTGTGTGTTACATTACATTCACTAGTAGGAGTGAGAAAAACATCACGGGGTGGTGCGCATGGCATGGGTGTGTGTTACATTACATTCACTAGTAGGAGTGAGAAAAACATCACGGGGTGGTGCGCACTGCATGGGTGTGTGTTACATTACATTCACTAGTAGGAGTGAGAAAAACATCACGGGGTGGTGCGCACTGCATGGGTGTGTGTTACATTACATTCACTAGTAGGAGTGAGAAAAACATCACGGGGTGGTGCGCACTGCATGGGTGTGTGTTACATTACATTCACTAATGGGAGTGAGAAAAACATCACGGGGTGGTGCGCATTGTATGGGTGTGTGATACATTAGATTCACTAGTAGGAGTGAGAAAAACATCACGGGGTGGTGCGCATTGTATGCGTGTGTGTTACATTAGATTCACTTGTAGGAGTGAGGAAAACATCACGGGGTTGTGCGCATTGTATGGGTGTGTGTTACATTAGATTCACTAGTAGGAGTGAGAAAAACATCACGGGGTGGTGCGCATTTTATGGGTGTGTGTTACATTAGATTCACTAGTAGGAGGGAGAAAAACATCACGGGGTGGTGCGCATTGTATGGGTGTGTGTTACATTACATTCACTAGTAGGAGTGAGAAAAACATCACGGGGTGGTGCGCATTGTATGGGTGTGTGGTACATTACATTCACTAGTAGGAGTGAGAAAAACATCACGGGGTGGTGCGCATTGTATGGGTGTGTGTTACATTACATTCACTAGTAGGAGTGAGAAAAACATCACGGGGTGGTGCGCATTGTATGGGTGTGTGTTACATTACATTCACTAGTAGGAGTGAGAAAAACATCACGGGGTGGTGCGCATTGTATGGGTGTGTGTTACATTACATTCACTAGTAGGAGTGAGAAAAACATCACGGGGTGGTGCGCATTCTATGCGTGTGTGTTACAATACATTCACTAGTAGGAGTGAGAAAAACATCACGGTGTGGTGCGCATTCTATGCGTGTGTGTTACATTACATTCACTAGTAGGAGTGAGAAAAACATCACGGGGTGGTGCGCATTGTATGGGTGTGTGTTACATTACATTCACTAGTAGGAGTGAGAAAAACATCACGGGGTGGTGCGCATTGTATGTGTGTGTGTTACATTACATTCACTAGTAGGAGTGAGAAAAACATCACGGGGTGGTGCGCATTGTATGGGTGTGTGTTACATTACATTCAGTAGTAGGAGTGAGAAAAACATCACGGGGTGGTGCGCATTGTATGGGTGTGTGTTACATTACATTCACTAGTAGGAGTGAGAAAAACATCACGGGGTGGTGCGCATTGTATGGGTGTGTGTTACATTACATTCACTAGTAGGAGTGAGAAAAACATCACGGGGTGGTGCGCATTGTATGGGTGTGTGTTACATTCACTAGTAGGAGTGAGAAAAACATCACGGGGCGGCGCGCATTGTATGGGTGTGTGTTACATTAGATTCACTAGTAGGAGTGAGAAAAACATCACGGGGCGGCGCGCATTGTATGGGTGTGTGTTACATTACATTCACTAGTAGGAATGAGAAAAACATCACGGGGCGGTGCGCAATGTATGGGTGTGTGTTACATTACATTCACTAGTAGGAGTGAGAAAAACATCACGGGGCGGTGCGCATTGTATGCTTGTGTGTTACATTACATTAACTAGTAGGAGTGAGAAAAACATCACGGGGTGGTGCGCATTGTATGCTTGTGTGTTACATTACATTCACTAGTAGGAGTGAGAAAAACATCACGGGGTGGTGCGCATTGTATGGGTGTGTGTTACATTACATTCACTAATAGGAGTGAGAAAAACATCACGGGGTGGTGCGCATTGTACGGGTGTGTGATACATTAGATTCACTAGTAGGAGTGAGAAAAACATCATGGGGTGGTGCGCATTGTATGCGTGTGTGTTACATTAGATTCACTTGTAGGAGTGAGGAAAACATCACGGGGTTGTGCGCATTGTATGGGTGTGTGTTACATTAGATTCACTAGTAGGAGTGAGAAAAACATCACGGGGTGGTGCGCATTTTATGGGTGTGTGTTACATTAGATTCACTAGCAGGAGTGAGAAAAACATCACGGGGTGGTGCGCATTGTATGGGTGTGTGTTACATTACATTCACTAGTAGGAGTGAGAAAAACGTCACGGGGTGGTGCGCATTGTATGGGTGTGTGGTACATTACATTCACTAGTAGGAGTGAGAAAAACATCACGGGGTGGTGCGCATTGTATGGGTGTGTGTTACATTACATTCACTAGTAGGAGTGAGAAAAACATCACGGGGTGGTGCGCATTGTATGGGTGTGTGTTACATTACATTCACTAGTAGGAGTGAGAAAAACATCACGGGGTGTTGCGCATTGTATGGGTGTGTGTTACATTACATTCACTAGTAGGAGTGAGAAAAACATCACGGGGTGGTGCGCATTCTATGCGTGTGTGTTACATTACATTCACTAGTAGGAGTGAGAAAAACATCACGGGGTGGTGCGCATTCTATGCGTGTGTGTTACATTACATTCACTAGTAGGAGTGAGAAAAACATCACGGGGTGGTGCGCATTGTATGGGTGTGTGTTACATTACATTCACTAGTAGGAGTGAGAAAAACATCACGGGGTGGTGCGCATTGTATGTGTGTGTGTTACATTACATTCACTAGTAGGAGTGAGAAAAACATCACGGGGTGGTGCGCATTGTATGGGTGTGTGTTACATTACATTCAGTAGTAGGAGTGAGAAAAACATCACGGGGTGGTGCGCATTGTATGGGTGTGTGTTACATTACATTCACTAGTAGGAGTGAGAAAAACATCACGGGGTGGTGCGCATTGTATGGGTGTGTGTTACATTACATTCACTAGTAGGAGTGAGAAAAACATCAAGGGGTGGTGCGCATTGCATGGGTGTGTGTTACATTACATTCACTAGTAGGAGTGAGAAAAACATCACGGGGTGGTGCGCATTGCATGGGTGTGTGTTACATTACATTCACTAGTAGGAGTGAGAAAAACATCACGGGGTGGTGCGCACTGCATGGGTGTGTGTTGCATTACATTCACTAGTAGGAGTGAGAAAAACATCACGGGGTGGTGCGCACTGCATGGGTGTGTGTTGCATTACATTCACTAATAGGAGTGAGAAAAACATCACAGGGTGGTGCGCATTGCATGGGTGTGTGTTACATTACATTCACTAGTAGGAGTGAGAAAAACATCACGGGGTGGTGCGCATTGCATGGGTGTGTGTTACATTACATTCACTAGTAGGAGTGAGAAAAACATCACGGGGTGGTGCGCACTGCATGGGTGTGTGTTACATTACATTCACTAGTAGGAGTGAGAAAAACATCACGGGGTGGTGCGCACTGCATGGGTGTGTGTTACATTACATTCACTAGTAGGAGTGAGAAAAACATCACGGGGTGGTGCGCATTGAATGCGTGTGTGATACATTAGATTCACTTGTAGGAGTGAGAAAAACATCACGGGGTGGTGCGCATTGTATGGGTGTGTGTTACATTAGATTCACTTGTAGGAGAAAAAAAACATCACGGGGTGGTGCGCATTGTATGGGTGTGTGTTGCATTACATTCACTAGTAGGAGTGAGAAAAACATCACGGGGTGATGCGCATTGTATGGGTGTGTGTTGCATTACATTCACTAGTAGGAGTGAGAAAAACATCACGGGGTGGTGCGCATTGTATGGGTGTGTGTTACATTACATTCACTAGTAGGAGTGAGAAAAACATCACGGGGTGGTGCGCATTGTATGGGTGTGTGTTACATTAGATTCACTTGTAGGAGTGAGAAAAACATCACGGGGTGGTGCGCATTGTATGGGTGTGTGATACATTAGATTCACTTGTAGGAGTGAAAAAAACATCACGGGGTGGTGCGCATTGCATGGGTGTGTGTTACATTACATTCACTAGTAGGAGTGAGAAAAACATCACGGGGTGGTGCGCATTGCATGGGTGTGTGTTACATTACATTCACTAGTAGGAGTGAGAAAAACATCACGGGGTGGTGCGCATTGCATGGGTGTGTGTTACATTACATTCACTAGTAGGAGTGAGAAAAACATCACGGGGTGGTGCGCACTGCATGGGTGTGTGTTGCATTACATTCACTAGTAGGAGTGAGAAAAACATCACGGGGTGGTGCGCACTGCATGGGTGTGTGTTGCATTACATTCACTAATAGGAGTGAGAAAAACATCACGGGGTGGTGCGCATTGCATGGGTGTGTGTTACATTACATTCACTAGTAGGAGTGAGAAAAACATCACGGGGTGGTGCGCACTGCATGGGTGTGTGTTACATTACATTCACTAGTAGGAGTGAGAAAAACATCACGGGGTGGTGCGCACTGCATGGGTGTGTGTTACATTACATTCACTAGTAGGAGTGAGAAAAACATCACGGGGTGGTGCGCATTGAATGCGTGTGTGATACATTAGATTCACTTGTAGGAGTGAGAAAAACATCACGGGGTGGTGCGCATTGTATGGGTGTGTGTTACATTACATTCACTAGTAGGAGTGAGAAAAACATCACGGGGTGGTGCGCATTGAATGCGTGTGTGATACATTAGATTCACTTGTAGGAGTGAGAAAAACATCACGGGGTGGTGCGCATTGTATGGGTGTGTGTTGCATTACATTCACTAGTAGGAGTGAGAAAAACATCACGGTGTGGTGCGCATTGTATGGGTGTGTGTTGCATTACATTCACTAGTAGGAGTGAGAAAAACATCACGGGGTGGTGCGCATTGTATGGGTGTGTGTTACATTACATTCACTAGTAGGAGTGAGAAAAACATCACGGGGTGGTGCGCATTGTATGGGTGTGTGTTACATTAGATTCACTTGTAGGAGTGAGAAAAACATCACGGGGTGGTGCGCATTGTATGGGTGTGTGTTGCATTACATTCACTAGCAGGAGTGAGAAAAACATCACGGGGTGGTGCGCATTGTATGGGTGTGTGTTGCATTACATTCACTAGTAGGAGTGAGAAAAACATCACGGGGTGGTGCGCATTGTATGGGTGTGTGTTACATTACGTTCACTAGTAGGAGTGAGAAAAATATCACGGGGTGGTGCGCATTGCATGGGTGTGTGTTACATTACATTCACTAGTAGGAGTGAGAAAAACATCACGGGGTGGTGCGCATTGCATGGGTGTGTGTTACATTACAGTCACTAGTAGGAGTGAGAAAAACATCACGGGGTGGTGCGCATTGCATGGGTGTGTGTTACATTACATTCACTAGTAGGAGTGAGAAAAACATCACGGGGTGGTGCGCATTGCATGGGTGTGTGTTACATTACATTCACCAGTAGGAGTGAGAAAAACATCACGGGGTGGTGCGCATTGCATGGGTGTGTGTTACATTACATTCACTAGTAGGAGTGAGAAAAACATCACGGGGTGGTGCGCATTGCATGGGTGTGTGTTACATTACATTCACTAGTAGGAGTGAGAAAAACATCACGGGGTGTTGCGCATTGCATGGGTGTGTGTTACATTACAGTCACTAGTAGGAGTGAGAAAAACATCACGGGGTGGTGCGCATTGCATGGGTGTGTGTTACATTACATTCACTAGTAGGAGTGAGAAAAACATCACGGGGTGGTGCGCATTGCATGGGTGTGTGTTACATTACATTCACCAGTAGGAGTGAGAAAAACATCACGGGGTGGTGCGCATTGCATGGGTGTGTGTTACATTACATTCACTAGTAGGAGTGAGAAAAACATCACGGGGTGGTGCGCATTGCATGGGTGTGTGTTACATTACATTCACTAGTAGGAGTGAGAAAAACATCACGGGGTGGTGCGCATTGCATGGGTGTGTGTTACATTACATTCACTAGTAGGAGTGAGAAAAACATCACGGGGTGGTGCGCACTGCATGGGTGTGTGTTACATTACATTCACTAGTAGGAGTGAGAAAAACATCACGGGGTGGTGCGCACTGCATGGGTGTGTGTTACATTACATTCACTAGTAGGAGTGAGAAAAACATCACGGGGTGGTGCGCACTGCATGGGTGTGTGTTACATTACATTCACTAGTAGGAGTGAGAAAAACATCACGGTGTGGTGCGCACTGTATGGGTGTGTGTTACATTACATTCACTAGTAGGAGTGAGAAAAACATCACGGGGTGGCGCGCACTGTATGGGTGTGTGTTACATTAGATTCACTAGTAGGAGTGAGAAAAACATCACGGGGCGGCGCGCATTGTATGGGTGTGTGTTACATTACATTCACTAGTAGGAGTGAGAAAAACATCACGGGGCGGCGCGCATTGTATGGGTGTGTGTTACATTACATTCACTAGTAGGAATGAGGAAAACATCACGGTACGTCGCGCAATGTATGGGTGTGTGTTACATTACATTCACTAGTAGGAGTGAGAAAAACATCACGGGGCGGTGCGCATTGTATGCTTGTGTGTTACATTACATTAACTAGTAGGAGTGAGAAAAACATCACGGGGTGGTGCGCATTGTATGGGTGTGTGTTACATTACATTCACTAGTAGGGGTGAGAAAAACATCACGGGGTGGTGCGCATTGTATGGGTGTGTGATACATTAAATTCACTAGTAGGAGTGAGAAAAACATCACGGGGTGGTGCGCATTGTATGCTTGTGTGTTACATTCCATTCACTAGTAGGAGTGAGAAAAACATCACGGGGTGGTGCGCATTGTATGGGTGTGTGTTACATTACATTCACTAGTAGGAGTGAGAAAAACATCACGGGGTGGTGCGCATTGTATGGGTGTGTGATACATTAGATTCACTAGTAGGAGTGAGAAAAACATCACGGGGTGGTGCGCATTGTATGCGTGTGTGTTACATTAGATTCACTTGCAGGAGTGAGAAAAACATCACGGGGTGGTGCGCATTGTATGGGTGTGTGTTACATTAGATTCACTTGCAGGAGTGAGAAAAACATCACAGGGTGGTGCGCATTGTATGGGTGTGTGTTACCTTACGTTCAGTAGTAGGAGTGAGAAAAACATCACGGGGTGGTGCGCATTGTATGGGTGTGTGTTACATTACATTCACTAGTAGGAGTGAGAAAAACATCACGGGGTGGTGCGCATTGTATGGGTGTGTGTTACATTACATTCACTAGTAGGAGTGAGAAAAACATCACGGGGTGGTGCGCATTGTATGGGTGTGTGTTACATTACATTCACTAGTAGGAGTGAGAAAAACATCACGGGGTGGTGCGCATTGTATGGGTGTGTGTTACATTACATTCACTAGTAGGAGTGAGAAAAACATCACGGGGTGGTGCGCACTGTATGCTTGTGTGTTACATTACATTCACTAGTAGGAGTGAGAAAAACATCACGGGGTGGTGCGCATTGCATGGGTGTGTGTTACATTACATTCACTAGTAGGAGTGAGAAAAACATCACGGGGTGGTGCGCATTGTATGGGTGTGTGTTACATTACATTCACTAGTAGGAGTGAGAAAAACATCACGGGGTGGTGCGCATTGTATGGGTGTGTGTTACATTACATTCACTAGTAGGAGTGAGAAAAACATCACGGGGTGGTGCGCATTGCATGGGTGTGTGTTACATTACATTCACTAGTAGGAGTGAGAAAAACATCACGGGGTGGTGCGCATTGCATGGGTGTGTGTTACATTACATTCACTAGTAGGAGTGAGAAAAACATCACGGGGTGGTGCGCATTGTATGCGTGTGTGTTACATTAGATTCACTTGTAGGAGTGAGGAAAACATCACGGGGTTGTGCGTATTGTATGGGTGTGTGTTACATTAGATTCACTAGTAGGAGTGAGAAAAACATCACGGGGTGGTGCGCATTTTATGGGTGTGTGTTACATTAGATTCACTAGTAGGAGTGAGAAAAACATCACGGGGTGGTGCGCATTGTATGGGTGTGTGTTACATTACATTCACTAGTAGGAGTGAGAAAAACATCACGGGGTGGTGCGCATTGTATGGGTGTGTGGTACATTACATTCACTAGTAGGAGTGAGAAAAACATCACGGGGTGGTGCGCATTGTATGGGTGTGTGTTACATTACATTCACTAGTAGGAGTGAGAAAAACATCACGGGGTGGTGCGCATTGTATGGGTGTGTGTTACATTACATTCACTAGTAGGAGTGAGAAAAACATCACGGGGTGGTGCGCATTGTATGGGTGTGTGTTACATTACATTCACTAGTAGGAGTGAGAAAAACATCACGGGGTGGTGCGCATTCTATGCGTGTGTGTTACATTACATTCACTAGTAGGAGTGAGAAAAACATCACGGTGTGGTGCGCATTCTATGCGTGTGTGTTACATTACATTCACTAGTAGGAGTGAGAAAAACATCACGGGGTGGTGCGCATTGTATGGGTGTGTGTTACATTACATTCACTAGTAGGAGTGAGAAAAACATCACGGGGTGGTGCGCATTGTATGTGTGTGTGTTACATTACATTCACTAGTAGGAGTGAGAAAAACATCACGGGGTGGTGCGCATTGTATGGGTGTGTGTTACATTACATTCAGTAGTAGGAGTGAGAAAAACATCACGGGGTGGTGCGCATTGTATGGGTGTGTGTTACATTACATTCACTAGTAGGAGTGAGAAAAACATCACGGGGTGGTGCGCATTGTATGGGTGTGGGTTACATTACATTCACTAGTAGGAGTGAGAAAAACATCACGGGGTGGTGCGCATTGTATGGGTGTGTGTTACATTACATTCACTAGTAGGAGTGAGAAAAACATCACGGGGTGGTGCGCATTGTATGCTTGGGTGTTACATTACATTCACTAGTAGGAGTGAGAAAAACATCACGGTGTGGTGCGCATTGCATGGGTGTGTGTTACATTACATTCACTAGTAGGAGTGAGAAAAACATCACGGGGTGGTGCGCATTGTATGGGTGTGTGTTACATTACATTCACTAGTAGGAGTGAGAAAAACATCACGGGGTGGTGCGCATTGTATGGGTGTGTGTTACATTACATTCACTAGTAGGAGTGAGAAAAACATCACGGGGTGGTGCGCATTGCATGGGTGTGTGTTACATTACATTCACTAGTAGGAGTGAGAAAAACATCACGGGGTGGTGCGCATGGCATGGGTGTGTGTTACATTACATTCACTAGTAGGAGTGAGAAAAACATCACGGGGTGGTGCGCACTGCATGGGTGTGTGTTACATTACATTCACTAGTAGGAGTGAGAAAAACATCACGGGGTGGTGCGCACTGCATGGGTGTGTGTTACATTACATTCACTAGTAGGAGTGAGAAAAACATCACGGGGTGGTGCGCACTGCATGGGTGTGTGTTACATTACATTCACTAGTAGGAGTGAGAAAAACATCACGGGGCGGTGCGCACTGCATGGGTGTGTGTTACATTACATTCACTAGTAGGAGTGAGAAAAACATCACGGGGCGGTGCGCACTGTATGGGTGTGTGTTACATTAGATTCACTAGTAGGAGTGAGAAAAACATCACGGGGCGGTGCGCATTGTATGGGTGTGTGTTACATTACATTCACTAGTAGTAGTGAGAAAAACATCACGGGGCGGTGCGCAATATGGGTGTGTGTTACATTACATTCACTAGTAGGAGTGAGAAAAGCATCACGGGGTGGTGCGCATTGTATGCTTGTGTGTTAAATTACATTCACTAGTAGGAGTGAGAAAAACATCACGGGGTGGTGCGCATTGTATGGGTGTGTGTTACATTACATTCACTAATGGGAGTGAGAAAAACATCACGGGGTGGTGCGCATTGTATGGGTGTGTGATACATTAGATTCACTAGTAGGAGTGAGAAAAACATCACGGGGTGGTGCGCATTGTATGCGTGTGTGTTACATTAGATTCACTTGTAGGAGTGAGGAAAACATCACGGGGTTGTGCGCATTGTATGGGTGTGTGTTACATTAGATTCACTAGTAGGAGTGAGAAAAACATCACGGGGTGGTGCGCATTTTATGGGTGTGTGTTACATTAGATTCACTAGTAGGAGGGAGAAAAACATCACGGGGTGGTGCGCATTGTATGGGTGTGTGTTACATTACATTCACTAGTAGGAGTGAGAAAAACATCACGGGGTGGTGCGCATTGTATGGGTGTGTGGTACATTACATTCACTAGTAGGAGTGAGAAAAACATCACGGGGTGGTGCGCATTGTATGGGTGTGTGTTACATTACATTCACTAGTAGGAGTGAGAAAAACATCACGGGGTGGTGCGCATTGTATGGGTGTGTGTTACATTACATTCACTAGTAGGAGTGAGAAAAACATCACGGGGTGGTGCGCATTGTATGGGTGTGTGTTACATTACATTCACTAGTAGGAGTGAGAAAAACATCACGGGGTGGTGCGCATTCTATGCGTGTGTGTTACAATACATTCACTAGTAGGAGTGAGAAAAACATCACGGTGTGGTGCGCATTCTATGCGTGTGTGTTACATTACATTCACTAGTAGGAGTGAGAAAAACATCACGGGGTGGTGCGCATTGTATGGGTGTGTGTTACATTACATTCACTAGTAGGAGTGAGAAAAACATCACGGGGTGGTGCGCATTGTATGTGTGTGTGTTACATTACATTCACTAGTAGGAGTGAGAAAAACATCACGGGGTGGTGCGCATTGTATGGGTGTGTGTTACATTACATTCAGTAGTAGGAGTGAGAAAAACATCACGGGGTGGTGCGCATTGTATGGGTGTGTGTTACATTACATTCACTAGTAGGAGTGAGAAAAACATCACGGGGTGGTGCGCATTGTATGGGTGTGTGTTACATTACATTCACTAGTAGGAGTGAGAAAAACATCACGGGGTGGTGCGCATTGTATGGGTGTGTGTTACATTCACTAGTAGGAGTGAGAAAAACATCACGGGGCGGCGCGCATTGTATGGGTGTGTGTTACATTAGATTCACTAGTAGGAGTGAGAAAAACATCACGGGGCGGCGCGCATTGTATGGGTGTGTGTTACATTACATTCACTAGTAGGAATGAGAAAAACATCACGGGGCGGTGCGCAATGTATGGGTGTGTGTTACATTACATTCACTAGTAGGAGTGAGAAAAACATCACGGGGCGGTGCGCATTGTATGCTTGTGTGTTACATTACATTAACTAGTAGGAGTGAGAAAAACATCACGGGGTGGTGCGCATTGTATGCTTGTGTGTTACATTACATTCACTAGTAGGAGTGAGAAAAACATCACGGGGTGGTGCGCATTGTATGGGTGTGTGTTACATTACATTCACTAATAGGAGTGAGAAAAACATCACGGGGTGGTGCGCATTGTATGGGTGTGTGATACATTAGATTCACTAGTAGGAGTGAGAAAAACATCACGGGGTGGTGCGCATTGTATGCGTGTGTGTTACATTAGATTCACTTGTAGGAGTGAGGAAAACATCACGGGGTTGTGCGCATTGTATGGGTGTGTGTTACATTAGATTCACTAGTAGGAGTGAGAAAAACATCACGGGGTGGTGCGCATTTTATGGGTGTGTGTTACATTAGATTCACTAGCAGGAGTGAGAAAAACATCACGGGGTGGTGCGCATTGTATGGGTGTGTGTTACATTACATTCACTAGTAGGAGTGAGAAAAATGTCACGGGGTGGTGCGCATTGTATGGGTGTGTGGTACATTACATTCACTAGTAGGAGTGAGAAAAACATCACGGGGTGGTGCGCATTGTATGGGTGTGTGTTACATTACATTCACTAGTAGGAGTGAGAAAAACATCACGGGGTGGTGCGCATTGTATGGGTGTGTGTTACATTACATTCACTAGTAGGAGTGAGAAAAACATCACGGGGTGTTGCGCATTGTATGGGTGTGTGTTACATTACATTCACTAGTAGGAGTGAGAAAAACATCACGGGGTGGTGCGCATTCTATGCGTGTGTGTTACATTACATTCACTAGTAGGAGTGAGAAAAACATCACGGGGTGGTGCGCATTCTATGCGTGTGTGTTACATTACATTCACTAGTAGGAGTGAGAAAAACATCACGGGGTGGTGCGCATTGTATGGGTGTGTGTTACATTACATTCACTAGTAGGAGTGAGAAAAACATCACGGGGTGGTGCGCATTGTATGTGTGTGTGTTACATTACATTCACTAGTAGGAGTGAGAAAAACATCACGGGGTGGTGCGCATTGTATGGGTGTGTGTTACATTACATTCAGTAGTAGGAGTGAGAAAAACATCACGGGGTGGTGCGCATTGTATGGGTGTGTGTTACATTACATTCACTAGTAGGAGTGAGAAAAACATCACGGGGTGGTGCGCATTGTATGGGTGTGTGTTACATTACATTCACTAGTAGGAGTGAGAAAAACATCACGGGGTGGTGCGCATTGTATGGGTGTGTGTTACATTACATTCACTAGTAGGAGTGAGAAAAACATCACGGTGTGGTGCGCATTGTATGCTTGGGTGTTACATTACATTCACTAGTAGGAGTGAGAAAAACATCACGGGGTGGTGCGCATTGCATGGGTGTGTGTTACATTACATTCACTAGTAGGAGTGAGAAAAACATCACGGGGTGGTGCGCATTGCATGGGTGTGTGTTACATTACATTCACTAGTAGGAGTGAGAAAAACATCACGGGGTGGTGCGCATTGTATGGGTGTGTGTTACATTACATTCACTAGTAGGAGTGAGAAAAACATCACGGGGTGGTGCGCATTGTATGGGTGTGTGTTACATTACATTCACTAGTAGGAGTGAGAAAAACATCACGGGGTGGTGCGCATTGCATGGGTGTGTGTTACATTACATTCACTAGTAGGAGTGAGAAAAACATCACGGGGTGGTGCGCATTGCATGGGTGTGTGTTACATTACATTCACTAGTAGGAGTGAGAAAAACATCACGGGGTGGTGCGCATTGCATGGGTGTGTGTTACATTACATTCACTAGTAGGAGTGAGAAAAACATCACGGGGTGGTGCGCACTGCATGGGTGTGTGTTACATTACATTCACTAGTAGGAGTGAGAAAAACATCACGGGGTGGTGCGCACTGCATGGGTGTGTGTTACATTACATTCACTAGTAGGAGTGAGAAAAACATCACGGGGTGGTGCGCACTGCATGGGTGTGTGTTACATTACATTCACTAGTAGGAGTGAGAAAAACATCACGGGGTGGTGCGCACTGTATGGGTGTGTGTTACATTAATTTCACTAGTAGGAGTGAGAAAAACATCACGGGGCGGTGCGCACTGTATGGGTGTGTGTTACATTACATTCACTAGTAGGAGTGAGAAAAACATCACGGGGCGGTGCGCACTGTATGGGTGTGTGTTACATTAGATTCACTAGTAGGAGTGAGAAAAACATCACGGGGCGGTGCGCATTGTATGGGTGTGTGTTACATTACATTCACTAGTAGGAGTGAGAAAAACATCACGGGGCGGTGCGCAATATGGGTGTGTGTTACATTACATTCACTAGTAGGAGTGAGAAAAGCATCACGGGGTGGTGCGCATTGTATGCTTGTGTGTTAAATTACATTCACTAGTAGGAGTGAGAAAAACATCACGGGGTGGTGCGCATTGTATGGGTGTGTGTTACAATACATTCACTAATAGGAGTGAGAAAAACATCACGGGGTGGTGCGCATTGTATGGGTGTGTGATACATTAGATTCACTAGTAGGAGTGAGAAAAACATCACGGGGTGGTGCGCATTGTATGCGTGTGTGTTACATTAGATTCACTTGTAGGAGTGAGGAAAACATCACGGGGTTGTGCGCATTGTATGGGTGTGTGTTACATTAGATTCACTAGTAGGAGTGAGAAAAACATCACGGGGTGGTGCGCATTTTATGGGTGTGTGTTACATTAGATTCACTAGTAGGAGTGAGAAAAACATCACGGGGTGGTGCGCATTGTATGGGTGTGTGTTACATTACATTCACTAGTAGGAGTGAGAAAAACATCACGGGGTGGTGCGCATTGTATGGGTGTGTGTTACATTACATTCACTAGTAGGAGTGAGAAAAACATCACGGGGTGGTGCGCATTGCATGGGTGTGTGTTACATTACATTCACTAGTAGGAGTGAGAAAAACATCACGGGGTGGTGCGCATTGTATGGGTGTGTGTTACATTACATTCACTAGTAGGAGTGAGAAAAACATCACGGGGTGGCGCGCATTGTATGGGTGTGTGTTACATTACATTCACTAGTAGGAGTGAGAAAAACATCACGGGGTGGCGCGCATTGCATGGGTGTGTGTTACATTACATTCACTAGTAGGAGTGAGAAAAACATCACGGGGTGGTGCGCATTGCATGGGTGTGTGTTACATTACATTCACTAGTAGGAGTGAGAAAAACATCACGGGGTGGTGCGCATTGCATGGGTGTGTGTTACATTACATTCACTAGTAGGAGTGAGAAAAACATCACGGGGTGGTGCGCACTGCATGGGTGTGTGTTACATTACATTCACTAGTAGGAGTGAGAAAAACATCACGGGGTGGTGCGCACTGCATGGGTGTGTGTTACATTACATTCACTAGTAGGAGTGAGAAAAACATCACGGGGTGGTGCGCACTGCATGGGTGTGTGTTACATTACATTCACTAGTAGGAGTGAGAAAAACATCACGGGGTGGTGCGCACTGTATGGGTGTGTGTTACATTAATTTCACTAGTAGGAGTGAGAAAAACATCACGGGGCGGTGCGCACTGTATGGGTGTGTGTTACATTAGATTCACTAGTAGGAGTGAGAAAAACATCACGGGGCGGTGCGCACTGTATGGGTGTGTGTTACATTAGATTCACTAGTAGGAGTGAGAAAAACATCACGGGGCGGTGCGCATTGTATGGGTGTGTGTTACATTACATTCACTAGTAGGAGTGAGAAAAACATCACGGGGCGGTGCGCAATATGGGTGTGTGTTACATTACATTCACTAGTAGGAGTGAGAAAAGCATCACGGGGTGGTGCGCATTGTATGCTTGTGTGTTAAATTACATTCACTAGTAGGAGTGAGAAAAACATCACGGGGTGGTGCGCATTGTATGGGTGTGTGTTACATTACATTCACTAATAGGAGTGAGAAAAACATCACGGGGTGGTGCGCATTGTATGGGTGTGTGATACATTAGATTCACTAGTAGGAGTGAGAAAAACATCACGGGGTGGTGCGCATTGTATGCGTGTGTGTTACATTAGATTCACTTGTAGGAGTGAGGAAAACATCACGGGGTTGTGCGCATTGTATGGGTGTGTGTTACATTAGATTCACTAGTAGGAGTGAGAAAAACATCACGGGGTGGTGCGCATTTTATGGGTGTGTGTTACATTAGATTCACTAGTAGGAGGGAGAAAAACATCACGGGGTGGTGCGCATTGTATGGGTGTGTGTTACATTACATTCACTAGTAGGAGTGAGAAAAACATCACGGGGTGGTGCGCATTGTATGGGTGTGTGGTACATTACATTCACTAGTAGGAGTGAGAAAAACATCACGGGGTGGTGCGCATTGTATGGGTGTGTGTTACATTACATTCACTAGTAGGAGTGAGAAAAACATCACGGGGTGGTGCGCATTGTATGGGTGTGTGTTACATTACATTCACTAGTAGGAGTGAGAAAAACATCACGGGGTGGTGCGCATTGTATGGGTGTGTGTTACATTACATTCACTAGTAGGAGTGAGAAAAACATCACGGGGTGGTGCGCATTCTATGCGTGTGTGTTACAATACATTCACTAGTAGGAGTGAGAAAAACATCACGGTGTGGTGCGCATTCTATGCGTGTGTGTTACATTACATTCACTAGTAGGAGTGAGAAAAACATCACGGGGTGGTGCGCATTGTATGGGTGTGTGTTACATTACATTCACTAGTAGGAGTGAGAAAAACATCACGGGGTGGTGCGCATTGTATGTGTGTGTGTTACATTACATTCACTAGTAGGAGTGAGAAAAACATCACGGGGTGGTGCGCATTGTATGGGTGTGTGTTACATTACATTCAGTAGTAGGAGTGAGAAAAACATCACGGGGTGGTGCGCATTGTATGGGTGTGTGTTACATTACATTCACTAGTAGGAGTAAGAAAAACATCACGGGGTGGTGCGCATTGTATGGGTGTGTGTTACATTACATTCACTAGTAGGAGTGAGAAAAACATCCCGTGGTGGTGCGCATTGTATGGGTGTGTGTTACATTACATTCACTAGTAGGAGTGAGAAAAACATCACGGGGCGGCGCGCATTGTATGGGTGTGTGTTACATTAGATTCACTAGTAGGAGTGAGAAAAACATCACGGGGCGGCGCGCATTGTATGGGTGTGTGTTACATTACATTCACTAGTAGGAATGAGAAAAACATCACAGGGCGGTGCGCAATGTATGGGTGTGTGTTACATTACATTCACTAGTAAGAGTGAGAAAAACATCACGGGGCGGTGCGCATTGTATGCTTGTGTGTTACATTACATTAACTAGTAGGAGTGAGAAAAACATCACGGGGTGGTGCGCATTGTATGCTTGTGTGTTACATTACATTCACTAGTAGGAGTGAGAAAAACATCACGGGGTGGTGCGCATTGTATGGGTGTCTGTTACATTACATTCACTAATAGGAGTGAGAAAAACATCACGGGGTGTTGCGCATTGTATGGGTGTGTGATACATTAGATTCACTAGTAGGAGTGAGAAAAACATCACGGGGTGGTGCGCATTGTATGCGTGTGTGTTACATTAGATTCACTTGTAGGAGTGAGGAAAACATCACGGGGTTGTGCGCATTGTATGGGTGTGTGTTACATTAGATTCACTAGTAGGAGTGAGAAAAACATCACGGGGTGGTGCGCATTTTATGGGTGTGTGTTACATTAGATTCACTAGTAGGAGTGAGAAAAACATCACGGGGTGGTGCGCATTGTATGGGTGTGTGTTACATTACATTCACTAGTAGGAGTGAGAAAAACGTCACGGGGTGGTGCGCATTGTATGGGTGTGTGGTACATTACATTCACTAGTAGGAGTGAGAAAAACATCACGGGGTGGTGCGCATTGTATGGGTGTGTGTTACATTACATTCACTAGTAGGAGTGAGAAAAACATCACGGGGTGGTGCGCATTGTATGGGTGTGTGTTACATTACATTCACTAGTAGGAGTGAGAAAAACATCACGGTGTGGTGCGCATTCTATGCGTGTGTGTTACATTACATTCACTAGTAGGAGTGAGAAAAACATCACGGTGTGGTGCGCATTCTATGCGTGTGTGTTACATTACATTCACTAGTAGGAGTGAGAAAAACATCACGGGGTGGTGCGCATTGTATGGGTGTGTGTTACATTACATTCACTAGTAGGAGTGAGAAAAACATCACGGGGTGGTGCGCATTGTATTTGTGTGTGTTACATTACATTCACTAGTAGGAGTGAGAAAAACATCACGGGGTGGTGCGCATTGTATGGGTGTGTGTTACATTACATTCAGTAGTAGGAGTGAGAAAAACATCACGGGGTGGTGCGCATTGTATGGGTGTGTGTTACATTACATTCACTAGTAGGAGTGAGAAAAACATCACGGGGTGGTGCGCATTGTATGGGTGTGTGTTACATTACATTCACTAGTAGGAGTGAGAAAAACATCACGGGGTGGTGCGCATTGTATGGGTGTGTGTTACATTACATTCACTAGTAGGAGTGAGAAAAACATCACGGGGTGGTGCGCATTGTATGCTTGGGTGTTACATTACATTCACTAGTAGGAGTGAGAAAAACATCACGGGGTGGTGCGCATTGCATGGGTGTGTGTTACATTACATTCACTAGTAGGAGTGAGAAAAACATCACGGGGTGGTGCGCATTGCATGGGTGTGTGTTACATTACATTCACTAGTACGAGTGAGAAAAACATCACGGGGTGGTGCGCATTGTATGGGTGTGTGTTACATTACATTCACTAGTAGGAGTGAGAAAAACATCACGGGGTGGTGCGCATTGTATGGGTGTGTGTTACATTACATTCACTAGTAGGAGTGAGAAAAACATCACGGGGTGGTGCGCATTGCATGGGTGTGTGTTACATTACATTCACTAGTAGGAGTGAGAAAAACATCACGGGGTGGTGCGCATTGCATGGGTGTGTGTTACATTACATGCACTAGTAGGAGTGAGAAAAACATCACGGGGTGGTGCGCATTGCATGGGTGTGTGTTACATTACATTCACTAGTAGGAGTGAGAAAAACATCACGGGGTGGTGCGCACTGCATGGGTGTGTGTTACATTACATTCACTAGTAGGAGTGAGAAAAACATCACGGGGTGGTGCGCACTGCATGGGTGTGTGTTACATTACATTCACTAGTAGGAGTGAGAAAAACATCACGGGGTGGTGCGCACTGCATGGGTGTGTGTTACATTACATTCACTAGTAGGAGTGAGAAAAACATCACGGGGTGGTGCGCACTGTATGGGTGTGTGTTACATTAATTTCACTAGTAGGAGTGAGAAAAACATCACGGGGCGGTGCGCACTGTATGGGTGTGTGTTACATTACATTCACTAGTAGGAGTGAGAAAAACATCACGGGGCGGTGCGCACTGTATGGGTGTGTGTTACATTAGATTCACTAGTAGGAGTGAGAAAAACATCACGGGGCGGTGCGCATTGTATGGGTGTGTGTTACATTACATTCACTAGTAGGAGTGAGAAAAACATCACGGGGCGGTGCGCAATATGGGTGTGTGTTACATTACATTCACTAGTAGGAGTGAGAAAAGCATCACGGGGTGGTGCGCATTGTATGCTTGTGTGTTAAATTACATTCACTAGTAGGAGTGAGAAAAACATCACGGGGTGGTGCGCATTGTATGGGTGTGTGTTACATTACATTCACTAATAGGAGTGAGAAAAACATCACGGGGTGGTGCGCATTGTATGGGTGTGTGATACATTAGATTCACTAGTAGGAGTGAGAAAAACATCACGGGGTGGTGCGCATTGTATGCGTGTGTGTTACATTAGATTCACTTGTAGGAGTGAGGAAAACATCACGGGGTTGTGCGCATTGTATGGGTGTGTGTTACATTAGATTCACTAGTAGGAGTGAGAAAAACATCACGGGGTGGTGCGCATTTTATGGGTGTGTGTTACATTAGATTCACTAGTAGGAGTGAGAAAAACATCACGGGGTGGTGCGCATTGTATGGGTGTGTGTTACATTACATTCACTAGTAGGAGTGAGAAAAACATCACGGGGTGGTGCGAATTGTATGGGTGTGTGGTACATTACATTCACTAGTAGGAGTGAGAAAAACATCACGGGGTGGTGCGCATTGTATGGGTGTGTGTTACATTACATTCACTAGTAGGAGTGAGAAAAACATCACGGGGTGGTGCGCATTGTATGGGTGTGTGTTACATTACATTCACTAGTAGGAGTGAGAAAAACATCACGGGGTGGTGCGCATTGTATGGGTGTGTGTTACATTACATTCACTAGTAGGAGTGAGAAAAACATCACGGGGTGGTGCGCATTCTATGCGTGTGTGTTACATTACATTCACTAGTAGGAGTGAGAAAAACATCACAGTGTGGTGCGCATTCTATGCGTGTGTGTTACATTACATTCACTAGTAGGAGTGAGAAAAACATCACGGGGTGGTGCGCATTGTATGGGTGTGTGTTACATTACATTCACTAGTAGGAGTGAGAAAAACATCACGGGGTGGTGCGCATTGTATGTGTGTGTGTTACATTACATTCACTAGTAGGAGTGAGAAAAACATCACGGGGTGGTGCGCATTGTATGGGTGTGTGTTACATTACATTCAGTAGTAGGAGTGAGAAAAACATCACGGGGTGGTGCGCATTGTATGGGTGTGTGTTACATTACATTCACTAGTAGGAGTGAGAAAAACATCACGGGGTGGTGCGAATTGTATGGGTGTGTGTTACATTACATTCACTAGTAGGAGTGAGAAAAACATCACGGGGTGGTGCGCATTGTATGGGTGTGTGTTACATTACATTCACTAGTAGGAGTGAGAAAAACATCACGGGGTGGTGCGCATTGTATGCTTGGGTGTTACATTACATTCACTAGTAGGAGTGAGAAAAACATCACGGGGTGGTGCGCATTGCATGGGTGTGTGTTACATTACATTCACTAGTAGGAGTGAGAAAAACATCACGGGGTGGTGCGCATTGCATTGGTGTGTGTTACATTACATTCACTAGTAGGAGTGAGAAAAACATCACGGGGTGGTGCGCATTGTATGGGTGTGTGTTACATTACATTCACTAGTAGGAGTGAGAAAAACATCACGGGGTGGTGCGCATTGTATGGGTGTGTGTTACATTACATTCACTAGTAGGAGTGAGAAAAACATCACGGGGTGGTGCGCATTGCATGGGTGTGTGTTACATTACATTCACTAGTAGGAGTGAGAAAAACATCACGGGGTGGTGCGCATTGCATGGGTGTGTGTTACATTACATTCACTAGTAGGAGTGAGAAAAACATCACGGGGTGGTGCGCATTGCATGGGTGTGTGTTACATTACATTCACTAGTAGGAGTGAGAAAAACATCACGGGGTGGTGCGCACTGCATGGGTGTGTGTTACATTACATTCACTAGTAGGAGTGAGAAAAACATCACGGGGTGGTGCGCACTGCATGGGTGTGTGTTACATTACATTCACTAGTAGGAGTGAGAAAAACATCACGGGGTGGTGCGCACTGCATGGGTGTGTGTTACATTACATTCACTAGTAGGAGTGAGAAAAACATCACGGGGTGGTGCGCACTGTATGGGTGTGTGTTACATTAATTTCACTAGTAGGAGTGAGAAAAACATCACGGGGCGGTGCGCACTGTATGGGTGTGTGTTACATTACATTCACTAGTAGGAGTGAGAAAAACATCACGGGGCGGTGCGCACTGTATGGGTGTGTGTTACATTAGATTCACTAGTAGGAGTGAGAAAAACATCACGGGGCGGTGCGCATAGTATGGGTGTGTGTTACATTACATTCACTAGTAGGAGTGAGAAAAACATCACGGGGCGGTGCGCAATATGGGTGTGTGTTACATTACATTCACTAGTAGGAGTGAGAAAAGCATCACGGGGTGGTGCGCATTGTATGGGTGTGTGTTACATTAGATTCACTTGTAGGAGTGAGAAAAACATCACGGGGCGGTGCGCAATATGGGTGTGTGTTAAATTACATTCACTAGTAGGAGTGAGAAAAACATCACGGGGTGGTGCGCATTGTATGGGTGTGTGTTACATTACATTCACTAGTAGGAGTGAGAAAAACATCACGGGGTGGTGCGCATTGTATGGGTGTGTGATACATTAGATTCACTTGTAGGGGTGAGAAAAACATCACGGGGTGGTGCGCATTGTATGGGTGTGTGTTACATTACATTCACTAGTAGGAGTGAGAAAAACATCACGGGGTGGTGCGCATTGTATGGGTGTGTGTTACATTACATTCACTAGTAGGAGTGAGAAAAACATCACGGGGTGGTGCGCATTGTATGGGTGTGTGTTACATTACATTCACTAGTAGGAGTGAGAAAAACATCACGGGGTGCTGCGCATTGTATGGGTGTGTGATACATTAGATTCACTTGTAGGAGTGAGAAAAACATCACGGGGTGGTGCGCATTGTATGGGTGTGTGTTACATTAGATTCACTTGTAGGAGTGAGAAAAACATCACGGGGTGGTGCGCATTGTATGGGTGTGTGTTGCATTACATTCACTAGTAGGAGTGAGAAAAACATCACGGGGTGGTGCGCATTGTATGGGTGTGTGTTGCATTACATTCACTAGTAGGAGTGAGAAAAACATCACGGGGTGGTGCGCATTGTATGGGTGTGTGTTACATTACATTCACTAGTAGGAGTGAGAAAAACATCACGGGGTGGTGCGCATTGTATGGGTGTGTGTTACATTACATTCACTAGTAGGAGTGAGAAAAACATCACGGGGTGGTGCGCATTGTATGGGTGTGTGTTACATTACATTCACTAGTAGGAGTGAGAAAAACATCACGGGGTGGTGCGCATTGTATGCTTGGGTGTTACATTACATTCACTAGTAGGAGTGAGAAAAACATCACGGGGTGGTGCGCATTGCATGGGTGTGTGTTACATTACATTCACTAGTAGGAGTGAGAAAAACATCACGGGGTGGTGCGCATTGCATGGGTGTGTGTTACATTACATTCACTAGTAGGAGTGAGAAAAACATCACGGGGTGGTGCGCATTGTATGGGTGTGTGTTACATTACATTCACTAGTAGGAGTGAGAAAAACATCACGGGGTGGTGCGCATTGTATGGGTGTGTGTTACATTACATTCACTAGTAGGAGTGAGAAAAACATCACGGGGTGGTGCGCATTGCATGGGTGTGTGTTACATTACATTCACTAGTAGGAGTGAGAAAAACATCACGGGGTGGTGCGCATTGCATGGGTGTGTGTTACATTACATTCACTAGTAGGAGTGAGAAAAACATCACGGGGTGGTGCGCATTGCATGGGTGTGTGTTACATTACATTCACTAGTAGGAGTGAGAAAAACATCACGGGGTGGTGCGCACTGCATGGGTGTGTGTTACATTACATTCACTAGTAGGAGTGAGAAAAACATCACGGGGTGGTGCGCACTGCATGGGTGTGTGTTACATTACATTCACTAGTAGGAGTGAGAAAAACATCACGGGGTGGTGCGCACTGCATGGGTGTGTGTTACATTACATTCACTAGTAGGAGTGAGAAAAACATCACGGGGTGGTGCGCACTGTATGGGTGTGTGTTACATTAATTTCACTAGTAGGAGTGAGAAAAACATCACGGGGCGGTGCGCACTGTATGGGTGTGTGTTACATTACATTCACTAGTAGGAGTGAGAAAAACATCACGGGGCGGTGCGCACTGTATGGGTGTGTGTTACATTAGATTCACTAGTAGGAGTGAGAAAAACATCACGGGGCGGTGCGCATTGTATGGGTGTGTGTTACATTACATTCACTAGTAGGAGTGAGAAAAACATCACGAGGCGGTGCGCAATATGGGTGTGTGTTACATTACATTCACTAGTAGGAGTGAGAAAAGCATCACGGGGTGGTGCGCATTGTATGCTTGTGTGTTAAATTACATTCACTAGTAGGAGTGAGAAAAACATCACGGGGTGGTGCGCATTGTATGGGTGTGTGTTACATTACATTCACTAATAGGAGTGAGAAAAACATCACGGGGTGGTG
Organism: Cavia porcellus; assembly: GCF_034190915.1. Classification (NCBI taxonomy): domain Eukaryota; kingdom Metazoa; phylum Chordata; class Mammalia; order Rodentia; family Caviidae; genus Cavia; species Cavia porcellus. Next base: position 44,527 of record NW_026947602.1, read on the forward strand.
CGCATTGTATGGGTTTGTGATACATTAGATTCACTAGTAGGAGTGAGAAAAACATCACGGGGTGGTGCGCATTGTATGCGTGTGTGTTACATTAGATTCACTTGTAGGAGTGAGGAAAACATCACGGGGTTGTGCGCATTGTATGGGTGTGTGTTACAGTAGATTCACTAGTAGGAGTGAGAAAAACATCACGGGGTGGTGCGCATTTTATGGGTGTGTGTTACATTAGATTCACTAGTAGGAGTGAGAAAAACATCACGGGGTGGTGCGCATTGTATGGGTGTGTGTTACATTACATTCACTAGTAGGAGTGAGAAAAACATCACGGGGTGGTGCGCATTGTATGGGTGTGTGGTACATTACATTCACTAGTAGGAGTGAGAAAAACATCACGGGGTGGTGCGCATTGTATGGGTGTGTGTTACATTACATTCACTAGTAGGAGTGAGAAAAACATCACGGGGTGGTGCGCATTGTATGGGTGTGTGTTACATTACATTCACTAGTAGGAGTGAGAAAAACATCACGGGGTGGTGCGCATTGTATGGGTGTGTGTTACATTACATTCACTAGTAGGAGTGAGAAAAACATCACGGGGTGGTGCGCATTCTATGCGTGTGTGTTACATTACATTCACTAGTAGGAGTGAGAAAAACATCACGGTGTGGTGCGCATTCTATGCGTGTGTGTTACATTACATTCACTAGTAGGAGTGAGAAAAACATCACGGGGTGGTGCGCATTGTATGGGTGTGTGTTACATTACATTCACTAGTAGGAGTGAGAAAAACATCACGGGGTGGTGCGCATTGTATGTGTGTGTGTTACATTACATTCACTAGTAGGAGTGAGAAAAACATCACGGGGTGGTGCGCATTGTATGGGTGTGTGTTACATTACATTCACTAGTAGGAGTGAGAAAAACATCACGGGGTGGTGCGCATTGTATGTGTGTGTGTTACATTACATTCACTAGTAGGAGTGAGAAAAACATCACGGGGTGGTGCGCATTGTATGGGTGTGTGTTACATTACATTCAGTAGTAGGAGTGAGAAAAACATCACGGGGTGGTGCGCATTGTATGGGTGTGTGTTACATTACATTCACTAGTAGGAGTGAGAAAAACATCACGGGGTGGTGCGAATTGTATGGGTGTGTGTTACATTACATTCACTAGTAGGAGTGAGAAAAACATCACGGGGTGGTGCGCATTGTATGGGTGTGTGTTACATTACATTCACTAGTAGGAGTGAGAAAAACATCACGGGGTGGTGCGCATTGTATGCTTGGGTGTTACATTACATTCACTAGTAGGAGTGAGAAAAACATCACGGGGTGGTGCGCATTGCATGGGTGTGTGTTACATTACATTCACTAGTAGGAGTGAGAAAAACATCACGGGGTGGTGCGCATTGCATTGGTGTGTGTTACATTACATTCACTAGTAGGAGTGAGAAAAACATCACGGGGTGGTGCGCATTGTATGGGTGTGTGTTACATTACATTCACTAGTAGGAGTGAGAAAAACATCACGGGGTGGTGCGCATTGTATGGGTGTGTGTTACATTACATTCACTAGTAGGAGTGAGAAAAACATCACGGGGTGGTGCGCATTGCATGGGTGTGTGTTACATTACATTCACTAGTAGGAGTGAGAAAAACATCACGGGGTGGTGCGTATTGCATGGGTGTGTGTTACATTACATTCACTAGTAGGAGTGAGAAAAACATCACGGGGTGGTGCGCATTGCATGGGTGTGTGTTACATTACATTCACTAGTAGGAGTGAGAAAAACATCACGGGGTGGTGCGCACTGCATGGGTGTGTGTTACATTACATTCACTAGTAGGAGTGAGAAAAACATCACGGGGTGGTGCGCACTGCATGGGTGTGTGTTACATTACATTCACTAGTAGGAGTGAGAAAAACATCACGGGGTGGTGCGCACTGCATGGGTGTGTGTTACATTACATTCACTAGTAGGAGTGAGAAAAACATCACGGGGTGGTGCGCACTGTATGGGTGTGTGTTACATTAATTTCACTAGTAGGAGTGAGAAAAACATCACGGGGCGGTGCGCACTGTATGGGTGTGTGTTACATTACATTCACTAGTAGGAGTGAGAAAAACATCACGGGGCGGTGCGCACTGTATGGGTGTGTGTTACATTACATTCACTAGTAGGAGTGAGAAAAACATCACGGGGCGGTGCGCATTGTATGGGTGTGTGTTACATTACATTCACTAGTAGGAGTGAGAAAAACATCACGGGGCGGTGCGCAATATGGGTGTGTGTTACATTACATTCACTAGTAGGAGTGAGAAAAGCATCACGGGGTGGTGCGCATTGTATGGGTGTGTGTTACATTAGATTCACTTGTAGGAGTGAGAAAAACATCACGGGGCGGTGCGCAATATGGGTGTGTGTTAAATTACATTCACTAGTAGGAGTGAGAAAAACATCACGGGGTGGTGCGCATTGTATGGGTGTGTGTTACATTACATTCACTAGTAGGAGTGAGAAAAACATCACGGGGTGGTGCGCATTGTATGGGTGTGTGATAAATTAGATTCACTTGTAGGAGTGAGAAAAACATCACGGGGTGGTGCGCATTGTATGGGTGTGTGTTACATTACATTCACTAGTAGGAGTGAGAAAAACATCACGGGGTGGTGCGCATTGTATGGGTGTGTGTTACATTACATTCACTAGTAGGAGTGAGAAAAACATCACGGGGTGGTGCGCATTGTATGGGTGTGTGTTACATTACATTCACTAGTAGGAGTGAGAAAAACATCACGGGGTGCTGCGCATTGTATGGGTGTGTGATACATTAGATTCACTTGTAGGAGTGAGAAAAACATCACGGGGTGGTGCGCATTGTATGGGTGTGTGTTACATTAGATTCACTTGTAGGAGTGAGAAAAACATCACGGGGTGGTGCGCATTGTATGGGTGTGTGTTGCATTACATTCACTAGTAGGAGTGAGAAAAACATCACGGGGTGGTGCGCATTGTATGGGTGTGTGTTGCATTACATTCACTAGTAGGAGTGAGAAAAACATCACGGGGTGGTGCGCATTGTATGGGTGTGTGTTACATTACATTCACTAGTAGGAGTGAGAAAAACATCACGGGGTGGTGCGCATTGTATGGGTGTGTGTTACATTAGATTCACTTGTAGGAGTGAGAAAAACATCACGGGGTGGTGCGCATTGTATGGGTGTGTGTTGCATTACATTCACTAGCAGGAGTGAGAAAAACATCACGGGGTGGTGCGCATTGTATGGGTGTGTGTTGAATTACATTCACTAGTAGGAGTGAGAAAAACATCACGGGGTGGTGCGCATTGTATGGGTGTGTGTTACATTAGATTCACTAGTAGGAGTGAGAAAAACATCACGGGGCGGTGCGCACTGTATGGGTGTGCGTTACATTAGATTCACTAGTAGGAGTGAGAAAAACATCACGGGGCGGTGCGCATTGTATGGGTGTGTGTTACATTACATTCACTAGTAGGAGTGAGAAAAACATCACGGGGCGGTGCGCATTGTATGGGTGTGTGTTACATTACATTCACTAGTAGGAGTGAGAAAAACATCACGGGGTGGTGCGCATTGTATGCTTGTGTGTTACATTACATTCACTAGTAGGAGTGAGAAAAACATCACGGGGTGGTGCGCATTGTATGGGTGTGTGGTACATTACATTCACTAGTAGGAGTGAGAAAAACATCACGGGGTGGTGCGCATTGTATGGGTGTGTGTTACATTACATTCACTAGTAGGAGTGAGAAAAACATCACGGGGTGGTGCGCATTGTATGTGTGTGTGTTACATTACATTCACTAGTAGGAGTGAGAAAAACATCACGGGGTGGTGCGCATTGTATGGGTGTGTGTTACATTACATTCACTAGTAGGAGTGAGAAAAACATCACGGTGTGGTGCGCATTCTATGCGTGTGTGTTACATTACATTCACTAGTAGGAGTGAGAAAAACATCACGGGGTGGTGCGCATTGTATGGGTGTGTGTTACATTACATTCACTAGTAGGAGTGAGAAAAACATCACGGGGCGGTGCGCATTGTATGCTTGTGTGTTACATTACATTAACTAGTAGGAGTGAGAAAAACATCACGGGGTGGTGCGCATTGTATGCTTGTGTGTTACATTACATTCACTAGTAGGAGTGAGAAAAACATCACGGGGCGGTGCGCATTGCATGGGTGTGTGTTACATTACATTCACTAATAGGAGTGAGAAAAACATCACGGTGTGGTGCGCATTGTATGGGTGTGTGATACATTAGATTCACTAGTAGGAGTGAGAAAAACATCACGGGGTGGTGCGCATTGTATGCGTGTGTGTTACATTAGATTCACTTGTAGGAGTGAGGAAAACATCACGGGGTTGTGCGCATTGTATGGGTGTGTGTTAAATTAGATTCACTAGTAGGAGTGAGAAAAACATCACGGGGTGGTGCGCATTTTATGGGTGTGTGTTACATTAGATTCGCTAGTAGGAGTGAGAAAAACATCACGGGGTGGTGCGCATTGTATGGGTGTGTGTTACATTACATTCACTAGTAGGAGTGAGAAAAACATCACGGGGTGGTGCGCATTGTATGGGTGTGTGTTACATTACATTCAGTAGTAGGAGTGAGAAAAACATCACGGGGTGGTGCACATTGTATGGGTGTGTGTTACATTACATTCACTAGTAGGAGTGAGAAAAACATCACGGGGTGGTGCGCATTGTATGGGTGTGTGTTACATTACATTCACTAGTAGGAGTGAGAAAAACATCACGGGGTGGTGCGCATTGTATGGGTGTGTGTTACATTACATTCACTAGTAGGAGTGAGAAAAACATCACGGAGTGGTGCGCATTGTATGCTTGGGTGTTACATTACATTCACTAGTAGGAGTGAGAAAAACATCACGGGGTGGTGCGCATTGTATGGGTGTGTGTTACATTACATTCACTAGTAGGAGTGAGAAAAACATCACGGGGTGGTGCGCATTGCATGGGTGTGTGTTACATTACATTCACTAGTAGGAGTGAGAAAAACATCACGGGGTGGTGCGCATTGTATGGGTGTGTGTTACATTACATTCACTAGTAGGAGTGAGAAAAACATCACGGGGTGGTGCGCATTTTATGGGTGTGTGTTACATTACATTCACTAGTAGGAGTGAGAAAAACATCACGGGGTGGTGCGCATTGCATGGGTGTGTGTTACATTACATTCACTAGTAGGAGTGAGAAAAACATCACGGGGTGGTGCGCATTGCATGGGTGTGTGTTACATTACATTCACTAGTAGGAGTGAGAAAAACATCACGGGGTGGTGCGCACTGCATGGGTGTGTGTTACATTACATTCACTAGTAGGAGTGAGAAAAACATCACGGGGTGGTGCGCACTGCATGGGTGTGTGTTACATTACATTCACTAGTAGGAGTGAGAAAAACATCACGGGGTGGTGCGCACTGCATGGGTGTGTGTTACATTACATTCACTAGTAGGAGTGAGAAAAACATCACGGGGTGTTGCGCACTGCATGGGTGTGTGTTACATTACATTCACTAGTAGGAGTGAGAAAAACATCACGGGGTGGTGCGCACTGTATGGGTGTGTGTTACATTAATTTCACTAGTAGGAGTGAGAAAAACATCACGGGGCGGTGCGCACTGTATGGGTGTGTGTTAGATTACATTCACTAGTAGGAGTGAGAAAAACATCACGGGGCGGTGCGCACTGTATGGGTGTGTGTTACATTAGATTCACTAGTAGGAGTGAGAAAAACATCACGGGGCGGTGCGCATTGTATGGGTGTGTGTTACATTACATTCACTAGTAGGAGTGAGAAAAACATCACGGGGCGGTGCGCAATATGGGTGTGTGTTACATTACATTCACTAGTAGGAGTGAGAAAAGCATCACGGGGTGGTGCGCATTGTATGCTTGTGTGTTAAATTACATTCACTAGTAGGAGTGAGAAAAACATCACGGGGTGGTGCGCATTGTATGCTTGTGTGTTACATTACATTCACTAGTAGGAGTGAGAAAAACATCACGGGTTGGTGCGCATTGTATGGGTGTGTGTTACATTACATTCACTAGTAGGAGTGAGAAAAACATCACGGGGTGGTGCGCATTGTATGGGTGTGTGTTACATTAGATTCACTAGTAGGAGTGAGAAAAACATCACGGGGTGGTGCGCATTGTATGGGTGTGTGTTACATTACATTCACTAGTAGGAGTGAGAAAAACATCACGGGGTGGTGCGCCTTGTATGGGTGTGTGTTACATTACATTCACTAGTAGGAGTGAGAAAAACATCATGGGGTGGTGCGCACTGCATGGGTGTGTGTTACATTACATTCACTAGTAGGAGTGAGAAAAACATCACGGGGTGGTGCGCACTGCATGGGTGTGTGTTACATTACATTCACTAGTAGGAGTGAGAAAAACATCACGGGGTGGTGCGCACTGCATGGGTGTGTGTTACATTAATTTCACTACTAGGAGTGAGAAAAACATCACGGGGTGGTGCGCACTGTATGGGTGTGTGTTACATTACATTCACTAGTAGGGGTGAGAAAAACATCACGGGGCGGTGCGCACTGTATGGGTGTGTGTTACATTAGATTCACTAGTAGGAGTGAGAAAAACATCACGGGGCGGTGCGCACTGTATGGGTGTGTGTTACATTAGATTCACTAGTAGGAGTGAGAAAAACATCACGGGGCGGTGCGCATTGTATGGGTGTGTGTTACATTACATTCACTAGTAGGATTGAGAAAAACATCACGGGGCTGTGCGCATTTTATGGGTGTGTGTTACATTACATTCACTAGTAGGAGTGAGAAAAACATCACGGGGTGGTGCGCAATATGGGTGTGTGTTACATTACATTCACTAGTAGGAGTGAGAAAAGCATCACGGGGTGGTGCGCATTGTATGCTTGTGTGTTACATTACATTCACTAGTAGGAGTGAGAAAAACATCACGGGGTGGTGCGCATTGTATGCTTGTGTGTTACATTGCATTCACTAGTAGGAGTGAGAAAAACATCACGGGGTGGTGCGCATTGTATGGGTGTGTGTTACATTACATTCACTAGTAGGAGCGAGAAAAACATCACGGGGTGGTGCGCATTGTATGGGTGTGCGTTACATTAGATTCACTAGTAGGAGTGAGAAAAACATCACGGGGTGGTGCGCATTGTATGGGTGTGTGTTACATTACATTCACTAGTAGGAGTGAGAAAAACATCACGGGGTGGTGCGCATTGTATGGGTGTGTGTTACATTACATTCACTAGTAGGAGTGAGAAAAACATCACGGGGTGGTGCGCATTGTATGGGTGTGTGTTACATTACATTCACTAGTAGGAGTGAGAAAAACATCACGGGGTGGTGCGCATTGTATGGGTGTGTGTTACATTACATTCACTAGTAGGAGTGAGAAAACCATCACGGGGTGGTGCGCATTGTATGGGTGTGTGTTACATTACATTCACTAGTAGGAGTGAGAAAAACATCACGGGGTGGTGCGCATTGCATGGGTGTGTGTTACATTACATTCACTAGTAGGAGTGAGAAAAACATCACGGGGTGGTGCGCATTGTATGGGTGTGTGTTACATTACATTCACTAGTAGGATTGAGAAAAACATCACGGGGTGGTGCGCATTGTATGGGTGTGTGTTACATTACATTCACTAGTAGGAGTGAGAAAAACATCACGGGGTGGTGCGCATTGTATGGGTGTGTGTTACATTAGATTCACTAGTAGGAGTGAGAAAAACATCACGGGGTGGTGCGCATTGTATGGGTGTGTGTTACATTAGATTCACTTGTAGGAGTGAGAAAAACATCACGGGGTGGTGCGCATTGTATGGGTGTGCGTTACATTACATTCACTAGTAGGAGTGAGAAAAACATCACGGGGTGGTGCGCATTGTATGGGTGTGCGTTACATTACATTCACTAGTAGGAGTGAGAAAAACATCACGGGGTGGTGCGCATTGTATGGGTGTGCGTTACATTACATTCACTAGTAGGAGTGAGAAAAACATCACGGGGTGGTGCGCATTGTATGGGTGTGTGTTACATTACATTCACTAGTAGGAGTGAGAAAAACATCACGGGGTGGTGCGCATTGCATGGGTGTGTGTTACATTACATTCACTAGTAGCAGTGAGAAAAACATCACGGGGTGGTGCGCATTGCATGGGTGTGTGTTACATTACATTCACTAGTAGGAGTGACAAAAACATCACGGGGTGGTGCGCCTTGTATGGGTGTGTGTTACATTACATTCACTAGTAGGAGTGAGAAAAACATCACGGGGTGGTGCGCACTGCATGGGTGTGTGTTACATTACATTCACTAGTAGGAGTGAGAAAAACATCACGGGGTGGTGCGCACTGCATGGGTGTGTGTTACATTACATTCACTAGTAGGAGTGAGAAAAACATCACGGGGTGGTGCGCATTGTATGGGTGTGTGTTACATTACATTCACTTGTAGGAGTGAGAAAAACATCACGGGGTGGTGCGCATTGTATGGGTGTGCGTTACATTCCATTCACTAGTAGGAGTGAGAAAAACATCACCGGGTGGTGCGCATTGTATGGGTGTGCGTTACATTGCATTCACTAGTAGGAGTGAGAAAAACATCACGGGGTGGTGCGCATTGTATGGGTGTGCGTTACATTACATTCACTAGTAGGAGTGATAAAAACATCACGGGGTGGTGCGCATTGTATGGGTGTGTGTTACATTACATTCACTAGTAGGAGTGAGAAAAACATCACGGGGTGGTGCGCATTGCATGGGTGTGTGTTACATTACATTCACTAGTAGGAGTGAGAAAAACATCACGGGGTGGTGCGCATTGCATGGGTGTGGTACATTACATTCACTAGTAGGAGTGAGAAAAACATCACGGGGTGGTGCGCATTGTTAGAAAAACATCACGGGGTGGTGCGCATTGCATGGGTGTGTGTTACATTACATTCACTAGTAGGAGTGAGAAAAACATCACGGGGTGGTGCGCACTGCATGGGTGTGTGTTACATTACAATCACTAGTAGGAGTGAGAAAAACATCACGGGGTGGTGCGCACTGCATGGGTGTGTGTTACATTACATTCACTAGTAGGAGTGAGAAAAACATCACGGGGTGGTGCGCACTGCATGGGTGTGTGTTACATTACATTCACTAGTAGGAGTGAGAAAAACATCACGGGGTGGTGCGCACTGCATGGGTGTGTGTTACATTACATTCACTAGTAGGAGTGAGAAAAACATCACGGGGTGGTGCGCATTGTATGGGTGTGTGTTACATTAATTTCGCTAGTAGGAGTGAGAAAAACATCACGGGGTGGTGCGCACTGTATGGGTGTGTGTTACATTACATTCACTAGTAGGAGTGAGAAAAACATCACGGGGCGGTGCGCACTGTATGGGTGTGTGTTACATTAGATTCACTAGTAGGAGTGAGAAAAACATCACGGGGCGGTGCGCATTGTATGGGTGTGTGTTACATTACATTCACTAGTAGGAGTGAGAAAAACATCACGGGGCGGTGCGCATTGTATGGGTGTGTGTTACATTACAATCACTAGTAGGAGTGAGAAAAACATCACGGGGTGGTGCGCATTGCATGGGTGTGTGTTACATTACATTCACTAGTAGGAGTGAGAAAAACATCACGGGGTGGTGCGCATTGCATGGGTGTGTGTTACATTACATTCACTAGTAGGAGTGAGAAAAACTTCACGGCGTGGTGCGCATTGCATGGGTGTGTGTTACATTACATTCACTAGTAGGAGTGACAAAAACATCACGGGGTGGTGCGCATTGCATGGGTGTGTGTTACATTAGATTCACTAGTAGGAGTGAGAAAAACATCACGGGGTGGTGCGCATTGCATGGGTGTGTGTTACATTACATTCACTAGTAGGATTGATAAAAACATCACGGGGTGGTGCGCATTGTATAGGTGTGTGTTACATTACATTCACTAGTAGGAGTGAGAAAAACATCACGGGGTGGTGCGCATTGTATGGGTGTGCGTTACATTCCATTCACTAGTAGGAGTGAGAAAAACATCACGGGGTGGTGCGCATTGTATGGGTGTGCGTTACATTGCATTCACTAGTAGGAGTGAGAAAAACATCACGGGGTGGTGCGCATTGTATGGGTGTGCGTTACATTACATTCACTAGTAGGAGTGAGAAAAACATCACGGGGTGGTGCGCATTGTATGGGTGTGTGTTACATTACATTCACTAGTAGGAGTGAGAAAAACATCACGGGGTGGTGCGCATTGCATGGGTGTGTGTTACATTACATTCACTAGTAGGAGTGAGAAAAACATCACGGGGTGGTGCGCATTGCATGGGTGTGGTACATTACATTCACTAGTAGGAGTGAGAAAAACATCACGGGGTGGTGCGCATTGTTAGAAAAACATCACGGGGTGGTGCGCATTGCATGGGTGTGTGTTACATTACATTCACCAGTAGGAGTGAGAAAAACATCACGGGGTGGTGCGCACTGCATGGGTGTGTGTTACATTACATTCACTAGTAGGAGTGAGAAAAACATCACGGGGTGGTGCGCACTGCATGGGTGTGTGTTACATTACATTCACTAGTAGGAGTGAGAAAAACATCACGGGGTGGTGCGCACTGCATGGGTGTGTGTTACATTACATTCACTAGTAGGAGTGAGAAAAACATCACGGGGTGGTGCGCACTGCATGGGTGTGTGTTACATTACATTCACTAGTAGGAGTGAGAAAAACATCACGGGGTGGTGCGCATTGTATGGGTGTGTGTTACATTAGATTCACTAGTAGGAGTGAGAAAAACATCACGGGGTGGTGCGCATTGTATGGGTGTGTGTTACATTACATTCACTAGTAGGAGTGAGAAAAACATCACGGGGTGGTGCGCCTTGTATGGGTGTGTGTTACATTACATTCACTAGTAGGAGTGAGAAAAACATCATGGGGTGGTGCGCACTGCATGGGTGTGTGTTACATTACATTCACTAGTAGGAGTGAGAAAAACATCACGGGGTGGTGCGCACTGCATGGGTGTGTGTTACATTACATTCACTAGTAGGAGTGAGAAAAACATCACGGGGTGGTGCGCACTGCATGGGTGTGTGTTACATTAATTTCACTACTAGGAGTGAGAAAAACATCACGGGGTGGTGCGCACTGTATGGGTGTGTGTTACATTACATTCACTAGTAGGGGTGAGAAAAACATCACGGGGCGGTGCGCACTGTATGGGTGTGTGTTACATTAGATTCACTAGTAGGAGTGAGAAAAACATCACGGGGCGGTGCGCACTGTATGGGTGTGTGTTACATTAGATTCACTAGTAGGAGTGAGAAAAACATCACGGGGCGGTGCGCATTGTATGGGTGTGTGTTACATTACATTCACTAGTAGGATTGAGAAAAACATCACGGGGCTGTGCGCATTTTATGGGTGTGTGTTACATTACATTCACTAGTAGGAGTGAGAAAAACATCACGGGGTGGTGCGCAATATGGGTGTGTGTTACATTACATTCACTAGTAGGAGTGAGAAAAGCATCACGGGGTGGTGCGCATTGTATGCTTGTGTGTTACATTACATTCACTAGTAGGAGTGAGAAAAACATCACGGGGTGGTGCGCATTGTATGCTTGTGTGTTACATTGCATTCACTAGTAGGAGTGAGAAAAACATCACGGGGTGGTGCGCATTGTATGGGTGTGTGTTACATTACATTCACTAGTAGGAGCGAGAAAAACATCACGGGGTGGTGCGCATTGTATGGGTGTGCGTTACATTAGATTCACTAGTAGGAGTGAGAAAAACATCACGGGGTGGTGCGCATTGTATGGGTGTGTGTTACATTACATTCACTAGTAGGAGTGAGAAAAACATCACGGGGTGGTGCGCATTGTATGGGTGTGTGTTACATTACATTCACTAGTAGGAGTGAGAAAAACATCACGGGGTGGTGCGCATTGTATGGGTGTGTGTTACATTACATTCACTAGTAGGAGTGAGAAAAACATCACGGGGTGGTGCGCATTGTATGGGTGTGTGTTACATTACATTCACTAGTAGGAGTGAGAAAACCATCACGGGGTGGTGCGCATTGTATGGGTGTGTGTTACATTACATTCACTAGTAGGAGTGAGAAAAACATCACGGGGTGGTGCGCATTGCATGGGTGTGTGTTACATTACATTCACTAGTAGGAGTGAGAAAAACATCACGGGGTGGTGCGCATTGTATGGGTGTGTGTTACATTACATTCACTAGTAGGATTGAGAAAAACATCACGGGGTGGTGCGCATTGTATGGGTGTGTGTTACATTACATTCACTAGTAGGAGTGAGAAAAACATCACGGGGTGGTGCGCATTGCATGGGTGTGTGTTACATTACATTCACTAGTAGCAGTGAGAAAAACATCACGGGGTGGTGCGCATTGCATGGGTGTGTGTTACATTACATTCACTAGTAGGAGTGACAAAAACATCACGGGGTGGTGCGCCTTGTATGGGTGTGTGTTACATTACATTCACTAGTAGGAGTGAGAAAAACATCACGGGGTGGTGCGCACTGCATGGGTGTGTGTTACATTACATTCACTAGTAGGAGTGAGAAAAACATCACGGGGTGGTGCGCACTGCATGGGTGTGTGTTACATTACATTCACTAGTAGGAGTGAGAAAAACATCACGGGGTGGTGCGCATTGTATGGGTGTGTGTTACATTACATTCACTTGTAGGAGTGAGAAAAACATCACGGGGTGGTGCGCATTGTATGGGTGTGCGTTACATTCCATTCACTAGTAGGAGTGAGAAAAACATCACCGGGTGGTGCGCATTGTATGGGTGTGCGTTACATTGCATTCACTAGTAGGAGTGAGAAAAACATCACGGGGTGGTGCGCATTGTATGGGTGTGCGTTACATTACATTCACTAGTAGGAGTGATAAAAACATCACGGGGTGGTGCGCATTGTATGGGTGTGTGTTACATTACATTCACTAGTAGGAGTGAGAAAAACATCACGGGGTGGTGCGCATTGCATGGGTGTGTGTTACATTACATTCACTAGTAGGAGTGAGAAAAACATCACGGGGTGGTGCGCATTGCATGGGTGTGGTACATTACATTCACTAGTAGGAGTGAGAAAAACATCACGGGGTGGTGCGCATTGTTAGAAAAACATCACGGGGTGGTGCGCATTGCATGGGTGTGTGTTACATTACATTCACTAGTAGGAGTGAGAAAAACATCACGGGGTGGTGCGCACTGCATGGGTGTGTGTTACATTACAATCACTAGTAGGAGTGAGAAAAACATCACGGGGTGGTGCGCACTGCATGGGTGTGTGTTACATTACATTCACTAGTAGGAGTGAGAAAAACATCACGGGGTGGTGCGCACTGCATGGGTGTGTGTTACATTACATTCACTAGTAGGAGTGAGAAAAACATCACGGGGTGGTGCGCACTGCATGGGTGTGTGTTACATTACATTCACTAGTAGGAGTGAGAAAAACATCACGGGGTGGTGCGCATTGTATGGGTGTGTGTTACATTAATTTCGCTAGTAGGAGTGAGAAAAACATCACGGGGTGGTGCGCACTGTATGGGTGTGTGTTACATTACATTCACTAGTAGGAGTGAGAAAAACATCACGGGGCGGTGCGCACTGTATGGGTGTGTGTTACATTAGATTCACTAGTAGGAGTGAGAAAAACATCACGGGGCGGTGCGCATTGTATGGGTGTGTGTTACATTACATTCACTAGTAGGAGTGAGAAAAACATCACGGGGCGGTGCGCATTGTATGGGTGTGTGTTACATTACAATCACTAGTAGGAGTGAGAAAAACATCACGGGGTGGTGCGCATTGCATGGGTGTGTGTTACATTACATTCACTAGTAGGAGTGAGAAAAACATCACGGGGTGGTGCGCATTGCATGGGTGTGTGTTACATTACATTCACTAGTAGGAGTGAGAAAAACTTCACGGCGTGGTGCGCATTGCATGGGTGTGTGTTACATTACATTCACTAGTAGGAGTGACAAAAACATCACGGGGTGGTGCGCATTGCATGGGTGTGTGTTACATTAGATTCACTAGTAGGAGTGAGAAAAACATCACGGGGTGGTGCGCATTGCATGGGTGTGTGTTACATTACATTCACTAGTAGGATTGATAAAAACATCACGGGGTGGTGCGCATTGTATAGGTGTGTGTTACATTACATTCACTAGTAGGAGTGAGAAAAACATCACGGGGTGGTGCGCATTGTATGGGTGTGCGTTACATTCCATTCACTAGTAGGAGTGAGAAAAACATCACGGGGTGGTGCGCATTGTATGGGTGTGCGTTACATTGCATTCACTAGTAGGAGTGAGAAAAACATCACGGGGTGGTGCGCATTGTATGGGTGTGCGTTACATTACATTCACTAGTAGGAGTGAGAAAAACATCACGGGGTGGTGCGCATTGTATGGGTGTGTGTTACATTACATTCACTAGTAGGAGTGAGAAAAACATCACGGGGTGGTGCGCATTGCATGGGTGTGTGTTACATTACATTCACTAGTAGGAGTGAGAAAAACATCACGGGGTGGTGCGCATTGCATGGGTGTGGTACATTACATTCACTAGTAGGAGTGAGAAAAACATCACGGGGTGGTGCGCATTGTTAGAAAAACATCACGGGGTGGTGCGCATTGCATGGGTGTGTGTTACATTACATTCACTAGTAGGAGTGAGAAAAACATCACGGGGTGGTGCGCACTGCATGGGTGTGTGTTACATTACATTCACTAGTAGGAGTGAGAAAAACATCACGGGGTGGTGCGCACTGCATGGGTGTGTGTTACATTACATTCACTAGTAGGAGTGAGAAAAACATCACGGGGTGGTGCGCACTGCATGGGTGTGTGTTACATTACATTCACTAGTAGGAGTGAGAAAAACATCACGGGGTGGTGCGCACTGCATGGGTGTGTGTTACATTACATTCACTAGTAGGAGTGAGAAAAACATCACGGGGTGGTGCGCATTGTATGGGTGTGTGTTACATTAATTTCGCTAGTAGGAGTGAGAAAAACATCACGGGGTGGTGCGCACTGTATGGGTATGTGTTACATTACATTCACTAGTAGGAGTGAGAAAAACATCACGGGGCGGTGCGCACTGTATGGGTGTGTGTTACATTAGATTCACTAGTAGGAGTGAGAAAAACATCACGGGGCGGTGCGCATTGTATGGGTGTGTGTTACATTACATTCACTAGTAGGAGTGAGAAAAACATCACGGGGCAGTGCGCATTGTATGGGTGTGTGTTACATTACATTCACTAGTAGGAGTGAGAAAAACATCACGGGGTGGTGCGCATTGCATGGGTGTGTGTTACATTACATTCACTAGTAGGAGTGAGAAAAACATCACGGGTTGGTGCGCATTGTATGCTTGTGTGTTACATTACATTCACTAGTAGGAGTGAGAAAAACATAACAGGGTGGTGCGCATTGTATGGGTGTGCGTTACATTCCATTCACTAGTAGGAGTGAGAAAAACATCACGGGGTGGTGCGCATTGTATGCTTGTGTGTTACATTACATTCACTAGTAGGAGTGAGAAAAACATCACGGGGTGGTGCGCATTGTATGGGTGTGTTTTACATTACATTCACTAGTAGGAGTGAGAAAAATATCACAGGGTGGTGCGCATTGTATGGGTGTGTGTTACATTAGATTCACTAGTAGGAGTGAGAAAAACATCACGGGGTGGTGCGCATTGTATGGGTGTGTGTTACATTACATTCACTAGTAGGAGTGAGAAAACCATCACGGGGTGGTGCGCATTGCATGGGTGTGTGTTACATTACATTCACTAGTAGGAGTGAGAAAAACATCACGGGGTGGTGCGCATTGTATGGGTGTGTGTTACATTACATTCACTAGTAGGAGTGAGAAAAACATCACGGGGTGGTGCGCATTGTATGGGTGTGTGTTACATTACATTCACTAGTAGGAGTGAGAAAAACATCACGGGGTGGTGCGCATTGCATGGGTGTGTGTTACATTACATTCACTAGTAGGAGTGAGAAAAACATCACGGGGTGGTGCGCATTGCATGGGTGTGTGTTACATTACATTCACTAGTAGGAGTGAGAAAAACATCACGGGGTGGTGCGCATTGCATGGGTGTGTGTTACATTACATTCACTAGTAGGAGTGAGAAAAACATCACGGGGTGGTGCGCATTGCATGGGTGTGTGTTACATTACATTCACTAGTAGGATTGAGAAAAACATCACGGGGTGGTGCGCACTGCATGGGTGTGTGTTACATTACATTCACTAGTAGGAGTGAGAAAAACATCACGGGGTGGTGCGCACTGCATGGGTGTGTGTTACATTACATTCACTAGTAGGAGTGAGAAAAACATCACGGGGTGGTGCGCACTGCATGGGTGTGTGTTACATTACATTCACTAGTAGGAGTGAGAAAAACATCACGGGGTGGTGCGCATTGTATGGGTGTGTGTTACATTAATTTCACTAGTAGGAGTGAGAAAAACATCACGGGGTGGTGCGCACTGTATGGGTGTGTGTTACATTACATTCACTAGTAGGAGTGAGAAAAACATCAC
This sequence comes from Cavia porcellus, assembly GCF_034190915.1. Classification (NCBI taxonomy): domain Eukaryota; kingdom Metazoa; phylum Chordata; class Mammalia; order Rodentia; family Caviidae; genus Cavia; species Cavia porcellus. The sequence goes on from NW_026947602.1 coordinate 61,240, forward strand.
GGGGCGGTGCGCACTGTATGGGTGTGTGTTACATTACATTCACTAGTAGGAGTGAGAAAAACATCACGGGGCGGTGCGCATTGTATGGGTGTGTGTTACATTAGATTCACTAGTAGGAGTGAGAAAAACATCACGGGGCGGTGCGCATTGTATGGGTGTGTGTTACATTACATTCACTAGTAGAAGTGAGAAAAACATCACGGGGCGGTGCGCATTGTATGGGTGTGTGTTACATTACATTCACTAGTAGGAGTGAGAAAAACATCACGGGGTGGTGCGCATTGTATGCTTGTGTGTTACATTACATTCACTAGTAGGAGTGAGAAAAACATAACGGGGTGGTGCGCATTGTATGGGCGTGTGTTACATTACATTCACTAGTAGGAGTGAGAAAAACATCACGGGGTGGTGCGCATTGCATGGGTGTGTGTTACATTACATTCACTAGTAGGAGTGAGAAAAACATCACGGGGTGGTGCGCATTGTATGGGTGTGTGTTACATTACATTCCCTAGTAGGAGTGAGAAGAACATCACGGGGTGGTGCGCATTGTATGGGTGTGTGTTACATTACATTCACTAGTAGGAGTGAGAAGAACATCACGGGGTGGTGCGCATTGCATGGGTGTGTGTTACATTACATTCACTAGTAGGAGTGAGAAGAATATCACGGGGTGGTGCGCATTGCATGGGTGTGTGTTACATTACATTCACTAGTAGGAGTGAGAAGAACATCACGGGGTGGTGCGCATTGCATGGGTGTGTGTTACATTACATTCACTAGTAGGAGTGAGAAAAACATCACGGGGTGGTGCGCATTGCTGGGTGTGTGTTACATTACATTCACTAGTAGGAGTGAGAAAAACATCACGGGGTGGTGTGCATGGTATGGGTGTGTGTTACATTACATTCACTAGTAGGAGTGAGAAAAACATCACGGGGTGATGCGCATTGTATGGGTGTGTGTTACATTACATTCACTACTAGGAGTGAGAAAAACATCACGGGGTGGTGCGCATTGTATGGGTGTGTGTGTTACATTAGATTCACTAGTAGGAGTGAGAAAAACATCACGGGGTGGTGCGCATTCTTATGGGTGTGTGTTACATTAGATTCACTAGTAGGAGTGAGAAAAACATCACGGGGTGGTGCGCATTCTATGGGTGTGTGTTACATTACATTCACTAGTAGGAGTGAGAAAAACATCACGGGGTGGTGCGCATTCTATGGGTGTGTGTTACATTACATTCACTAGTAGGAGTGAGAAAAACATCACGGGGTGGTGCGCATTCTATGGGTGTGTGTTACATTACATTCACTAGTAGGAGTGAGAAAAACATCACGGGGTTGTGCGCATTGCATGGGTGTGTGTTACATTACATTCACTAGTAGGAGTGAGAAAAACATCACGGGGTGGTGCGCATTGCATGGGTGTGTGTTACATTACATTCACTAGTAGGAGTGAGAAAAACATCACGGGGTGGTGCGCATTGCATGGGTGTGTGTTACATTACATTCACTAGTAGGAGTGAGAAAAACATCACGGGGAGGTGAGCACTGCATGGGTGTGTGTTACATTACATTCACTAGTAGGAGTGAGAAAAACATCACGGGGTGGTGCGCACTGCATGGGTGTGTGTTACATTACATTCAGTAGTAGGAGTGAGAAAGACATCACGGGGTGGTGCGCACTGCATGGGTGTGTGTTACATTACATTCACTAGTAGGAGTGAGAAAGACATCACGGGGTGGTGCGCACTACATGGGTGTGTGTTACATTACATTCACTAGTAGGAGTGAGAAAGACATCACGGGATGGTGCGCACTGCATGGGTGTGTGTTACATTACATTCACTAGTAGGAGTGAGAAAAACATCACGGGGTGGTGCGCATTGTATGGGTGTGTGTTACATTACATTCACTCGTAGGAGTGAGAAAAACATCACGGGGTGGTGCGCATTGTATGGGTGTGTGTTACATTACATTCACTAGTAGGAGTGAGAAAAACATCACGGGGTGGTGCGCATTGTATGGGTGTGTGTTACATTACATTCACTAGTAGGAGTGAGAAAAACATCACGGGGTGGTGCGCATTGTATGGGTGTGTGTTACATTTCATTCACTAGTAGGAGTGAGAAAAACATCACGGGGTGGTGCGCATTGTATGGGTGTGTGTTACATTACATTCCCTAGTAGGAGAGAGAAAAACATCACGGGGTGGTGCGCATTGTATGGGTGTGTGTTACATTACATTCACTAGTACGAGTGAGAAAAACATCACGGGGTGGTGCGCATTGTATGGGTGTGTGTTACATTACATTCACTAGTAGGAGTGAGAAAAACATCACGGGGTGGTGCGCATTGTATGGGTGTGTGTTACATTACATTCACTAGTAGGAGTGAGAAAAACATCACGGGGTGGTGCGCATTGCATGGGTGTTTGTTACATTACATTCACTAGTAGGAGTGAGAAAAACATCACGGGGTGGTGCGCATTGCATGGGTGTGTGTTACATTACATTCACTAGTAGGAGTGAGAAAAACATCACGGGGTGGTGCGCATTGCATGGGTGTGTGTTACATTACATTCACTAGTAGGAGTGAGAAAACATCACGGGGTGGTGCGCACTGCATGGGTGTGTGTTACATTACATTCACTAGTAGGAGTGAGAAAAACATCACGGGGTGGTGCGCACTGCATGGGTGTGTGTTACATTACATTCACTAGTAGGAGTGAGAAAAACATCACGGGGTGGTGCGCATTGCATGGGTGTGTGTTACATTACATTCACTAGTAGGAGTGAGAAAAACATCACGGCGTGGTGCGCATTGTATGGGTGTGTGTTACATTACATTCACTAGTAGGAGTGAGAAAAACATCACGGGGTGGTGCGCACTGTATGGGTGTGTGTTACATTACATTCACTAGTAGGAGTGAGAAAAACATCACGGGGCGGTGCGCACTGTATGGGTGTGCGTTACATTAGATTCACTAGTAGGAGTGAGAAAATCATCACGGGGTGGTGCGCATTGTATGGGTGTGCGTTACATTAGATTCACTAGTAGGAGTGAGAAAAACATCACGGGGTGGTGCGCATTGTATGGGTGTGCGTTACATTACATTCAATAGTAGGAGTGAGAAAAACATCACGGGGTGGTGCGCATTGCATGGGTGTGTGTTACATTACATTCACTATAAGGAGTGAGAAAAACATCACGGGGTGGTGCGCATTGTATGGGTGTGTGTTACATTACATTCACTAGTAGGAGTGAGAAAAACATCACGGGGTGGTGCGCATTGTATGGGTGTGTGTTACATTACATTCACTAGTAGGAGTGAGAAAAACATCACGGGGTGGTGCGCATTGCATGGGTGTGTGTTACATTACATTCACTAGTAGGAGTGAGAAAAACATCACGGGGTGGTGCGCATTGCATGGGTGTGTGTTACATTACATTCACTAGTAGGAGTGAGAAAAACATCACGGGGTGGTGCGCATTGTATGGGTGTGTGTTACGTTACATTCACTAGTAGGAGTGAGAAAAACATCACGGGGTGGTGCGCATTGCATGGGTGTGTGTTACGTTACATTCACTAGTAGGAGTGAGAAAAACATCACGGGGTGGTGCGCATTGCATGGGTGTGTGTTACATTACATTCACTAGTAGGAGTGAGAAAAACATCACGGGGTGGTGCGCACTGCATGGGTGTGTGTTACATTACATTCACTAGTAGGAGTGAGAAAAACATCACCGGGTGGTGCGCACTGCATGGGTGTGTGTTACATTACATTCACTAGTAGGAGTGAGAAAAACATCACGGGGTGGTGCGCATTGCATTGGTGTGTGTTACATTACATTCACTATTAGGAGTGAGAAAACATCACGGGGTGGTGCGCACTGCATGGGTGTGTGTTACATTACATTCACTAGTAGGAGTGAGAAAAACATCACGGGGTGGTGCGCACTGCATGGGTGTGTGTTACATTACATTCACTAGTAGGAGTGAGAAAAACCTCACGGGGTGGTGCGCACTGCATGGGTGTGTGTTACATTACATTCACTAGTAGGAGTGAGAAAAACATCACGGGGTGGTGCGCATTGTATGGGTGTGTGTTACATTAATTTCACTAGTAGGAATGAGAAAAACATCACGGGGTGGTGCGCACTGTATGGGTGTGTGTTACATTACATTCACTAGTAGGAGTGAGAAAAACATCACGGGGCGGTGCGCACTGTATGGGTGTGTGTTACATTAGATTCACTAGTAGGAGTGAGAAAAACATCACGGGGCGGTGCGCACTGTATGGGTGTGTGTTACATTACATTCACTAGTAGGAGTGAGAAAAACATCACGGGGCGGTGCGCATTGTATGGGTGTGTGTTACATTACATTCACTAGTAGGAGTGAGAAAAACATCACGGGGTGGTGCGCAATATGGGTGTGTGTTACATTACATTCCCTTGTAGGAGTGAGAAAAACATCACGGGGTGGTGCGCATTGCATGGGTGTGTGTTACATTACATTCACTAGTAGGAGTGAGAAAAACATCACGGGGTGGTGCGCATTGCATGGGTGTGTGTTACATTACATTCACTAGTAGGAGTGAGAAAAACATCACGGGGAGGTGAGCACTGCATGGGTGTGTGTTACATTACATTCACTAGTAGGAGTGAGAAAAACATCACGGGGTGGTGCGCACTGCATGGGTGTGTGTTACATTACATTCACTAGTAGGAGTGAGAAAGACATCACGGGGTGGTGCGCACTGCATGGGTGTGTGTTACATTACATTCACTAGTAGGAGTGAGAAAGACATCACGGCGTGGTGCGCACTACATGGGTGTGTGTTACATTACATTCACTAGTAGGAGTGAGAAAGACATCACGGGGTGGTGCGCACTGCATGGGTGTGTGTTACATTACATTCACTAGTAGGAGTGAGAAAAACATCACGGGGTGGTGCGCATTGTATGGGTGTGTGTTACATTACATTCACTAGTAGGAGTGAGAAAAACATCACGGGGTGGTGCGCATTGTATGGGTGTGTGTTACATTACATTCACTAGTAGGAGTGAGAAAAACATCACGGGGTGGTGCGCATTGTATGGGTGTGTGTTACATTACATTCACTAGTAGGAGTGAGAAAAACATCACGGGGTGGTGCGCATTGTATGGGTGTGTGTTACATTACATTCACTAGTAGGAGTGAGAAAAACATCACGGGGTGGTGCGCATTGTATGGGTGTGTGTTACATTACATTCCCTAGTAGGAGAGAGAAAAACATCACGGGGTGGTGCGCATTGTATGGGTGTGTGTTACATTACATTCACTAGTAGGAGTGAGAAAAACATCACGGGGTGGTGCGCAATATGGGTGTGTGTTACATTACATTCACTAGTAGGAGTGAGAAAAACATCACGGGGTGGTGCGCATTGTATGCTTGTGTGTTACATTACATTCACTAGTAGGAGTGAGAAAAACATAACGGGGTGGTGCGCATTGTATGCTTGTGTGTTACATTACATTCACTAGTAGGAGTGAGAAAAACATCACGGGGTGGTGCGCATTGTATGCTTGTGTGTTACATTACATTCACTAGTAGGAGTGAGAAAAACATCACGGGGTGGTGCGCATTGTATGGGTGTGTGTTACATTACATTCACTAGTAGGAGTGAGAAAATCATCACGGGGTGGTGCGCATTGTATGGGTGTGCGTTACATTAGATTCACTAGTAGGAGTGAGAAAAACATCACGGGGTGGTGCGCATTGTATGGGTGTGCGTTACATTACATTCACTAGTAGGAGTGAGAAAAACATCACGGGGTGGTGCGCATTGCATGGGTGTGTGTTACATTACATTCACTAGTAGGAGTGAGAAAAACATCACGGGGTGGTGCGCACTGCATGGGTGTGTGTTACATTACATTCACTAGTAGGAGTGAGAAAAACATCACGGGGTGGTGCGCATTGCATGGGTGTGTGTTACATTACATTCACTAGTAGGAGTGAGAAAAACATCACGGGGTGGTGCGCACTGCATGGGTGTGTGTTACATTACATTCACTAGTAGGAGTGAGAAAAACATCACGGGGTGGTGCGCATTACATGGGTGTGTGTTACATTACATTCACTAGTAGGAGTGAGAAAAACATCACGGGGTGGTGCGCACTGCATGGGTGTGTGTTACATTACATTCACTAGTAGGAGTGAGAAAGACATCACGGGGTGGTGCGCATTGTATGGGTGTGTGTTACATTACATTCACTAGTAGGAGTGAGAAAGACATCACGGGGTGGTGCGCATTGTATGGGTGTGTGTTACATTACATTCACTAGTAGGAGTGAGAAAAACATCACGGGGTGGTGCGCATTGTATGGGCGTGTGTTACATTACATTCACTAGTAGGAGTGAGAAAAACATCACGGGGTGGTGCGCATTGTATGGGTGTGTGTTACATTACATTCACTAGTAGGAGTGAGAAAAACATCACGGGGTGGTGCGCATTGTATGGGTGTGTGTTACATTACATTCACTAGTAGGAGTGAGAAAAACATCACGGGGTGGTGCGCATTGTATGGGTGTGTGTTACATTACATTCACTAGTAGGAGTGAGAAAAACATCACGGGGTGGTGCGCATTGTATGGGTGTGTGTTACATTACATTCACTAGTAGGAGTGAGAAAAACATCACGTGGTGGTGCGCATTGCATGGGTGTGTGTTACATTACATTCACTAGTAGGAGTGAGAAAAACATCACGGGGTTGTGCGCATTGCATGGGTGTGTGTTACATTACATTCACTAGTAGGAGTGAGAAAAACATGACGGGGTGGTGCGCATTGCATGGGTGTGTGTTACATTACATTCACTAGTAGGAGTGAGAAAAACATCACGGGGTGGTGCGCATTGCATGGGTGTGTGTTACATTACATTCACTAGTAGGAGTGAGAAAAACATCACGGGGTGGTGCGCATTGCATGGGTGTGTGTTACATTACATTCACTAGTAGGAGTGAGAAAAACATCACGGGGTGGTGCGCATTGCATGGGTGTGTGTTACATTACATTCACTAGTAGGAGTGAGAAAAACATCACGGGGTGGTGCGCATTGCATGGGTGTGTGTTACATTACATTCACTAGTAGGAGTGAGAAAAACATCACGGGGTGGTGCGCATTGCATGGGTGTGTGTTACATTACATTCACTAGTAGGAGTGAGAAAAACATCACGGGGTGGTGCGCACTGCATGGATGTGTGTTACATTACATTCACTAGTAGGAGTGAGAAAAACATCACGGGGTGGTGCGCATTGTATGGGTGTGTGTTACATTAATTTCACTAGTAGGAGTGAGAAAAACATCACGGGGTGGTGCGCAATATGCGATGTAGGATGGAGAAAAGCACCACAGGGTGGTCAGCATGGGGAGGTCAGGGAACATGCAGTGGCAATGTAGGATAGGTCTGAAAAACATCACGGGGTGGTGCGCACTGCATGGGTGTGTGTTACATTACATTCACTAGTAGGAGTGAGAAAAACATCACGGGGTGGTGCGCACTGTATGGGTGTGTGTTACATTAATTTCACTAGTAGGAGTGAGAAAAACATCACGGGGTGGTGCGCACTGTATGGGTGTGTGTTACATTACATTCACTAGTAGGAGTGAGAAAAACATCACGGGGCGGTGCGCACTGTATGGGTGTGTGTTACATTAGATTCACTAGTAGGAGTGAGAAAAACATCACGGGGCGGTGCGCATTGTATGGGTGTGTGTTACATTACATTCACTAGTAGGAGTGAGAAAAACATCACGGGGCGGTGCGCATTGTATGGGTGTGTGTTACATTACATTCACTAGTAGGAGTGAGAAAAACATCACGGGGTGGTGCGCAATATGCGTGTGTGTTACATTACATACACTAGTAGGAGTGAGAAAAACATCACGGGGTGGTGCGCATTGTATGCTTGTGTGTTACATTACATTCACTAGTAGGAGTGAGAAAAACATAACGGGGTGGTGCGCATTGTAAGCTTGTGTGTTACATTACGTTCACTAGTAGGAGTGAGAAAAGCATCACGGGGTGGTGCGCATTGTATGCTTGTGTGTTACATTACATTCACTAGTAGGAGTGAGAAAAACATCACGGGGTGGTGCGCATTGTATGGGTGTGTGTTACATTACATTCACTAGTAGGAGTGAGAAAATCATCACGGGGTGGTGCGCATTGTATGGGTGTGCGTTACATTAGATTCACTACTAGGAGTGAGAAAAACATCACGGGGTGGTGCGCATTGTATGGGTGTGCGTTACATTACATTCACTAGTAGGAGTGAGAAAATCATCACGGGGTGGTGCGCATTGCATGGGTGTGTGTTACATTACATTCACTAGTAGGAGTGAGAAAAACATCACGGGGTGGTGCGCACTGCATGGGTGTGTGTTACATTACATTCACTAGTAGGAGTGAGAAAAACATCACGGGGTGGTGCGCACTGCATGGATGTGTGTTACATTACATTCACTAGTAGGAGTGAGAAAAACATCACGGGGTGGTGCGCACTGCATGGGTGTGTGTTACATTACATTCACTAGTAGGAGTGAGAAAAACATCACGGGGTGGTGCGCACTGCATGGGTGTGTGTTACATTACATTCACTAGTAGGAGTGAGAAAAACATCACGGGGTGGTGCGCACTGTATGGGTGTGTGTTACATTAATTTCACTAGTAGGAGTGAGAAAAACATCACGGGGTGGTGCGCACTGTATGGGTGTGTGTTACATTACATTCACTAGTAGGAGTGAGAAAAACATCACGGGGCGGTGCGCACTGTATGGGTGTGTGTTACATTAGATTCACTAGTAGGAGTGAGAAAAACATCACGGGGCGGTGCGCACTGTATGGGTGTGTGTTACATTACATTCACTAGTAGGAGTGAGAAAAACATCACGTGGCGGTGCGCATTGTATGGGTGTGTGTTACATTACATTCACTAGTAGGAGTGAGAAAAACATCACGGGGTGGTGCGCAATATGCGTGTGTGTTACATTACATTCACAAGTAGGAGTGAGAAAAACATCACGGGGTGGTGCGCATTGTATGCTTGTGTGTTACATTACATTCACTAGTAGGAGTGAGAAAAACATAACGGGGTGGTGCGCATTGTATGCTTGTGTGTTACATTACATTCACTAGTAGGAGTGAGAAAAACATCACGGGGTGGTGCGCATTGTATGCTTGTGTGTTACATTACATTCACTAGTAGGAGTGAGAAAAACATCACGGGGTGGTGCGCATTGTATGGGTGTGTGTTACATTACATTCACTAGTAGGAGTGAGAAAATCATCACGGGGTGGTGCGCATTGTATGGGTGTGCGTTACATTAGATTCACTAGTAGGAGTGAGAAAAACATCACGGGGTGGTGCGCATTGTATGGGTGTGCGTTACATTACATTCACTAGTAGGAGTGAGAAAAACATCACGGGGTGGTGCGCATTGCATGGGTGTGTGTTACATTACATTCACTAGTAGGAGTGAGAAAAACATCACGGGGTGGTGCGCACTGCATGGGTGTGTGTTACATTACATTCACTAGTAGGAGTGAGAAAAACATCACGGGGTGGTGCGCACTGCATGGATGTGTGTTACATTACATTCACTAGTAGGAGTGAGAAAAACATCACGGGGTGGTGCGCACTGCATGGGTGTGTGTTACATTACATTCACTAGTAGGAGTGAGAAAAACATCACGGGGTGGTGCGCACTGCATGGGTGTGTGTTACATTACATTCACTAGTAGGAGTGAGAAAAACATCACGGGGTGGTGCCCACTGCATGGGTGTGTGTTACATTACATTCACTGGTAGGAGTGAGAAAAACATCACGGGGTGGTGCGCACTGCATGGGTGTGTGTTACATTACATTCACTAGTAGGAGTGAGAAAAACATCACGGGGTGGTGCGCACTGCATGGGTGTGTGTTACATTACATTCACTAGTAGGAGTGAGAAAAACATCACGGGGTGGTGCGCACTACATGGGTGTGTGTTACATTACATTCACTAGTAGGAGTGAGAAAAACATCACGGGGTGGTGCGCACTGCATGGGTGTGTGTTACATTACATTCACTAGTAGGAGTGAGAAAGACATCACGGGGTGGTGCGCACTGTATGGGTGTGTGTTACATTACATTCACTAGTAGGAGTGAGAAAGACATCACGGGGTGGTGCGCATTGTATGGGTGTGTGTTACATTACATTCACTAGTAGGAGTGAGAAAAACATCACGGGGTGGTGCGCATTGTATGGGTGTGTGTTACATTACATTCACTAGTAGGAGTGAGAAAAACATCACGGGGTGGTGCGCATTGTATGGGTGTGTGTTACATTACATTCACTAGTAGGAGTGAGAAAAACATCACGGGGTGGTGCGCATTGTATGGGTGTGTGTTACATTACATTCACTAGTAGGAGTGAGAAAAACATCACGGGGTGGTGCGCATTGTATGGGTGTGTGTTACATTACATTCACTAGTAGGAGTGAGAAAAACATCACGGGGTGGTGCGCATTGCATGGGTGTGTGTTACATTACATTCACTAGTAGGAGTGAGAAAAACATCACGTGGTGGTGCGCATTGTATGGGTGTGTGTTACATTACATTCACTAGTAGGAGTGAGAAAAACATCACGGGGTTGTGCGCATTGCATGGGTGTGTGTTACATTACATTCACTAGTAGGAGTGAGAAAAACATGACGGGGTGGTGCGCATTGCATGGGTGTGTGTTACATTACATTCACTAGTAGGAGTGAGAAAAACATCACGGGGTGGTGCGCATTGCATGGGTGTGTGTTACATTACATTCACTAGTAGGAGTGAGAAAAACATCACGGGGTGGTGCGCATTGCATGGGTGTGTGTTACATTACATTCACTAGTAGGAGTGAGAAAAACATCACGGGGTGGTGCGCATTGCATGGGTGTGTGTTACATTACATTCACTAGTAGGAGTGAGAAAAACATCACGGGGTGGTGCGCATTGCATGGGTGTGTGTTACATTACATTCACTAGTAGGAGTGAGAAAAACATCACGGGGTGGTGCGCATTGCATGGGTGTGTGTTACATTACATTCACTAGTATGAGTGAGAAAAACATCACGGGGTGGTGCGCACTGCATGGGTGTGTGTTACATTACATTCACTAGTAGGAGTGAGAAAAACATCACGGGGTGGTGCGCATTGTATGGGTGTGTGTTACATTAATTTCACTAGTAGGAGTGAGAAAAACATCACGGGGTGGTGCGCAATATGCGATGTAGGATGGAGAAAAGCACCGCAGGGTGGTCAGCATGGGGAGGTCAGGGAACATGCAGTGGCAATGTAGGATAGGTTTCTGAAAAACATCACGGGGTGGTGCGCACTGCATGGGTGTGTGTTACATTACATTCACTAGTAGGAGTGAGAAAAACATCACGGGGTGGTGCGCACTGTATGGGTGTGTGTTACATTAATTTCACTAGTAGGAGTGAGAAAAACATCACGGGGTGGTGCGCACTGTATGGGTGTGTGTTACATTACATTCACTAGTAGGAGTGAGAAAAACATCACGGGGCGGTGCGCACTGTATGGGTGTGTGTTACATTAGATTCACTAGTAGGAGTGAGAAAAACATCACGGGGCGGTGCGCATTGTATGGGTGTGTGTTACATTACATTCACTAGTAGGAGTGAGAAAAACATCACGGGGCGGTGCGCATTGTATGGGTGTGTGTTACATTACATTCACTAGTAGGAGTGAGAAAAACATCACGGGGTGGTGCGCAATATGCGTGTGTGTTACATTACATACACTAGTAGGAGTGAGAAAAACATCACGGGGTGGTGCGCATTGTATGCTTGTGTGTTACATTACATTCACTAGTAGGAGTGAGAAAAACATAACGGGGTGGTGCGCACTGCATGGGTGTGTGTTACATTACATTCAGTAGTAGGAGTGAGAAAAACATCACGGGGTGGTGCGCATTGTATGCTTGTGTGTTACATTACATTCACTAGTAGGAGTGAGAAAAACATCACGGGGTGGTGCGCATTGTATGGGTGTGGGTTACATTACATTCACTAGTAGGAGTGAGAAAATCATCACGGGGTGGTGCGCATTGTATGGGTGTGCGTTACATTAGATTCACTAGTAGGAGTGAGAAAAACATCACGGGGTGGTGCGCACTGCATGGGTGTGTGTTACATTACATTCACTAGTAGGAGTGAGAAAAACATTACGGGGTGGTGCGCACTGCATGGATGTGTGTTACATTACATTCACTAGTAGGAGTGAGAAAAACATCACGGGGTGGTGCGCACTGCATGGGTGTGTGTTACATTATATTCACTAGTAGGAGTGAGAAAAACATCACGGGGTGGTGCGCACTGCATGGGTGTGTGTTACATTACATTCACTAGTAGGAGTGAGAAAGACATCACGGGGTGGTGCGCACTGCATGGGTGTGTGTTACATTACATTCACTAGTAGGAGTGAGAAAAACATCACGGGGTGGTGCGCACTGCATGGGTGTGTGTTACATTACATTCACTAGTAGGAGTGAGAAAGACATCACGGGGTGGTGCGCACTGCATGGGTGTGTGTTACATTACATTCACTAGTAGGAGTGAGAAAGACATCACGGGGTGGTGCGCACTGCATGGGTGTGTGTTACATTACATTCACTAGTAGGAGTGAGAAAGACATCACGGGGTGGTGCGCACTGTATGGGTGTGTGTTACATTACATTCACTAGTAGGAGTGAGAAAAACATCACGGGGTGGTGCGCACTGTATGGGTGTGTGTTACATTACATTCACTAGTAGGAGTGAGAAAAACATCACGGCGTGGTGCGCATTGTATGGGTGTGTGTTACATTACATTCACTAGTAGGAGTGAGAAAAACATCACGGGGTGGTGCGCATTGTATGGGTGTGTGTTACATTACATTCACTAGTAGGAGTGAGAAAAACATCACGGGGTGTTGCGCATTGTATGGGTGTGTGTTACATTACATTCACTAGTAGGAGTGAGAAAAACATCACGGGGTGGTGCGCATTGTATGGGTGTGTGTTACATTACATTCACTAGTAGGAGTGAGAAAAACATCACGGGGTGGTGCGCATTCTATGGGTGTGTGTTACATTACATTCACTAGTAGGAGTGAGAAAAACATCACGGGGTGGTGCGCATTGCATGGGTGTGTGTTACATTACATTCACTAGTAGGAGTGAGAAAAACATCACGGGGTGGTGCGCATTGCATGGGTGTGTGTTACATTACATTCAGTAGTAGGAGTGAGAAAAACATCACGGGGTGGTGCGCATTGCATGGGTGTGTGTTACATTACATTCACTAGTAGGAGTGAGAAAAACATCACGGGGTGGTGCGCATTGCATGGGTGTGTGTTACATTACATTCACTAGTAGGAGTGAGAAAAACATCACGGGGTGGTGCGCATTGCATGGGTGTGTGTTACATTACATTCACTAGTAGGAGTGAGAAAAACATCACGGGGTGGTGCGCATTGCATGGGTGTGTGTTACATTACATTCACTAGTAGGAGTGAGAAAAACATCACGGGGTGGTGCGCATTGCATGGGTGTGTGTTACATTACATTCACTAGTAGGAGTGAGAAAGACATCACGGGGTGGTGCGCACTGCATGGGTGTGTATTACATTACATTCACTAGTAGGAGTGAGAAAGACATCACGGGGTGGTGCGCACTGTATGGGTGTGTGTTACATTACATTCACTAGTAGGAGTGAGAAAAACATCACGGGGTGGTGCGCACTGCATGGGTGTGTGTTACATTACATTCACTAGTAGGAGTGAGAAAAACATCACGGGGTGGTGCGCACTGCATGGGTGTGTGTTACATTACATTCACTAGTAGGAGTGTGAAAAACATCACGGGGTGGTGCGCACTGCATGGGTGTGTGTTACATTACATTCACTAGTAGGAGTGAGAAAAACATCACGGGGTGGTGCGCACTGCATGGGTGTGTGTTACATTACATTCACTAGTAGGAGTGAGAAAAACATCACGGGGTGGTGCGCATTGTATGGGTGTGTGTTACATTAATTTCACTAGTAGGAGTGAGAAAAACATCACGGGGTGGTGCGCACTGTATGGGTGTGTGTTACATTACATTCACTAGTAGGAGTGAGAAAAACATCACGGGGCGCTGCGCACTGTATGGGTGTGTGTTACATTAGATTCACTAGTAGGAGTGAGAAAAACATCACGGGGCGGTGCGCATTGTATGGGTGTGTGTTACATTACATTCACTAGTAGGAGAAAAACATCACGGGGAGGTGCGCATTGTATGGGTGTGTGTTACATTACATTCACTAGTAGGAGTGAGAAAAACATCACGGGGTGGTGCGCAATATGGGTGTGTGTTACATTACATTCACTAGTAGGAGTGAGAAAAACATCACGGGGTGGTGCGCATTGTATGCTTGTGTGTTACATTACATTCACTAGTAGGAGTGAGAAAAACATAACGGGGTGGTGCGCATTGTATGCTTGTGTGTTACATTACATTCACTAGTAGGAGTGAGAAAAACATCACAGGGTGGTGCGCATTGTATGCTTGTGTGTTACATTACATTCACTAGTAGGAGTGAGAAAAACATCACGGGGTGGTGCGCATTGTATCGGTGTGTGTTACATTACATTCACTAGTAGGAGTGAGAAAATCATCACGGGGTGGTGCGCATTGTATGGGTGTGCGTTACATTAGATTCACTAGTAGGAGTGAGAAAAACATCACGGGGTGGTGCGCATTGTATGGGTGTGTGTTACATTACATTCACTAGTAGGAGTGAGAAAAACATCACGGGGTGGTGCGCATTGTATGGGTGTGTGTTACATTACATTCACTAGTAGGAGTGAGAAAAACATCAAGGGGTGGTGCGCATTGTATGGGTGTGTGTTACATTACATTCACTAGTAGGAGTGAGAAAAACATCACGGGGTGGTGCGCATTGTATGGGTGTGTGTTACATTAGATTCACTATTAGGAGTGAGAAAACCATCACTGGGTGGTGCGCATTGCATGGGTGTGTGTTACATTACATTCACTAGTAGGAGTGAGAAAAACATCACGGGGTGGTGCGCATTGCATGGGTGTGTGTTACATTACATTCACTAGTAGGAGTGAGAAAAACATCACGGGGTGGTGCGCATTGCATGGGTGTGTGTTACATTAGATTCACTAGTAGGAGTGAGAAAAACATCACGGGGTGGTGCGCATTGCATGGGTGTGTGTTACATTACATTCACTAGTAGGAGTGAGAAAAACGTCACGGGGTGGTGCGCATTGCATGGGTGTGTGTTACATTACATTCACTAGTAGGAGTGAGAAAAACATCACGGGGTGGTGCGCATTGTATGCTTGTGTGTTACATTACATTCACTAGTAGGAGTGAGAAAAACATCACGGGGTGGTGCGCATTGTATGGGTGTGTGTTACATTACATTCACTAGTAGGATTGAGAAAAACATCACGGGGTGGTGCGCATTGTATGGGTGTGTGTTACATTACATTCACTAGTAGGAGTGAGAAAAACATCACGGGGTGGTGCGCATTGTATGGGTGTGTGTTACATTAGATTCACTTGTAGGAGTGAGAAAAACATCACGGGGTGGTGCGCATTGTATGGGTGTGCGTTACATTCCATTCACTAGTAGGAGTGAGAAAAACATCACGGGGTGGTGCCCATTGTATGGGTGTGCGTTACATTACATTCACTAGTAGGAGTGAGGAAAACATCACGGGATGGTGCGCATTGTATGGGTGTGCGTTACATTCCATTCACTAGTAGGAGTGAGAAAAACATCACGGGGTGGTGCGCATTGTATGGGTGTGTGTTACATTACATTCACTAGTAGGAGTGAGGAAAACATCACGGGATGGTGCGCATTGTATGGGTGTGTGTGACATTACATTCACTAGTAGGAGTGAGAAAAACATCACGGGGTGGTGCGCATTGCATGGGTGTGTGTTACATTACATTCACTAGTAGGAGTGAGGAAAACATCACGGGGTGGTGCGCATTGTATGGGTGTGTGTCACATTACATTCACTAGTAGGAGTGAGAAAAACATCACGGGGTGGTGCGCATTGCATGGGTGTGTGTTACATTACATTCACTAGTAGGAGTGAGAAAAACATCAAGGGGTGGTGCGCATTGCATGGGTGTGCGTCACATTACATTCACTAGTAGGAGTGAGAAAAACATCACGGGGTGGTGCGCATTGCATGGGTGTGTGTTACATTACATTCACTAGTAGGAGTGAGAAAAACATCACGGGGTGGTGCGCATTGCATGGGTGTGTGTTACATTACATTCACTAGTAGGAGTGAGAAAAACATCAAGGGGTGGTGCGCATTGCATGGGTGTGCGTCACATTACATTCACTAGTAGGAGTGAGAAAAACATCACGGGGTGGTGCGCATTGCATGGGTGTGTGTTACATTACATTCACTAGTAGGAGTGAGAAAAACATCACGGGGTGGTGCGCATTGCATGGGTGTGCGTTACATTACATTCACTAGTAGGAGTGAGAAAAACATCAAGGGGTGGTGCGCATTGCATGGGTGTGCGTCACATTACATTCACTAGTAGGAGTGAGAAAAACATCACGGGGTGGTGCGCATTGCATGGGTGTGTGTTACATTACATTCACTAGTAGGAGTGAGAAAAACATCACGGGGTGATGCGCATTGTATGGGTGTGTGTTACATTACATTCACTAGTAGGAGTGAGAAAGACATCACGGGGTGGTGCGCACTGTATGGGTGTGTGTTACATTACATTCACTAGTAGGAGTGAAAAAAACATCACGGGGTGGTGCGCATTGTATGGGTGTGTGTTACATTACATTCACTAGTAGGAGTGAGAAAAACATCACGGCGTGGTGCGCATTGTATGGGTGTGTGTTACATTACATTCACTAGTAGGAGTGAGAAAAACATCACGGGGTGGTGCGCATTGTATGGGTGTGTGTTACATTACATTCACTAGTAGGAGTGAGAAAAACATCACGGGGTGTTGCGCATTGTATGGGTGTGTGTTACATTACATTCACTAGTAGGAGTGAGAAAAACATCACGGGGTGGTGCGCATTGTATGGGTGTGTGTTACATTAGATTCACTTGTAGGAGTGAGAAAAACATCACGGGGTGGTGCGCATTGTATGGGTGTGCGTTACATTCCATTCACTAGTAGGAGTGAGAAAAACATCACGGGGTGGTGCCCATTGTATGGGTGTGCGTTACATTCCATTCACTAGTAGGAGTGAGAAAAACATCACGGTGTGGTGCGCATTGTATGGGTGTGTGTTACATTACATTCACTAGTAGGAGTGAGGAAAACATCACGGGGTGGTGCGCATTGTATGGGTGTGTGTTACATTACATTCACTAGTAGGAGTGAGAAAAACATCACGGGGTGGTGCGCATTGCATGGGTGTGTGTTACATTACATTCACTAGTAGGAGTGAGGAAAACATCACGGGGTGGTGCGCATTGTATGGGTGTGTGTTACATTACATTCACTAGTAGGAGTGAGAAAAACATCACGCGGTGGTGCGCATTGTATGGGTGTGTGTTACATTACATTCACTAGTAGGAGTGAGAAAAACATCACGGGGTGGTGCGCATTGTATGGGTGTGTGTTACATTACATTCACTAGTAGGAGTGAGGAAAACATCACGGGATGGTGCGCATTGTATGGGTGTGTGTGACATTACATTCACTAGTAGGAGTGAGAAAAACATCACGGGGTGGTGCGCATTGCATGGGTGTGTGTTACATTACATTCACTAGTAGGAGTGAGGAAAACATCACGGGGTGGTGCGCATTGTATGGGTGTGTGTCACATTACATTCACTAGTAGGAGTGAGAAAAACATCACGGGGTGGTGCGCATTGCATGGGTGTGTGTTACATTACATTCACTAGTAGGAGTGAGAAAAACATCAAGGGGTGGTGCGCATTGCATGGGTGTGCGTCACATTACATTCACTAGTAGGAGTGAGAAAAACATCACGGGGTGGTGCGCATTGCATGGGTGTGTGTTACATTACATTCACTAGTAGGAGTGAGAAAAACATCACGGGGTGGTGCGCATTGCATGGGTGTGTGTTACATTACATTCACTAGTAGGAGTGAGAAAAACATCAAGGGGTGGTGCGCATTGCATGGGTGTGCGTCACATTACATTCACTAGTAGGAGTGAGAAAAACATCACGGGGTGGTGCGCATTGCATGGGTGTGTGTTACATTACATTCACTAGTAGGAGTGAGAAAAACATCACGGGGTGGTGCGCATTGCATGGGTGTGTGTTACATTACATTCACTAGTAGGAGTGAGAAAAACATCAAGGGGTGGTGCGCATTGCATGGGTGTGCGTCACATTACATTCACTAGTAGGAGTGAGAAAAACATCACGGGGTGGTGCGCATTGCATGGGTGTGTGTTACATTACATTCACTAGTAGGAGTGAGAAAAATATCACGGGGTGATGCGCATTGTATGGGTGTGTGTTACATTACATTCACTAGTAGGAGTGAGAAAGACATCACGGGGTGGTGCGCACTGTATGGGTGTGTGTTACATTACATTCACTAGTAGGAGTGAGAAAAACATCACGGGGTGGTGCGCATTGTATGGGTGTGTGTTACATTACATTCACTTGTAGGAGTGAGAAAAACATCACGGCGTGGTGCGCATTGTATGGGTGTGTGTTACATTACATTCACTAGTAGGAGTGAGAAAAACATCACGGGGTGGTGCGCATTGTATGGGTGTGTGTTACATTACATTCACTAGTAGGAGTGAGAAAAACATCACGGGGTGTTGCGCATTGTATGGGTGTGTGTTACATTACATTCACTAGTAGGAGTGAGAAAAACATCACGGGGTGGTGCGCATTGTATGGGTGTGTGTTACATTACATTCACTAGTAGGAGTGAGAAAAACATCACGGGGTGGTGCGCATTGTATGGGTGTGTGTTACATTACATTCACTAGTAGGAGTGAGAAAAACATCACGGGGTGGTGCGCATTGTATGGGTGTGTGTTACATTACATTCACTAGTAGGAGTGAGAAAAACATCACGGGGTGGTGCGCATTGCATGGGTGTTTGTTACATTACATTCAGTAGTAGGAGTGAGAAAAACATCACGGGGTGGTGCGCATTGCATGGGTGTGTGTTACATTACATTCACTAGTAGGAGTGAGAAAAACATCACGGGGTGGTGCGCATTGCATGGGTGTGTGTTACATTACATTCACTAGTAGGAGTGAGAAAAACATCACGGGGTGGTGCGCATTGCATGGGTGTGTGTTACATTACATTCACTAGTAGGAGTGAGAAAAACATCACGGGGTGGTGCGCATTGCATGGATGTGTGTTACAGTACATTCACTAGTAGGAGTGAGAAAAACATCACGGGGTGGTGCGCATTGCATGGGTGTGTGATACATTACATTCACTAGTAGGAGTGAGAAAGACATCACGGGGTGGTGCGCACCGCATGGGTGTGTGTTACATTACATTCACTAGTAGGAGTGAGAAAGACATCACGGGATGGTGCGCACTGCATGGGTGTGTGTTACATTACATTCACTAGTAGGAGTGAGAAAGACATCATGGGGTGGTGCGCACTGCATGGGTGTGTGTTACATTACATTCACTAGTAGGAGTGAGAAAGACATCACGGGGTGGTGCGCACTGTATGGGTGTGTGTTACATTACATTCACTAGTAGGAGTGAGAAAAACATCACGGGGTGGTGCGCACTGCATGGGTGTGTGTTACATTACATTCACTAGTAGGAGTGACAAAAACATCACGGGGTGGTGCGCACTGCATGGGTGTGTGTTACATTACATTCACTAGTAGGAGTGAGAAAAACATCACGGGGTGGTGCGCACTGCATGGGTGTGTGTTACATTACATTCACTAGTAGGAGTGAGAAAAACATCACGGGGTGGTGCGCACTGCATGGGTGTGTGTTACATTACATTCACTAGTAGGAGTGAGAAAAACATCACGGGGTGGTGCGCATTGTATGGGTGTGTGTTACATTAATTTCACTAGTAGGAGTGAGAAAAACATCACGGGGTGGTGCGCACTGTATGGGTGTGTGTTACATTACATTCACTAGTAGGAGTGAGAAAAACATCACGGGGCGGTGCACACTGTATGGGTGTGTGTTACATTAGATTCACTAGTAGGAGTGAGAAAAACATCACGGGGCGGTGCGCATTGTATGGGTGTGTGTTACATTACATTCACTAGTAGGAGTGAGAAAAACATCACGGGGAGGTGCGCATTGTATGGGTGTGTGTTACATTACATTCACTAGTAGGAGTGAGAAAAACATCACGGGGTGGTGCGCAATATGGGTGTGTGTTACATTACATTCACTAGTAGGAGTGAGAAAAACATCACGGGGTGGTGCGCATTGTATGCTTGTGTGTTACATTACATTCACTAGTAGGAGTGAGAAAAACATAACGGGGTGGTGCGCATTGTATGCTTGTGTGTTACATTACATTCACTAGTAGGAGTGAGAAAAACATCACGGGGTGGTGCGCATTGTATGCTTGTTTGTTACATTACATTCACTAGTAGGAGTGAGAAAAACATCACGGGGTGGTGCGCATTGTATGGGTGTGTGTTACATTACATTCACTAGTAGGAGTGAGAAAATCATCACGGGGTGGTGCGCATTGTATGGGTGTGCGTTACATTAGATTCACTAGTAGGAGTGAGAAAAACATCACGGGGTGGTGCGCATTGTTTGGGTGTGTGTTACATTACATTCACTAGTAGGAGTGAGAAAAACATCACGGGGTGGTGCGCATTGTATGGGTGTGTGTTACATTACATTCACTAGTAGGAGTGAGAAAAACATCAAGGGGTGGTGCGCATTGTATGGGTGTGTGTTACATTACATTCACTAGTAGGAGTGAGAAAAACAGCACGGGGTGGTGCGCATTGTATGGGTGTGTGTTACATTACATTCACTAGTAGGAGTGAGAAAACCATCACGGGGTGGTGCGCATTGCATGGGTGTGTGTTACATTACATTCACTAGTAGGAGTGAGAAAAACATCACGGGGTGGTGCGCATTGCATGGGTGTGTGTTACATTACATTCACTAGTAGGAGTGAGAAAAACATCACTGGGTGGTGCGCATTGCATGGGTGTGTGTTACATTACATTCACTAGTAGGAGTGAGAAAAACATCACGGGGTGGTGCGCATTGCATGGGTGTGTGTTACATTACATTCACTAGTAGGAGTGAGAAAAACATCACGGGGTGGTGCGCATTGCATGGGTGTGTGTTACATTACATTCACTAGTAGGAGTGAGAAAAACATCACGGGGTGGTGCGCATTGCATGGGTGTGTGTTACATTAGATTCACTAGTAGGAGTGAGAAAAACATCACGGGGTGGTGCGCATTGTATGGGTGTGTGTTACATTACATTCACTAGTAGGATTGAGAAAAACATCACGGGGTGGTGCGCATTGTATGGGTGTGTGTTACATTACATTCACTAGTAGGAGTGAGAAAAACATCACGGGGTGGTGCGCATTGTATGGGTGTGTGTTACATTAGATTCACTTGTAGGAGTGAGAAAAACATCACGGGGTGGTGCGCATTGTATGGGTGTGCGTTACATTCCATTCACTAGTAGGAGTGAGAAAAACATCACGGGGTGGTGCCCATTGTATGGGTGTGCGTTACATTCCATTCACTAGTAGGAGTGAGAAAAACATCACGGGGTGGTGCGCATTGTATGGGTGTGTGTTACATTACATTCACTAGTAGGAGTGAGGAAAACATCACGGGGTGGTGCGCATTGTATGGGTGTGTGTTACATTACATTCACTAGTAGGAGTGAGAAAAACATCACGGGGTGGTGCGCATTGCATGGGTGTGTGTTACATTACATTCACTAGTAGGAGTGAGGAAAACATCACGGGGTGGTGCGCATTGTATGCTTGTGTGTTACATTACATTCACTAGTAGGAGTGAGAAAAACATCACGGGGTGGTGCGCATTGTATGCTTGTGTGTTACATTACATTCACTAGTAGGAGTGAGAAAAACATCACGGGGTGGTGCGCATTGTATGGGTGTGTGTTACATTACATTCACTAGTAGGAGTGAGAAAATCATCACGGGGTGGTGCGCATTGTATGGGTGTGCGTTACATTAGATTCACTAGTAGGAGTGAGAAAAACATCACGGGGTGGTGCGCATTGTATGGGTGTGCGTTACATTACATTCACTAGTAGGAGTGAGAAAAACATCACGGGGTGGTGCGCATTGCATGGGTGTGTGTTACATTACATTCACTAGTAGGAGTGAGAAAAACATCACGGGGTGGTGCGCACTGCATGGGTGTGTGTTACATTACATTCACTAGTAGGAGTGAGAAAAACATCACGGGGTGGTGCGCACTGCATGGATGTGTGTTACATTACATTCACTAGTAGGAGTGAGAAAAACATCACGGGGTGGTGCGCACTGCATGGGTGTGTGTTACATTACATTCACTAGTAGGAGTGAGAAAGACATCACGGGGTGGTGCGCACTGCATGGGTGTGTGTTACATTACATTCACTAGTAGGAGTGAGAAAGACATCACGGGGTGGTGCGCACTGCATGGGTGTGTGTTACATTACATTCACTAGTAGGAGTGAGAAAGACATCACGGGGTGGTGCGCACTGTATGGGTGTGTGTTACATTACATTCACTAGTAGGAGTGAGAAAAACATCACGGGGTGGTGCGCACTGTATGGGTGTGTGTTACATTACATTCACTAGTAGGAGTGAGAAAAACATCACGGCGTGGTGCGCATTGTATGGGTGTGTGTTACATTACATTCACTAGTAGGAGTGAGAAAAACATCACGGGGTGGTGCGCATTGTATGGGTGTGTGTTACATTACATTCACTAGTAGGAGTGAGAAAAACATCACGGGGTGTTGCGCATTGTATGGGTGTGTGTTACATTACATTCACTAGTAGGAGTGAGAAAAACATCACGGGGTGGTGCGCATTGTATGGGTGTGTGTTACATTACATTCACTAGTAGGAGTGAGAAAAACATCACGGGGTGGTGCGCATTGTATGGGTGTGTGTTACATTACATTCACTAGTAGGAGTGAGAAAAACATCACGGGGTGGTGCGCATTGCATGGGTGTGTGTTACATTACATTCACTAGTAGGAGTGAGAAAAACATCACGGGGTGGTGCGCATTGCATGGGTGTGTGTTACATTACATTCAGTAGTAGGAGTGAGAAAAACATCACGGGGTGGTGCGCATTGCATGGGTGTGTGTTACATTACATTCACTAGTAGGAGTGAGAAAAACATCACGGGGTGGTGCGCATTGCATGGGTGTGTGTTACATTACATTCACTAGTAGGAGTGAGAAAAACATCACGGGGTGGTGCGCATTGCATGGGTGTGTGTTACATTACATTCACTAGTAGGAGTGAGAAAGACATCACGGGGTGGTGCGCACTGCATGGGTGTGTGTTACATTACATTCACTAGTAGGAGTGAGAAAGACATCACGGGGTGGTGCGCACTGCATGGGTGTGTGTTACATTACATTCACTAGTAGGATTGAGAAAGACATCACGGGGTGGTGCGCACTGTATGGGTGTGTGTTACATTACATTCACTAGTAGGAGTGAGAAAGACATCACGGGGTGGTGCGCACTCTATGGGTGTGTGTTACATTACATTCACTAGTAGGAGTGAGAAAAACATCACGGGGTGGTGCGCACTGCATGGGTGTGTGTTACATTACATTCACTAGTAGGAGTGAGAAAAACATCACGGGGTGGTGCGCACTGCATGGGTGTGTGTTACATTACATTCACTAGTAGGAGTGTGAAAAACATCACGGGGTGGTGCGCACTGCATGGGTGTGTGTTACATTACATTCACTAGTAGGAGTGAGAAAAACATCACGGCGTGGTGCGCATTGTATGGGTGTGTGTTACATTACATTCACTAGTAGGAGTGAGAAAAACATCACGGGGTGGTGCACATTGTATGGGTGTGTGTTACATTACATTCACTAGTAGGAGTGAGAAAAACATCACGGGGTGTTGCGCATTGTATGGGTGTGTGTTACATTACATTCACTAGTAGGAGTGAGAAAAACATCACGGGGTGGTGCGCATTGTATGGGTGTGTGTTACATTACATTCACTAGTAGGAGTGAGAAAAACATCACGGGGTGGTGCGCATTGTATGGGTGTGTGTTACATTACATTCACTAGTAGGAGTGAGAAAAACATCACGGGGTGGTGCGCATTGCATGGGTGTGTGTTACATTACATTCACTAGTAGGAGTGAGAAAAACATCACGGGGTGGTGCGCATTGCATGGGTGTGTGTTACATTACATTCAGTAGTAGGAGTGAGAAAAACATCACGGGGTGGTGCGCATTGCATGGGTGTGTGTTACATTACATTCACTAGTAGGAGTGAGAAAAACATCACGGGGTGGTGCGCATTGCATGGGTGTGTGTTACATTACATTCACTAGTAGGAGTGAGAAAAACATCACGGGGTGGTGCGCATTGCATGGGTGTGTGTTACATTACATTCACTAGTAGGAGTGAGAAAGACATCACGGGGTGGTGCGCACTGCATTGGTGTGTGTTACATTACATTCACTAGTAGGAGTGAGAAAGACATCACGGGGTGGTGCGCACTGCATGGGTGTGTGTTACATTACATTCACTAGTAGGATTGAGAAAGACATCACGGGGTGGTGCGCACTGTATGGGTGTGTGTTACATTACATTCACTAGTAGGAGTGAGAAAGACATCACGGGGTGGTGCGCACTGTATGGGTGTGTGTTACATTACATTCACTAGTAGGAGTGAGAAAAACATCACGGGGTGGTGCGCACTGCATGGGTGTGTGTTACATTACATTCACTAGTAGGAGTGAGAAAAACATCACGGGGTGGTGCGCACTGCATGGGTGTGTGTTACATTACATTCACTAGTAGGAGTGTGAAAAACATCACGGGGTGGTGCGCACTGCATGGGTGTGTGTTACATTACATTCACTAGTAGGAGTGAGAAAAACATCACGGGGTGGTGCGCACTGCATGGGTGTGTGTTACATTACATTCACTAGTAGGAGTGAGAAAAACATCACGGGGTGGTGCGCATTGTATGGGTGTGTGTTACATTAATTTCACTAGTAGGAGTGAGAAAAACATCACGGGGTGGTGCGCACTGTATGGGTGTGTGTTACATTACATTCACTAGTAGGAGTGAGAAAAACATCACGGGGCGCTGCGCACTGTATGGGTGTGTGTTACATTAGATTCACTAGTAGGAGTGAGAAAAACATCACGGGGCGGTGCGCATTGTATGGGTGTGTGTTACATTACATTCACTAGTAGGAGAAAAACATCACGGGGAGGTGCGCATTGTATGGGTGTGTGTTACATTACATTCACTAGTAGGAGTGAGAAAAACATCACGGGGTGGTGCGCAATATGGGTGTGTGTTACATTACATTCACTAGTAGGAGTGAGAAAAACATCACGGGGTGGTGCGCATTGTATGCTTGTGTGTTACATTACATTCACTAGTAGGAGTGAGAAAAACATAACGGGGTGGTGCGCATTGTATGCTTGTGTGTTACATTACATTCACTAGTAGGAGTGAGAAAAACATCACGGGGTGGTGCGCATTGTATGCTTGTGTGTTACATTACATTCACTAGTAGGAGTGAGAAAAACATCACGGGGTGGTGCGCATTGTATGGGTGTGTGTTACATTACATTCACTAGTAGGAGTGAGAAAATCATCACGGGGTGGTGCGCATTGTATGGGTGTGCGTTACATTAGATTCACTAGTAGGAGTGAGAAAAACATCACGGGGTGGTGCGCATTGTATGGGTGTGTGTTACATTACATTCACTAGTAGGAGTGAGAAAAACATCACGGGGTGGTGCGCATTGTATGGGTGTGTGTTACATTACATTCACTAGTAGGAGTGAGAAAAACATCAAGGGGTGGTGCGCATTGTATGGGTGTGTGTTACATTACATTCACTAGTAGGAGTGAGAAAAACATCACGGGGTGGTGCGCACTGCATGGGTGTGTGTTACATTACATTCACTAGTAGGAGTGAGAAAGACATCACGGGGTGGTGCGCACTGCATGGGTGTGTGTTACATTACATTCACTAGTAGGAGTGAGAAAGACATAACGGGGTGGTGCGCACTGTATGGGTGTGTGTTACATTACATTCACTAGTAGGAGTGAGAAAAACATCACGGGGTGGTGCGCACTGTATGGGTGTGTGTTACATTACATTCACTAGTAGGAGTGAGAAAAACATCACGGCGTGGTGCGCATTGTATGGGTGTGTGTTACATTACATTCACTAGTAGGAGTGAGAAAAACATCACGGGGTGGTGCGCATTGTATGGGTGTGTGTTACATTACATTCACTAGTAGGAGTGAGAAAAACATCATGGGGTGTTGCGCATTGTATGGGTGTGTGTTACATTACATTCACTAGTAGGAGTGAGAAAAACATCACGGGGTGGTGCGCATTGTATGGGTGTGTGTTACATTACATTCACTAGTAGGAGTGAGAAAAACATCACGGGGTGGTGCGCATTGTATGGGTGTGTGTTACATTACATTCACTAGTAGGAGTGAGAAAAACATCACGGGGTGGTGCGCATTGCATGGGTGTGTGTTACATTACATTCACTAGTAGGAGTGAGAAAAACATCACGGGGTGGTGCGCATTGCATGGGTGTGTGTTACATTACATTCAGTAGTAGGAGTGAGAAAAACATCACGGGGTGGTGCGCATTGCATGGGTGTGTGTTACATTACATTCACTAGTAGGAGTGAGAAAAACATCACGGGGTGGTGCGCATTGCATGGGTGTGTGTTACATTACATTCACTAGTAGGAGTGAGAAAAACATCACGGGGTGGTGCGCATTGCATGGGTGTGTGTTACATTACATTCACTAGTAGGAGTGAGAAAAACATCACGGGGTGGTGCGCATTGCATGGGTGTGTGTTACATTACATTCACTAGTAGGAGTGAGAAAAACATCACGGGGTGGTGCGCATTGCATGGGTGTGTGTTACATTACATTCACTAGTAGGAGTGAGAAAGACATCACGGGGTGGTGCGCACTGCATGGGTGTGTGTTACATTACATTCACTAGTAGGAGTGAGAAAGACATCACGGGGTGGTGCGCACTGCATGGGTGTGTGTTACATTACATTCACTAGTAGGATTGAGAAAGACATCACGGGGTGGTGCGCACTGTATGGGTGTGTGTTACATTACATTCACTAGTAGGAGTGAGAAAGACATCACGGGGTGGTGCGCACTGTATGGGTGTGTGTTACATTACATTCACTAGTAGGAGTGAGAAAAACATCACGGGGTGGTGCGCACTGCATGGGTGTGTGTTACATTACATTCACTAGTAGGAGTGAGAAAAACATCACGGGGTGGTGCGCACTGCATGGGTGTGTGTTACATTACATTCACTAGTAGGAGTGTGAAAAACATCACGGGGTGGTGCGCACTGCATGGGTGTGTGTTACATTACATTCACTAGTAGGAGTGAGAAAAACATCACGGGGTGGTGCGCACTGCATGGGTGTGTGTTACATTACATTCACTAGTAGGAGTGAGAAAAACATCACGGGGTGGTGCGCATTGTATGGGTGTGTGTTACATTAATTTCACTAGTAGGAGTGAGAAAAACATCACGGGGTGGTGCGCACTGTATGGGTGTGTGTTACATTACATTCACTAGTAGGAGTGAGAAAAACATCACGGGGCGCTGCGCACTGTATGGGTGTGTGTTACATTAGATTCACTAGTAGGAGTGAGAAAAACATCACGGGGCGGTGCGCATTGTATGGGTGTGTGTTACATTACATTCACTAGTAGGAGAAAAACATCACGGGGAGGTGCGCATTGTATGGGTGTGTGTTACATTACATTCACTAGTAGGAGTGAGAAAAACATCACGGGGTGGTGCGCAATATGGGTGTGTGTTACATTACATTCACTAGTAGGAGTGAGAAAAACATCACGGGGTGGTGCGCATTGTATGCTTGTGTGTTACATTACATTCACTAGTAGGAGTGAGAAAAACATAACGGGGTGGTGCGCATTGTATGCTTGTGTGTTACATTACATTCACTAGTAGGAGTGAGAAAAACATCACGGGGTGGTGCGCATTGCATGGGTGTGTGTTACATTACATTCACTAGTAGGAGTGAGAAAAACATCACGGGGTGGTGCGCATTGCATGGGTGTGTGTTACATTACATTCACTAGTAGGAGTGAGAAAAACATCACGGGGTGGTGCGCATTGCATGGGTGTGTGTTACATTACATTCAGTAGTAGGAGTGAGAAAAACATCACGGGGTGGTGCGCATTGCATGGGTGTGTGTTACATTACATTCACTAGTAGGAGTGAGAAAAACATCACGGGGTGGTGCGCATTGCATGGGTGTGTGTTACATTACATTCACTAGTAGGAGTGAGAAAAACATCACGGGGTGGTGCGCATTGCATGGGTGTGTGTTACATTACATTCACTAGTAGGAGTGAGAAAGACATCACGGGGTGGTGCGCACTGCATGGGTGTGTGTTACATTACATTCACTAGTAGGAGTGAGAAAGACATCACGGGGTGGTGCGCACTGCATGGGTGTGTGTTACATTACATTCACTAGTAGGATTGAGAAAGACATCACGGGGTGGTGCGCACTGTATGGGTGTGTGTTACATTACATTCACTAGTAGGAGTGAGAAAGACATCACGGGGTGGTGCGCACTGTATGGGTGTGTGTTACATTACATTCACTAGTAGGAGTGAGAAAAACATCACGGGGTGGTGCGCACTGCATGGGTGTGTGTTACATTACATTCACTAGTAGGAGTGAGAAAAACATCACGGGGTGGTGCGCACTGCATGGGTGTGTGTTACATTACATTCACTAGTAGGAGTGTGAAAAACATCACGGGGTGGTGCGCACTGCATGGGTGTGTGTTACATTACATTCACTAGTAGGAGTGAGAAAAACATCACGGCGTGGTGCGCATTGTATGGGTGTGTGTTACATTACATTCACTAGTAGGAGTGAGAAAAACATCACGGGGTGGTGCGCATTGTATGGGTGTGTGTTACATTACATTCACTAGTAGGAGTGAGAAAAACATCACGGGGTGTTGCGCATTGTATGGGTGTGTGTTACATTACATTCACTAGTAGGAGTGAGAAAAACATCACGGGGTGGTGCGCATTGTATGGGTGTGTGTTACATTACATTCACTAGTAGGAGTGAGAAAAACATCACGGGGTGGTGCGCATTGTATGGGTGTGTGTTACATTACATTCACTAGTAGGAGTGAGAAAAACATCACGGGGTGGTGCGCATTGCATGGGTGTGTGTTACATTACATTCACTAGTAGGAGTGAGAAAAACATCACGGGGTGGTGCGCATTGCATGGGTGTGTGTTACATTACATTCAGTAGTAGGAGTGAGAAAAACATCACGGGGTGGTGCGCATTGCATGGGTGTGTGTTACATTACATTCACTAGTAGGAGTGAGAAAAACATCACGGGGTGGTGCGCATTGCATGGGTGTGTGTTACATTACATTCACTAGTAGGAGTGAGAAAAACATCACGGGGTGGTGCGCATTGCATGGGTGTGTGTTACATTACATTCACTAGTAGGAGTGAGAAAGACATCACGGGGTGGTGCGCACTGCATTGGTGTGTGTTACATTACATTCACTAGTAGGAGTGAGAAAGACATCACGGGGTGGTGCGCACTGCATGGGTGTGTGTTACATTACATTCACTAGTAGGATTGAGAAAGACATCACGGGGTGGTGCGCACTGTATGGGTGTGTGTTACATTACATTCACTAGTAGGAGTGAGAAAGACATCACGGGGTGGTGCGCACTGTATGGGTGTGTGTTACATTACATTCACTAGTAGGAGTGAGAAAAACATCACGGGGTGGTGCGCACTGCATGGGTGTGTGTTACATTACATTCACTAGTAGGAGTGAGAAAAACATCACGGGGTGGTGCGCACTGCATGGGTGTGTGTTACATTACATTCACTAGTAGGAGTGTGAAAAACATCACGGGGTGGTGCGCACTGCATGGGTGTGTGTTACATTACATTCACTAGTAGGAGTGAGAAAAACATCACGGGGTGGTGCGCACTGCATGGGTGTGTGTTACATTACATTCACTAGTAGGAGTGAGAAAAACATCACGGGGTGGTGCGCATTGTATGGGTGTGTGTTACATTAATTTCACTAGTAGGAGTGAGAAAAACATCACGGGGTGGTGCGCACTGTATGGGTGTGTGTTACATTACATTCACTAGTAGGAGTGAGAAAAACATCACGGGGCGCTGCGCACTGTATGGGTGTGTGTTACATTAGATTCACTAGTAGGAGTGAGAAAAACATCACGGGGCGGTGCGCATTGTATGGGTGTGTGTTACATTACATTCACTAGTAGGAGAAAAACATCACGGGGAGGTGCGCATTGTATGGGTGTGTGTTACATTACATTCACTAGTAGGAGTGAGAAAAACATCACGGGGTGGTGCGCAATATGGGTGTGTGTTACATTACATTCACTAGTAGGAGTGAGAAAAACATCACGGGGTGGTGCGCATTGTATGCTTGTGTGTTACATTACATTCACTAGTAGGAGTGAGAAAAACATAACGGGGTGGTGCGCATTGTATGCTTGTGTGTTACATTACATTCACTAGTAGGAGTGAGAAAAACATCACGGGGTGGTGCGCATTGTATGCTTGTGTGTTACATTACATTCACTAGTAGGAGTGAGAAAAACATCACGGGGTGGTGCGCACTGCATGGGTGTGTGTTACATTACATTCACTAGTAGGAGTGAGAAAGACATC
The DNA here is from genome assembly GCF_034190915.1 of Cavia porcellus. Classification (NCBI taxonomy): domain Eukaryota; kingdom Metazoa; phylum Chordata; class Mammalia; order Rodentia; family Caviidae; genus Cavia; species Cavia porcellus. The sequence goes on from NW_026947602.1 coordinate 92,315, forward strand.
ACGGGGTGGTGCGCACTGCATGGGTGTGTGTTACATTACATTCACTAGTAGGAGTGAGAAAGACATAACGGGGTGGTGCGCACTGTATGGGTGTGTGTTACATTACATTCACTAGTAGGAGTGAGAAAAACATCACGGGGTGGTGCGCACTGTATGGGTGTGTGTTACATTACATTCACTAGTAGGAGTGAGAAAAACATCACGGGGTGGTGCGCACTGTATGGGTGTGTGTTACATTACATTCACTAGTAGGAGTGAGAAAAACATCACGGCGTGGTGCGCATTGTATGGGTGTGTGTTACATTACATTCACTAGTAGGAGTGAGAAAAACATCACGGGGTGGTGCGCATTGTATGGGTGTGTGTTACATTACATTCACTAGTAGGAGTGAGAAAAACATCACGGGGTGTTGCGCATTGTATGGGTGTGTGTTACATTACATTCACTAGTAGGAGTGAGAAAAACATCACGGGGTGGTGCGCATTGTATGGGTGTGTGTTACATTACATTCACTAGTAGGAGTGAGAAAAACATCACGGGGTGGTGCGCATTGTATGGGTGTGTGTTACATTACATTCACTAGTAGGAGTGAGAAAAACATCACGGGGTGGTGCGCATTGCATGGGTGTGTGTTACATTACATTCACTAGTAGGAGTGAGAAAAACATCACGGGGTGGTGCGCATTGCATGGGTGTGTGTTACATTACATTCAGTAGTAGGAGTGAGAAAAACATCACGGGGTGGTGCGCATTGCATGGGTGTGTGTTACATTACATTCACTAGTAGGAGTGAGAAAAACATCACGGGGTGGTGCGCATTGCATGGGTGTGTGTTACATTACATTCACTAGTAGGAGTGAGAAAAACATCACGGGGTGGTGCGCATTGCATGGGTGTGTGTTACATTACATTCACTAGTAGGAGTGAGAAAAACATCACGGGGTGGTGCGCATTGCATGGGTGTGTGTTACATTACATTCACTAGTAGGAGTGAGAAAAACATCACGGGGTGGTGCGCATTGCATGGGTGTGTGTTACATTACATTCACTAGTAGGAGTGAGAAAGACATCACGGGGTGGTGCGCACTGCATGGGTGTGTGTTACATTACATTCACTAGTAGGAGTGAGAAAGACATCACGGGGTGGTGCGCACTGCATGGGTGTGTGTTACATTACATTCACTAGTAGGATTGAGAAAGACATCACGGGGTGGTGCGCACTGTATGGGTGTGTGTTACATTACATTCACTAGTAGGAGTGAGAAAGACATCACGGGGTGGTGCGCACTGTATGGGTGTGTGTTACATTACATTCACTAGTAGGAGTGAGAAAAACATCACGGGGTGGTGCGCACTGCATGGGTGTGTGTTACATTACATTCACTAGTAGGAGTGAGAAAAACATCACGGGGTGGTGCGCACTGCATGGGTGTGTGTTACATTACATTCACTAGTAGGAGTGTGAAAAACATCACGGGGTGGTGCGCACTGCATGGGTGTGTGTTACATTACATTCACTAGTAGGAGTGAGAAAAACATCACGGGGTGGTGCGCACTGCATGGGTGTGTGTTACATTACATTCACTAGTAGGAGTGAGAAAAACATCACGGGGTGGTGCGCATTGTATGGGTGTGTGTTACATTAATTTCACTAGTAGGAGTGAGAAAAACATCACGGGGTGGTGCGCACTGTATGGGTGTGTGTTACATTACATTCACTAGTAGGAGTGAGAAAAACATCACGGGGCGCTGCGCACTGTATGGGTGTGTGTTACATTAGATTCACTAGTAGGAGTGAGAAAAACATCACGGGGCGGTGCGCATTGTATGGGTGTGTGTTACATTACATTCACTAGTAGGAGAAAAACATCACGGGGAGGTGCGCATTGTATGGGTGTGTGTTACATTACATTCACTAGTAGGAGTGAGAAAAACATCACGGGGTGGTGCGCAATATGGGTGTGTGTTACATTACATTCACTAGTAGGAGTGAGAAAAACATCACGGGGTGGTGCGCATTGTATGCTTGTGTGTTACATTACATTCACTAGTAGGAGTGAGAAAAACATAACGGGGTGGTGCGCATTGTATGCTTGTGTGTTACATTACATTCACTAGTAGGAGTGAGAAAAACATCACGGGGTGGTGCGCATTGTATGCTTGTGTGTTACATTACATTCACTAGTAGGAGTGAGAAAAACATCACGGGGTGGTGCGCATTGTATGGGTGTGTGTTACATTACATTCACTAGTAGGAGTGAGAAAATCATCACGGGGTGGTGCGCATTGTATGGGTGTGCGTTACATTAGATTCACTAGTAGGAGTGAGAAAAACATCACGGGGTGGTGCGCATTGTATGGGTGTGTGTTACATTACATTCACTAGTAGGAGTGAGAATACATCACGGGGTGGTGCGCATTGTATGGGTGTGTGTTACATTACATTCACTAGTAGGAGTGAGAAAAACATCAAGGGGTGGTGCGCATTGTATGGGTGTGTGTTACATTACATTCACTAGTAGGAGTGAGAAAAACATCACGGGGTGGTGCGCATTGTATGGGTGTGTGTTACATTAGATTCACTATTAGGAGTGAGAAAACCATCACGGGGTGGTGCGCATTGCATGGGTGTGTGTTACATTACATTCACTAGTAGGAGTGAGAAAAACATCACGGGGTGGTGCGCATTGCATGGGTGTGTGTTACATTACATTCACTAGTAGGAGTGAGAAAAACATCACGGGGTGGTGCGCATTGCATGGGTGTGTGTTACATTACATTCACTAGTAGGAGTGAGAAAAACATCACGGGGTGGTGCGCATTGCATGGGTGTGTGTTACATTACATTCACTAGTAGGAGTGAGAAAAACGTCACGGGGTGGTGCGCATTGCATGGGTGTGTGTTACATTACATTCACTAGTAGGAGTGAGAAAAACATCACGGGGTGGTGCGCATTGTATGCTTGTGTGTTACATTACATTCACTAGTAGGAGTGAGAAAAACATCACGGGGTGGTGCGCATTGTATGGGTGTGTGTTACATTACATTCACTAGTAGGATTGAGAAAAACATCACGGGGTGGTGCGCATTTATGGGTGTGTGTTACATTACATTCACTAGTAGGAGTGAGAAAAACATCACGGGGTGGTGCGCATTGTATGGGTGTGTGTTACATTAGATTCACTTGTAGGAGTGAGAAAAACATCACGGGGTGGTGCGCATTGTATGGGTGTGCGTTACATTCCATTCACTAGTAGGAGTGAGAAAAACATCACGGGGTGGTGCCCATTGTATGGGTGTGCGTTACATTCCATTCACTAGTAGGAGTGAGAAAAACATCACGGTGTGGTGCGCATTGTATGGGTGTGTGTTACATTACATTCACTAGTAGGAGTGAGGAAAACATCACGGGGTGGTGCGCATTGTATGGGTGTGTGTTACATTACATTCACTAGTAGGAGTGAGAAAAACATCACGGGGTGGTGCGCATTGCATGGGTGTGTGTTACATTACATTCACTAGTAGGAGTGAGGAAAACATCACGGGGTGGTGCGCATTGTATGGGTGTGTGTTACATTACATTCACTAGTAGGAGTGAGAAAAACATCACGCGGTGGTGCGCATTGTATGGGTGTGTGTTACATTACATTCACTAGTAGGAGTGAGAAAAACATCACGGGGTGGTGCGCATTGTATGGGTGTGTGTTACATTACATTCACTAGTAGGAGTGAGGAAAACATCACGGGATGGTGCGCATTGTATGGGTGTGTGTGACATTACATTCACTAGTAGGAGTGAGAAAAACATCACGGGGTGGTGCGCATTGCATGGGTGTGTGTTACATTACATTCACTAGTAGGAGTGAGGAAAACATCACGGGGTGGTGCGCATTGTATGGGTGTGTGTCACATTACATTCACTAGTAGGAGTGAGAAAAACATCACGGGGTGGTGCGCATTGCATGGGTGTGTGTTACATTACATTCACTAGTAGGAGTGAGAAAAACATCAAGGGGTGGTGCGCATTGCATGGGTGTGCGTCACATTACATTCACTAGTAGGAGTGAGAAAAACATCACGGGGTGGTGCGCATTGCATGGGTGTGTGTTACATTACATTCACTAGTAGGAGTGAGAAAAACATCACGGGGTGGTGCGCATTGTATGGGTGTGCGTTACATTCCATTCACTAGTAGGAGTGAGAAAAACATCACGGGGTGGTGCGCATTGTATGGGTGTGTGTTACATTACATTCACTAGTAGGAGTGAGAAAAACATCACGGGGTGATGCGCATTGTATGGGTGTGTGTTACATTACATTCACTAGTAGGAGTGAGAAAGACATCACGGGGTGGTGCGCACTGTATGGGTGTGTGTTACATTACATTCACTAGTAGGAGTGAGAAAGACATCACGGGGTGGTGCGCATTGTATGGGTGTGTGTTACATTACATTCACTAGTAGGAGTGAGAAAAACATCACGGCGTGGTGCGCATTGTATGGGTGTGTGTTACATTACATTCACTAGTAGGAGTGAGAAAAACATCACGGGGTGGTGCGCATTGTATGGGTGTGTGTTACATTACATTCACTAGTAGGAGTGAGAAAAACATCACGGGGTGTTGCGCATTGTATGGGTGTGTGTTACATTACATTCACTAGTAGGAGTGAGAAAAACATCACGGGGTGGTGCGCATTGTATGGGTGTGTGTTACATTACATTCACTAGTAGGAGTGAGAAAAACATCACGGGGTGGTGCGCACTGTATGGGTGTGTGTTACATTACATTCACTAGTAGGAGTGAGAAAAACATCACGGGGTGGTGCGCACTGTATGGGTGTGTGTTACATTACATTCACTAGTAGGAGTGAGAAAAACATCACGGCGTGGTGCGCATTGTATGGGTGTGTGTTACATTACATTCAATAGTAGGAGTGAGAAAAACATCACGGGGTGGTGCGCATTGTATGGGTGTGTGTTACATTACATTCACTAGTAGGAGTGAGAAAAACATCACGGGGTGTTGCGCATTGTATGGGTGTGTGTTACATTACATTCACTAGTAGGAGTGAGAAAAACATCACGGGGTGGTGCGCATTGTATGGGTGTGTGTTACATTACATTCACTAGTAGGAGTGAGAAAAACATCACGGGGTGGTGCGCATTGTATGGGTGTGTGTTACATTACATTCACTAGTAGGAGTGAGAAAAACATCACGGGGTGGTGCGCATTGCATGGGTGTGTGTTACATTACATTCACTAGTAGGAGTGAGAAAAACATCACGGGGTGGTGCGCATTGCATGGGTGTGTGTTACATTACATTCAGTAGTAGGAGTGAGAAAAACATCACGGGGTGGTGCGCATTGCATGGGTGTGTGTTACATTACATTCACTAGTAGGAGTGAGAAAAACATCACGGGGTGGTGCGCATTGCATGGGTGTGTGTTACATTACATTCACTAGTAGGAGTGAGAAAAACATCACGGGGTGGTGCGCATTGCATGGGTGTGTGTTACATTACATTCACTAGTAGGAGTGAGAAAAACATCACGGGGTGGTGCCCACTGCATGGGTGTGTGTTACATTACATTCACTAGTAGGAGTGAGAAAAACATCACGGGGTGGTGCGCATTGCATGGGTGTGTGTTACATTACATTCACTAGTAGGAGTGAGAAAGACATCACGGGGTGGTGCGCACTGCATGGGTGTGTGTTACATTACATTCACTAGTAGGAGTGAGAAAGACATCACGGGGTGGTGCGCACTGCATGGGTGTGTGTTACATTACATTCACTAGTAGGATTGAGAAAGACATCACGGGGTGGTGCGCACTGTATGGGTGTGTGTTACATTACATTCACTAGTAGGAGTGAGAAAGACATCACGGGGTGGTGCGCACTGTATGGGTGTGTGTTACATTACATTCACTAGTAGGAGTGAGAAAAACATCACGGTGTGGTGCGCACTGCATGGGTGTGTGTTACATTACATTCACTAGTAGGAGTGAGAAAAACATCACGGGGTGGTGCGCATTGTATGGGTGTGTGTTACATTACATTCACTAGTAGGAGTGAGAAAATCATCACGGGGTGGTGCGCATTGTATGGGTGTGCGTTACATTAGATTCACTAGTAGGAGTGAGAAAAACATCACGGGGTGGTGCGCATTGTATGGGTGTGTGTTACATTACATTCACTAGTAGGAGTGAGAATACATCACGGGGTGGTGCGCATTGTATGGGTGTGTGTTACATTACATTCACTAGTAGGAGTGAGAAAAACATCAAGGGGTGGTGCGCATTGTATGGGTGTGTGTTACATTACATTCACTAGTAGGAGTGAGAAAAACATCACGGGGTGGTGCGCATTGTATGGGTGTGTGTTACATTAGATTCACTATTAGGAGTGAGAAAACCATCACGGGGTGGTGCGCATTGCATGGGTGTGTGTTACATTACATTCACTAGTAGGAGTGAGAAAAACATCACGGGGTGGCGCGCATTGCATGGGTGTGTGTTACATTACATTCACTAGTAGGAGTGAGAAAAACATCACGGGGTGGTGCGCATTGCATGGGTGTGTGTTACATTACATTCACTAGTAGGAGTGAGAAAAACATCACGGGGTGGTGCGCATTGCATGGGTGTGTGTTACATTACATTCACTAGTAGGAGTGAGAAAAACGTCACGGGGTGGTGCGCATTGCATGGGTGTGTGTTACATTACATTCACTAGTAGGAGTGAGAAAAACATCACGGGGTGGTGCGCATTGTATGCTTGTGTGTTACATTACATTCACTAGTAGGAGTGAGAAAAACATCACGGGGTGGTGCGCATTGTATGGGTGTGTGTTACATTACATTCACTAGTAGGATTGAGAAAAACATCACGGGGTGGTGCGCATTGTATGGGTGTGTGTTACATTACATTCACTAGTAGGAGTGAGAAAAACATCACGGGGTGGTGCGCATTGTATGGGTGTGTGTTACATTAGATTCACTTGTAGGAGTGAGAAAAACATCACGGGGTGGTGCGCATTGTATGGGTTTGCGTTACATTCCATTCACTAGTAGGAGTGAGAAAAACATCACGGGGTGGTGCCCATTGTATGGGTGTGCGTTACATTCCATTCACTAGTAGGAGTGAGAAAAACATCACGGTGTGGTGCGCATTGTATGGGTGTGTGTTACATTACATTCACTAGTAGGAGTGAGGAAAACATCACGGGGTGGTGCGCATTGTATGGGTGTGTGTTACATTACATTCACTAGTAGGAGTGAGAAAAACATCACGGGGTGGTGCGCATTGCATGGGTGTGTGTTACATTACATTCACTAGTAGGAGTGAGGAAAACATCACGGGGTGGTGCGCATTGTATGGGTGTGTGTTACATTACATTCACTAGTAGGAGTGAGAAAAACATCACGCGGTGGTGCGCATTGTATGGGTGTGTGTTACATTACATTCACTAGTAGGAGTGAGAAAAACATCACGGGGTGGTGCGCATTGTATGGGTGTGTGTTACATTACATTCACTAGTAGGAGTGAGGAAAACATCACGGGATGGTGCGCATTGTATGGGTGTTTGTGACATTACATTCACTAGTAGGAGTGAGAAAAACATCACGGGGTGGTGCGCATTGCATGGGTGTGTGTTACATTACATTCACTAGTAGGAGTGAGGAAAACATCACGGGGTGGTGCGCATTGTATGGGTGTGTGTCACATTACATTCACTAGTAGGAGTGAGAAAAACATCACGGGGTGGTGCGCATTGCATGGGTGTGTGTTACATTACATTCACTAGTAGGAGTGAGAAAAACATCAAGGGGTGGTGCGCATTGCATGGGTGTGCGTCACATTACATTCACTAGTAGGAGTGAGAAAAACATCACGGGGTGGTGCGCATTGCATGGGTGTGTGTTACATTACATTCACTAGTAGGAGTGAGAAAAACATCACGGGGTGGTGCGCATTGTATGGGTGTGCGTTACATTCCATTCACTAGTAGGAGTGAGAAAAACATCACGGGGTGGTGCGCATTGTATGGGTGTGTGTTACATTACATTCACTAGTAGGAGTGAGAAAAACATCACGGGGTGATGCGCATTGTATGGGTGTGTGTTACATTACATTCACTAGTAGGAGTGAGAAAGACATCACGGGGTGGTGCGCACTGTATGGGTGTGTGTTACATTACATTCACTAGTAGGAGTGAGAAAGACATCACGGGGTGGTGCGCATTGTATGGGTGTGTGTTACATTACATTCACTAGTAGGAGTGAGAAAAACATCACGGCGTGGTGCGCATTGTATGGGTGTGTGTTACATTACATTCACTAGTAGGAGTGAGAAAAACATCACGGGGTGGTGCGCATTGTATGGGTGTGTGTTACATTACATTCACTAGTAGGAGTGAGAAAAACATCACGGGGTGTTGCGCATTGTATGGGTGTGTGTTACATTACATTCACTAGTAGGAGTGAGAAAAACATCACGGGGTGGTGCGCATTGTATGGGTGTGTGTTACATTACATTCACTAGTAGGAGTGAGAAAAACATCACGGGGTGGTGCGCACTGTATGGGTGTGTGTTACATTACATTCACTAGTAGGAGTGAGAAAAACATCACGGGGTGGTGCGCACTGTATGGGTGTGTGTTACATTACATTCACTAGTAGGAGTGAGAAAAACATCACGGCGTGGTGCGCATTGTATGGGTGTGTGTTACATTACATTCACTAGTAGGAGTGAGAAAAACATCACGGGGTGGTGCGCATTGTATGGGTGTGTGTTACATTACATTCACTAGTAGGAGTGAGAAAAACATCACGGGGTGATGCGCATTGTATGGGTGTGTGTTACATTACATTCACTAGTAGGAGTGAGAAAGACATCACGGGGTGGTGCGCACTGTATGGGTGTGTGTTACATTACATTCACTAGTAGGAGTGAGAAAGACATCACGGGGTGGTGCGCATTGTATGGGTGTGTGTTACATTACATTCACTAGTAGGAGTGAGAAAAACATCACGGCGTGGTGCGCATTGTATGGGTGTGTGTTACATTACATTCACTAGTAGGAGTGAGAAAAACATCACGGGGTGGTGCGCATTGTATGGGTGTGTGTTACATTACATTCACTAGTAGGAGTGAGAAAAACATCACGGGGTGGTGCGCATTGCATGGGTGTGTGTTACATTACATTCAGTAGTAGGAGTGAGAAAAACATCACGGGGTGGTGCGCATTGCATGGGTGTGTGTTACATTACATTCACTAGTAGGAGTGAGAAAAACATCACGGGGTGGTGCGCATTGCATGGGTGTGTGTTACATTACATTCACTAGTAGGAGTGAGAAAAACATCACGGGGTGGTGCGCATTGCATGGGTGTGTGTTACATTACATTCACTAGTAGGAGTGAGAAAAACATCACGGGGTGGTGCGCATTGCATGGGTGTGTGTTACATTACATTCACTAGTAGGAGTGAGAAAAACATCACGGGGTGGTGCGCATTGCATGGGTGTGTGTTACATTACATTCACTAGTAGGAGTGAGAAAAACATCACGGGGTGGTGCGCATTGCATGGGTGTGTGTTACATTACATTCACTAGTAGGAGTGAGAAAGACATCACGGGGTGGTGCGCACTGCATGGGTGTGTGTTACATTACATTCACTAGTAGGAGTGAGAAAGACATCACGGGGTGGTGCGCACTGCATGGGTGTGTGTTACATTACATTCACTAGTAGGATTGAGAAAGACATCACGGGGTGGTGCGCACTGTATGGGTGTGTGTTACATTACATTCACTAGTAGGAGTGAGAAAGACATCACGGGGTGGTGCGCACTGTATGGGTGTGTGTTACATTACATTCACTAGTAGGAGTGAGAAAAACATCACGGTGTGGTGCGCACTGCATGGGTGTGTGTTACATTACATTCACTAGTAGGAGTGAGAAAAACATCACGGGGTGGTGCGCATTGTATGGGTGTGTGTTACATTACATTCACTAGTAGGAGTGAGAATACATCACGGGGTGGTGCGCATTGTATGGGTGTGTGTTACATTACATTCACTAGTAGGAGTGAGAAAAACATCAAGGGGTGGTGCGCATTGTATGGGTGTGTGTTACATTAGATTCACTATTAGGAGTGAGAAAACCATCACGGGGTGGTGCGCATTGCATGGGTGTGTGTTACATTACATTCACTAGTAGGAGTGAGAAAAACATCACGGGGTGGCGCGCATTGCATGGGTGTGTGTTACATTACATTCACTAGTAGGAGTGAGAAAAACATCACGGGGTGGTGCGCATTGCATGGGTGTGTGTTACATTACATTCACTAGTAGGAGTGAGAAAAACATCACGGGGTGGTGCGCATTGCATGGGTGTGTGTTACATTACATTCACTAGTAGGAGTGAGAAAAACGTCACGGGGTGGTGCGCATTGCATGGGTGTGTGTTACATTACATTCACTAGTAGGAGTGAGAAAAACATCACGGGGTGGTGCGCATTGTATGCTTGTGTGTTACATTACATTCACTAGTAGGAGTGAGAAAAACATCACGGGGTGGTGCGCATTGTATGGGTGTGTGTTACATTACATTCACTAGTAGGATTGAGAAAAACATCACGGGGTGGTGCGCATTGTATGGGTGTGTGTTACATTACATTCACTAGTAGGAGTGAGAAAAACATCACGGGGTGGTGCGCATTGTATGGGTGTGTGTTACATTAGATTCACTTGTAGGAGTGAGAAAAACATCACGGGGTGGTGCGCATTGTATGGGTTTGCGTTACATTCCATTCACTAGTAGGAGTGAGAAAAACATCACGGGGTGGTGCCCATTGTATGGGTGTGCGTTACATTCCATTCACTAGTAGGAGTGAGAAAAACATCACGGTGTGGTGCGCATTGTATGGGTGTGTGTTACATTACATTCACTAGTAGGAGTGAGGAAAACATCACGGGGTGGTGCGCATTGTATGGGTGTGTGTTACATTACATTCACTAGTAGGAGTGAGAAAAACATCACGGGGTGGTGCGCATTGCATGGGTGTGTGTTACATTACATTCACTAGTAGGAGTGAGGAAAACATCACGGGGTGGTGCGCATTGTATGGGTGTGTGTTACATTACATTCACTAGTAGGAGTGAGAAAAACATCACGCGGTGGTGCGCATTGTATGGGTGTGTGTTACATTACATTCACTAGTCGGAGTGAGAAAAACATCACGGGGTGGTGCGCATTGTATGGGTGTGTGTTACATTACATTCACTAGTAGGAGTGAGGAAAACATCACGGGATGGTGCGCATTGTATGGGTGTTTGTGACATTACATTCACTAGTAGGAGTGAGAAAAACATCACGGGGTGGTGCGCATTGCATGGGTGTGTGTTACATTACATTCACTAGTAGGAGTGAGGAAAACATCACGGGGTGGTGCGCATTGTATGGGTGTGTGTCACATTACATTCACTAGTAGGAGTGAGAAAAACATCACGGGGTGGTGCGCATTGCATGGGTGTGTGTTACATTACATTCACTAGTAGGAGTGAGAAAAACATCAAGGGGTGGTGCGCATTGCATGGGTGTGCGTCACATTACATTCACTAGTAGGAGTGAGAAAAACATCACGGGGTGGTGCGCATTGCATGGGTGTGTGTTACATTACATTCACTAGTAGGAGTGAGAAAAACATCACGGGGTGGTGCGCATTGTATGGGTGTGCGTTACATTCCATTCACTAGTAGGAGTGAGAAAAACATCACGGGGTGGTGCGCATTGTATGGGTGTGTGTTACATTACATTCACTAGTAGGAGTGAGAAAAACATCACGGGGTGATGCGCATTGTATGGGTGTGTGTTACATTACATTCACTAGTAGGAGTGAGAAAGACATCACGGGGTGGTGCGCACTGTATGGGTGTGTGTTACATTACATTCACTAGTAGGAGTGAGAAAGACATCACGGGGTGGTGCGCATTGTATGGGTGTGTGTTACATTACATTCACTAGTAGGAGTGAGAAAAACATCACGGCGTGGTGCGCATTGTATGGGTGTGTGTTACATTACATTCACTAGTAGGAGTGAGAAAAACATCACGGGGTGGTGCGCATTGTATGGGTGTGTGTTACATTACATTCACTAGTAGGAGTGAGAAAAACATCACGGGGTGTTGCGCATTGTATGGGTGTGTGTTACATTACATTCACTAGTAGGAGTGAGAAAAACATCACGGGGTGGTGCGCATTGTATGGGTGTGTGTTACATTACATTCACTAGTAGGAGTGAGAAAAACATCACGGGGTGGTGCGCACTGTATGGGTGTGTGTTACATTACATTCACTAGTAGGAGTGAGAAAAACATCACGGGGTGGTGCGCACTGTATGGGTGTGTGTTACATTACATTCACTAGTAGGAGTGAGAAAAACATCACGGCGTGGTGCGCATTGTATGGGTGTGTGTTACATTACATTCACTAGTAGGAGTGAGAAAAACATCACGGGGTGGTGCGCATTGTATGGGTGTGTGTTACATTACATTCACTAGTAGGAGTGAGAAAAACATCACGGGGTGATGCGCATTGTATGGGTGTGTGTTACATTACATTCACTAGTAGGAGTGAGAAAGACATCACGGGGTGGTGCGCACTGTATGGGTGTGTGTTACATTACATTCACTAGTAGGAGTGAGAAAGACATCACGGGGTGGTGCGCATTGTATGGGTGTGTGTAACATTACATTCACTAGTAGGAGTGAGAAAAACATCACGGCGTGGTGCGCATTGTATGGGTGTGTGTTACATTACATTCACTAGTAGGAGTGAGAAAAACATCACGGGGTGGTGCGCATTGTATGGGTGTGTGTTACATTACATTCACTAGTAGGAGTGAGAAAAACATCACGGGGTGTTGCGCATTGTATGGGTGTGTGTTACATTACATTCACTAGTAGGAGTGAGAAAAACATCACGGGGTGGTGCGCATTGTATGGGTGTGTGTTACATTACATTCACTAGTAGGAGTGAGAAAAACATCACGGGGTGGTGCGCACTGTATGGGTGTGTGTTACATTACATTCACTAGTAGGAGTGAGAAAAACATCACGGGGTGGTGCGCACTGTATGGGTGTGTGTTACATTACATTCACTAGTAGGAGTGAGAAAAACATCACGGCGTGGTGCGCATTGTATGGGTGTGTGTTACATTACATTCACTAGTAGGAGTGAGAAAAACATCACGGGGTGGTGCGCATTGTATGGGTGTGTGTTACATTACATTCACTAGTAGGAGTGAGAAAAACATCACGGGGTGTTGCGCATTGTATGGGTGTGTGTTACATTACATTCACTAGTAGGAGTGAGAAAAACATCACGGGGTGGTGCGCATTGTATGGGTGTGTGTTACATTACATTCACTAGTAGGAGTGAGAAAAACATCACGGGGTGGTGCGCATTGTATGGGTGTGTGTTACATTACATTCACTAGTAGGAGTGAGAAAAACATCACGGGGTGGTGCGCATTGCATGGGTGTGTGTTACATTACATTCACTAGTAGGAGTGAGAAAAACATCACGGGGTGGTGCGCATTGCATGGGTGTGTGTTACATTACATTCAGTAGTAGGAGTGAGAAAAACATCACGGGGTGGTGCGCATTGCATGGGTGTGTGTTACATTACATTCACTAGTAGGAGTGAGAAAAACATCACGGGGTGGTGCGCATTGCATGGGTGTGTGTTACATTACATTCACTAGTAGGAGTGAGAAAAACATCACGGGGTGGTGCGCATTGCATGGGTGTGTGTTACATTACATTCACTAGTAGGAGTGAGAAAAACATCACGGGGTGGTGCGCATTGCATGGGTGTGTGTTACATTACATTCACTAGTAGGAGTGAGAAAAACATCACGGGGTGGTGCGCATTGCATGGGTGTGTGTTACATTACATTCACTAGTAGGAGTGAGAAAGACATCACGGGGTGGTGCGCACTGCATGGGTGTGTGTTACATTACATTCACTAGTAGGAGTGAGAAAGACATCACGGGGTGGTGCGCACTGCATGGGTGTGTGTTACATTACATTCACTAGTAGGATTGAGAAAGACATCACGGGGTGGTGCGCACTGTATGGGTGTGTGTTACATTACATTCACTAGTAGGAGTGAGAAAGACATCACGGGGTGGTGCGCACTGTATGGGTGTGTGTTACATTACATTCACTAGTAGGAGTGAGAAAAACATCACGGTGTGGTGCGCACTGCATGGTTGTGTGTTACATTACATTCACTAGTAGGAGTGAGAAAAACATCACGGGGTGGTGCGCACTGCATGGGTGTGTGTTACATTACATTCACTAGTAGGAGTGTGAAAAACATCACGGGGTGGTGCGCACTGCATGGGTGTGTGTTACATTACATTCACTAGTAGGAGTGAGAAAAACATCACGGGGTGGTGCGCACTGCATGGGTGTGTGTTACATTACATTCACTAGTAGGAGTGAGAAAAACATCACGGGGTGGTGCGCATTGTATGGGTGTGTGTTACATTAATTTCACTAGTAGGAGTGAGAAAAACATCACGGGGTGGTGCGCACTGTATGGGTGTGTGTTACATTACTTTCACTAGTAGGAGTGAGAAAAACATCACGGGGCGCTGCGCACTGTATGGGTGTGTGTTACATTAGATTCACTAGTAGGAGTGAGAAAAACATCACGGGGCGGTGCGCATTGTATGGGTGTGTGTTACATTACATTCACTAGTAGGAGAAAAACATCACGGGGAGGTGCGCATTGTATGGGTGTGTGTTACATTACATTCACTAGTAGGAGTGAGAAAAACATCACGGGGTGGTGCGCAATATGGGTGTGTGTTACATTACATTCACTAGTAGGAGTGAGAAAAACATCACGGGGTGGTGCGCATTGTATGCTTGTGTGTTACATTACATTCACTAGTAGGAGTGAGAAAAACATAACGGGGTGGTGCGCATTGTATGCTTGTGTGTTACATTACATTCACTAGTAGGAGTGAGAAAAACATCACGGGGTGGTGCGCATTGTATGCTTGTGTGTTACATTACATTCACTAGTAGGAGTGAGAAAAACATCACGGGGTGGTGCGCATTGTATGGGTGTGTGTTACATTACATTCACTAGTAGGAGTGAGAAAATCATCACGGGGTGGTGCGCATTGCATGGGTGTGCGTTACATTAGATTCACTAGTAGGAGTGAGAAAAACATCACGGGGTGGTGCGCATTGTATGGGTGTGTGTTACATTACATTCACTAGTAGGAGTGAGAATACATCACGGGGTGGTGCGCATTGTATGGGTGTGTGTTACATTACATTCACTAGTAGGAGTGAGAAAAACATCAAGGGGTGGTGCGCATTGTATGGGTGTGTGTTACATTACATTCACTAGTAGGAGTGAGAAAAACATCACGGGGTGGTGCGCATTGTATGGGTGTGTGTTACATTAGATTCACTATTAGGAGTGAGAAAACCATCACGGGGTGGTGCGCATTGCATGGGTGTGTGTTACATTACATTCACTAGTAGGAGTGAGAAAAACATCACGGGGTGGTGCGCATTGCATGGGTGTGTGTTACATTACATTCACTAGTAGGAGTGAGAAAAACATCACGGGGTGGTGCGCATTGCATGGGTGTGTGTTACATTACATTCACTAGTAGGAGTGAGAAAAACATCACGGGGTGGTGCGCATTGCATGGGTGTGTGTTACATTACATTCACTAGTAGGAGTGAGAAAAACGTCACGGGGTGGTGCGCATTGCATGGGTGTGTGTTACATTACATTCACTAGTAGGAGTGAGAAAAACATCACGGGGTGGTGCGCATTGTATGCTTGTGTGTTACATTACATTCACTAGTAGGAGTGAGAAAAACATCACGGGGTGGTGCGCATTGTATGGGTGTGTGTTACATTACATTCACTAGTAGGATTGAGAAAAACATCACGGGGTGGTGCGCATTGTATGGGTGTGTGTTACATTACATTCACTAGTAGGAGTGAGAAAAACATCACGGGGTGGTGCGCATTGTATGGGTGTGTGTTACATTAGATTCACTTGTAGGAGTGAGAAAAACATCACGGGGTGGTGCGCATTGTATGGGTGTGCGTTACATTCCATTCACTAGTAGGAGTGAGAAAAACATCACGGGGTGGTGCCCATTGTATGGGTGTGCGTTACATTCCATTCACTAGTAGGAGTGAGAAAAACATCACGGTGTGGTGCGCATTGTATGGGTGTGTGTTACATTACATTCACTAGTAGGAGTGAGGAAAACATCACGGGGTGGTGCGCATTGTATGGGTGTGTGTTACATTACATTCACTAGTAGGAGTGAGAAAAACATCACGGGGTGGTGCGCATTGCATGGGTGTGTGTTACATTACATTCACTAGTAGGAGTGAGGAAAACATCACGGGGTGGTGCGCATTGTATGGGTGTGTGTTACATTACATTCACTAGTAGGAGTGAGAAAAACATCACGCGGTGGTGCGCATTGTATGGGTGTGTGTTACATTACATTCACTAGTAGGAGTGAGAAAAACATCACGGGGTGGTGCGCATTGTATGGGTGTGTGTTACATTACATTCACTAGTAGGAGTGAGGAAAACATCACGGGATGGTGCGCATTGTATGGGTGTGTGTGACATTACATTCACTAGTAGGAGTGAGAAAAACATCACGGGGTGGTGCGCATTGCATGGGTGTGTGTTACATTACATTCACTAGTAGGAGTGAGGAAAACATCACGGGGTGGTGCGCATTGTATGGGTGTGTGTCACATTACATTCACTAGTAGGAGTGAGAAAAACATCACGGGGTGGTGCGCATTGCATGGGTGTGTGTTACATTACATTCACTAGTAGGAGTGAGAAAAACATCAAGGGGTGGTGCGCATTGCATGGGTGTGCGTCACATTACATTCACTAGTAGGAGTGAGAAAAACATCACGGGGTGGTGCGCATTGCATGGGTGTGTGTTACATTACATTCACTAGTAGGAGTGAGAAAAACATCACGGGGTGGTGCGCATTGTATGGGTGTGCGTTACATTCCATTCACTAGTAGGAGTGAGAAAAACATCACGGGGTGGTGCGCATTGTATGGGTGTGTGTTACATTACATTCACTAGTAGGAGTGAGAAAAACATCACGGGGTGATGCGCATTGTATGGGTGTGTGTTACATTACATTCACTAGTAGGAGTGAGAAAGACATCACGGGGTGGTGCGCACTGTATGGGTGTGTGTTACATTACATTCACTAGTAGGAGTGAGAAAGACATCACGGGGTGGTGCGCATTGTATGGGTGTGTGTTACATTACATTCACTAGTAGGAGTGAGAAAAACATCACGGCGTGGTGCGCATTGTATGGGTGTGTGTTACATTACATTCACTAGTAGGAGTGAGAAAAACATCACGGGGTGGTGCGCATTGTATGGGTGTGTGTTACATTACATTCACTAGTAGGAGTGAGAAAAACATCACGGGGTGTTGCGCATTGTATGGGTGTGTGTTACATTACATTCACTAGTAGGAGTGAGAAAAACATCACGGGGTGGTGCGCATTGTATGGGTGTGTGTTACATTACATTCACTAGTAGGAGTGAGAAAAACATCACGGGGTGGTGCGCATTGTATGGGTGTGTGTTACATTACATTCACTAGTAGGAGTGAGAAAAACATCACGGGGTGGTGCGCATTGTATGGGTGTGTGTTACATTACATTCACTAGTAGGAGTGAGAAAAACATCACGGGGTGGTGCGCATTGCATGGGTGTTTGTTACATTACATTCAGTAGTAGGAGTGAGAAAAACATCACGGGGTGGTGCGCATTGCATGGGTGTGTGTTACATTACATTCACTAGTAGGAGTGAGAAAAACATCACGGGGTGGTGCGCATTGCATGGGTGTGTGTTACATTACATTCACTAGTAGGAGTGAGAAAAACATCACGGGGTGGTGCGCATTGCATGGGTGTGTGTTACATTACATTCACTAGTAGGAGTGAGAAAAACATCACGGGGTGGTGCGCATTGCATGGATGTGTGTTACATTACATTCACTAGTAGGAGTCAGAAAAACATCACGGGGTGGTGCGCATTGCATGGGTGTGTGATACATTACATTCACTAGTAGGAGTGAGAAAGACATCACGGGGTGGTGCGCACTGCATGGGTGTGTGTTACATTACATTCACTAGTAGGAGTGAGAAAGGCATCACGGGGTGGTGCACACTGCATGGGTGTGTGTTACATTACATTCACTAGTAGGAGTGAGAAAGACATCACGGGGTGGTGCGCACTGCATGGGTGTGTGTTACATTACATTCACTAGTAGGAGTGAGAAAGACATCACGGGGTGGTGCGCACTGTATGGGTGTGTGTTACATTACATTCACTAGTAGGAGTGAGAAAAACATCACGGGGTGGTGCGCACTGCATGGGTGTGTGTTACATTACATACACTAGTAGGAGTGAGAAAAACATCACGGGGTGGTGCGCACTGCATGGGTGTGTGTTACATTACATTCACTAGTAGGAGTGAGAAAAACATCACGGGGTGGTGCGCACTGCATGGGTGTGTGTTACATTACATTCACTAGTAGGAGTGAGAAAAACATCACGGGGTGGTGCGCACTGCATGGGTGTGTGTTACATTACATTCACTAGTAGGAGTGAGAAAAACATCACGGGGTGGTGCGCATTGTATGGGTGTGTGTTACATTAATTTCACTAGTAGGAGTGAGAAAAACATCACGGGGTGGTGCGCACTGTATGGGTGTGTGTTACATTACATTCACTAGTAGGAGTGAGAAAAACATCACGGGGCGGTGCGCACTGTATGGGTGTGTGTTACATTAGATTCACTAGTAGGAGTGAGAAAAACATCACGGGGCGGTGCGCATTGTATGGGTGTGTGTTACATTACATTCACTAGTAGGAGTGAGAAAAACATCACGGGGAGGTGCGCATTGTATGGGTGTGTGTTACATTACATTCACTAGTAGGAGTGAGAAAAACATCACGGGGTGGTGCGCAATATCGGTGTGTGTTACATTACATTCACTAGTAGGAGTTAGAAAAACATCACGGGGTGGTGCGCATTGTATGCTTGTGTGTTACATTACATTCACTAGTAGGAGTGAGAAAAACATAACGGGGTGGTGCGCATTGTATGCTTGTGTGTTACATTACATTCACTAGTAGGAGTGAGAAAAACATCAAGGGGTGGTGCGCATTGTATGCTTGTTTGTTACATTACATTCACTAGTAGGAGTGAGAAAAACATCACGGGGTGGTGCGCATTGTATGGGTGTGTGTTACATTACATTCACTAGTAGGAGTGAGAAAATCATCACGGGGTGGTGCGCATTGTATGGGTGTGCGTTACATTAGATTCACTAGTAGGAGTGAGTAAAACATCACGGGGTGGTGCGCATTGTATGGGTGTGTGTTACATTACATTCACTAGTAGGAGTGAGAAAAACATCACGGGGTGGTGCGCATTGTATGGGTGTGTGTTACATTACATTCACTAGTAGGAGTGAGAAAAACATCAAGGGGTGGTGCGCATTGTATGGGTGTGTGTTACATTACATTCACTAGTAGGAGTGAGAAAAACATCACGGGGTGGTGCGCATTGTATGGGTGTGTGTTACATTACATTCACTAGTAGGAGTGAGAAAACCATCACGGGGTGGTGCGCATTGCATGGGTGTGTGTTACATTACATTCACTAGTAGGAGTGAGAAAAACATCACGGGGTGGTGCGCATTGCATGGGTGTGTGTTACATTACATTCACTAGTAGGAGTGAGAAAAACATCACGGGGTGGTGCGCATTGCATGGGTGTGTGTTACATTACATTCACTAGTAGGAGTGAGAAAAACATCACGGGGTGGTGCGCATTGCATGGGTGTGTGTTACATTACATTCACTAGTAGGAGTGAGAAAAACATCACGGCGTGGTGCGCATTGTATGGGTGTGTGTTACATTACATTCACTAGTAGGAGTGAGAAAAACATCACGGGGTGGTGCGCATTGTATGGGTGTGTGTTACATTACATTCACTAGTAGGAGTGAGAAAAACATCACGGGGTGTTGCGCATTGTATGGGTGTGTGTTACATTACATTCACTAGTAGGAGTGAGAAAAACATCACGGGGTGGTGCGCATTGTATGGGTGTGTGTTACATTACATTCACTAGTAGGAGTGAGAAAAACATCACGGGGTGGTGCGCATTGTATGGGTGTGTGTTACATTACATTCACTAGTAGGAGTGAGAAAAACATCACGGGGTGGTGCGCATTGTATGGGTGTGTGTTACATTACATTCACTAGTAGGAGTGAGAAAAACATCACGGGGTGGTGCGCATTGCATGGGTGTTTGTTACATTACATTCAGTAGTAGGAGTGAGAAAAACATCACGGGGTGGTGCGCATTGCATGGGTGTGTGTTACATTACATTCACTAGTAGGAGTGAGAAAAACATCACGGGGTGGTGCGCATTGCATGGGTGTGTGTTACATTACATTCACTAGTAGGAGTGAGAAAAACATCACGGGGTGGTGCGCATTGCATGGGTGTGTGTTACATTACATTCACTAGTAGGAGTGAGAAAAACATCACGGGGTGGTGCGCATTGCATGGATGTGTGTTACATTACATTCACTAGTAGGAGTCAGAAAAACATCACGGGGTGGTGCGCATTGCATGGGTGTGTGATACATTACATTCACTAGTAGGAGTGAGAAAGACATCACGGGGTGGTGCGCACTGCATGGGTGTGTGTTACATTACATTCACTAGTAGGAGTGAGAAAGGCATCACGGGGTGGTGCACACTGCATGGGTGTGTGTTACATTACATTCACTAGTAGGAGTGAGAAAGACATCACGGGGTGGTGCGCACTGCATGGGTGTGTGTTACATTACATTCACTAGTAGGAGTGAGAAAGACATCACGGGGTGGTGCGCACTGTATGGGTGTGTGTTACATTACATTCACTAGTAGGAGTGAGAAAAACATCACGGGGTGGTGCGCACTGCATGGGTGTGTGTTACATTACATACACTAGTAGGAGTGAGAAAAACATCACGGGGTGGTGCGCACTGCATGGGTGTGTGTTACATTACATTCACTAGTAGGAGTGAGAAAAACATCACGGGGTGGTGCGCACTGCATGGGTGTGTGTTACATTACATTCACTAGTAGGAGTGAGAAAAACATCACGGGGTGGTGCGCACTGCATGGGTGTGTGTTACATTACATTCACTAGTAGGAGTGAGAAAAACATCACGGGGTGGTGCGCATTGTATGGGTGTGTGTTACATTAATTTCACTAGTAGGAGTGAGAAAAACATCACGGGGTGGTGCGCACTGTATGGGTGTGTGTTACATTACATTCACTAGTAGGAGTGAGAAAAACATCACGGGGCGGTGCGCACTGTATGGGTGTGTGTTACATTAGATTCACTAGTAGGAGTGAGAAAAACATCACGGGGCGGTGCGCATTGTATGGGTGTGTGTTACATTACATTCACTAGTAGGAGTGAGAAAAACATCACGGGGAGGTGCGCATTGTATGGGTGTGTGTTACATTACATTCACTAGTAGGAGTGAGAAAAACATCACGGGGTGGTGCGCAATATCGGTGTGTGTTACATTACATTCACTAGTAGGAGTTAGAAAAACATCACGGGGTGGTGCGCATTGTATGCTTGTGTGTTACATTACATTCACTAGTAGGAGTGAGAAAAACATAACGGGGTGGTGCGCATTGTATGCTTGTGTGTTACATTACATTCACTAGTAGGAGTGAGAAAAACATCAAGGGGTGGTGCGCATTGTATGCTTGTTTGTTACATTACATTCACTAGTAGGAGTGAGAAAAACATCACGGGGTGGTGCGCATTGTATGGGTGTGTGTTACATTACATTCACTAGTAGGAGTGAGAAAATCATCACGGGGTGGTGCGCATTGTATGGGTGTGCGTTACATTAGATTCACTAGTAGGAGTGAGTAAAACATCACGGGGTGGTGCGCATTGTATGGGTGTGTGTTACATTACATTCACTAGTAGGAGTGAGAAAAACATCACGGGGTGGTGCGCATTGTATGGGTGTGTGTTACATTACATTCACTAGTAGGAGTGAGAAAAACATCAAGGGGTGGTGCGCATTGTATGGGTGTGTGTTACATTACATTCACTAGTAGGAGTGAGAAAAACATCACGGGGTGGTGCGCATTGTATGGGTGTGTGTTACATTACATTCACTAGTAGGAGTGAGAAAACCATCACGGGGTGGTGCGCATTGCATGGGTGTGTGTTACATTACATTCACTAGTAGGAGTGAGAAAAACATCACGGGGTGGTGCGCATTGCATGGGTGTGTGTTACATTACATTCACTAGTAGGAGTGAGAAAAACATCACGGGGTGGTGCGCATTGCATGGGTGTGTGTTACATTACATTCACTAGTAGGAGTGAGAAAAACATCACGGGGTGGTGCGCATTGCATGGGTGTGTGTTACATTACATTCACTAGTAGGAGTGAGAAAAACATCACGGGGTGGTGCGCATTGCATGGGTGTGTGTTACATTACATTCACTAGTAGGAGTGAGAAAAACATCACGGGGTGGTGCGCATTGCATGGGTGTGTGTTACATTAGATTCACTAGTAGGAGTGAGAAAAACATCACGGGGTGGTGCGCATTGTATGGGTGTGTGTTACATTACATTCACTAGTAGGATTGAGAAAAACATCACGGGGTGGTGCGCATTGTATGGGTGTGTGTTACATTACATTCACTAGTAGGAGTGAGAAAAACATCACGGGGTGGTGCGCATTGTATGGGTGTGTGTTACATTAGATTCACTTGTAGGAGTGAGAAAAACATCACGGGGTGGTGCGCATTGTATGGGTGTGCGTTACATTCCATTCACTAGTAGGAGTGAGAAAAACATCACGGTGTGGTGCCCATTGTATGGGTGTGCGTTACATTCCATTCACTAGTAGGAGTGAGAAAAACATCACGGGGTGGTGCGCATTGTATGGGTGTGTGTTACATTACATTCACTAGTAGGAGTGAGGAAAACATCACGGGGTGGTGCGCATTGTATGGGTGTGTGTTACATTACATTCACTAGTAGGAGTGAGAAAAACATCACGGGGTGGTGCGCATTGCATGGGTGTGTGTTACATTACATTCACTAGTAGGAGTGAGGAAAACATCACGGGGTGGTGCGCATTGTATGGGTGTGTGTTACATTACATTCACTAGTAGGAGTGAGAAAAACATGACGGGGTGGTGCGCATTGTATGGGTGTGTGTTACATTACATTCACTAGTAGGAGTGAGGAAAACATCACGGGATGGTGCGCATTGTATGGGTGTGTGTTACATTACATTCACTAGTAGGAGTGAGAAAAACATCACGGGATGGTGCGCATTGCATGGGTGTGTGTTACATTACATTCACTAGTAGGAGTGAGGAAAACATCACGGGGTGGTGCGCATTGTATGGGTGTGTGTCACATTACATTCACTAGTAGGAGTGAGGAAAACATCACGGGGTGGTGCGCATTGTATGGGTGTGTGTCACATTACATTCACTAGTAGGAGTGAGAAAAACATCACGGGGTGGTGCGCATTGCATGGGTGTGCGTCACATTACATTCACTAGTAGGAGTGAGAAAAACATCAAGGGGTTGTGCGCATTGCATGGGTGTGCGTCACATTACATTCACTAGTAGGAGTGAGAAAGACATCACGGGGTGGTGCGCATTGCATGGGTGTGTGTTACATTACATTCACTAGTAGGAGTGAGAAAGACATCACGGGGTGGTGCGCATTGCATGGGTGTGTGTTACATTACATTCACTAGTAGGAGTGAGAAAAACATCACGGGGTGGTGCGCATTGCATGGGTGTGTGTTACATTACATTCACTAGTAGGAGTGAGAAAGACATCACGGGGTGGTGCGCATTGCATGGGTGTGTGTTACATTACATTCACTAGTAGGAGTGAGAAAAACATCACGGGGTGGTGCGCATTGCATGGGTGTGTGTTACATTACATTCACTAGTAGGAGTGAGAAAAACATCACGGGGTGGTGCGCATTGCATGGGTGTTTGTTACATTACATTCACTAGTAGGAGTGAGAAAAACATCACGGGGTGGTGCGCATGGTATGGGTGTGTGTTACATTACATTCACTAGTAGGAGTGAGAAAAACATCACGGGGTGGTGCGCATGGTATGGGTGTGTGTTACATTACATTCACTAGTAGGAGTGAGAAAAACATCACGGGGTGGTGCGCATTCTTATGGGTGTGTGTTACATTAGATTCACTACTAGGAGTGAGAAAAACATCACGGGGTGGTGCGCATTCTTATGGGTGTGTGTTACATTAGATTCACTAGTAGGAGTGAGAAAAACATCACGGGGTGGTGCGCATTCTATGGGTGTGTGTTACATTACATTCACTAGTAGGAGTGAGAAAAACATCACGGGGTGGTGCGCATTCTATGGGTGTGTGTTACATTACATTCACTAGTAGGAGTGAGAAAAACATCACGGGGTTGTGCGCATTGCATGGGTGTGTGTTACATTACACTCACTAGTAGGAGTGAGAAAAACATCACGGGGTGGTGCGCATTGCATGGGTGTGTGTTACATTACATTCACTAGTAGGAGTGAGAAAGACATCACGGGGTGGTGCGCATTGCATGGGTGTGTGTTACATTACATTCACTAGTAGGAGTGAGAAAGACATCACGGGGTGGTGCGCATTGCATGGGTGTGTGTTACATTACATTCACTAGTAGGAGTGAGAAAGACATCACGGGGTGGTGCGCATTGCATGGGTGTGTGTTACATTACATTCACTAGTAGGAGTGAGAAAGACATCACGGGGTGGTGCGCATTGCATGGGTGTGTGTTACATTACATTCACTAGTAGGAGTGAGAAAGACATCACGGGGTGGTGCGCATTGCATGGGTGTGTGTTACATTACATTCACTAGTAGGAGTGAGAAAAACATCACGGGGTGGTGCGCATTGCATGGGTGTGTGTTACATTACATTCACTAGTAGGAGTGAGAAAAACATCACGGGGTGGTGCGCATTGCATGCGTGTGTGTTACATTACATTCACTAGTAGGAGTGAGAAAAACATCACGGGGTGGTGTGCATTGCATGGGTGTGTGTTACATTACATTCACTAGTAGGAGTGAGAAAAACATCACGGGGTGGTGCGCATTGCATGGGTGTTTGTTACATTACATTCACTAGTAGGAGTGAGAAAAACATCACGGGGTGGTGCGCATTGCATGGGTGTGTGTTACATTAGATTCACTAGTAGGAGTGAGGAAAACCTCACGGGGTGGTGCGCATTGTATGGGTGTGTGTTACATTACATTCACTAGTAGGAGTGAGAAAAACATCACGGGCTGGTGCGCATGGTATGGGTGTGTGTTACATTACATTCACTAGTAGGAGTGAGAAAAACATCACGGGGTGGTGCGCATTCTTATGGGTGTGTGTTACATTAGATTCACTACTAGGAGTGAGAAAAACATCACGGGGTGGTGCGCATTCTTATGGGTGTGTGTTACATTAGATTCACTAGTAGGAGTGAGAAAAACATAACGGGGTGGTGCGCATTCTATGGGTGTGTGTTACATTACATTCACTAGTAGGAGTGAGAAAAACATCACGGGCTGGTGCGCATTCTATGGGTGTGTGTTACATTACATTCACTAGTAGGAGTGAGAAAAACATCACGGGGTTGTGCGCATTGCATGGGTGTGTGTTACATTACATTCACTAGTAGGAGTGAGAAAAACATCACGGGGTGGTGCGCATTGTATGGGTGTGTGTTACATTACATTCACTAGTAGGAGTGAGAAAGACATCTTGGGGTGGTGCGCATTGCATGGGTGTGTGTTACATTACATTCACTCGTAGGAGTGAGAAAGACATCACGGGGTGGTGCGCATTGCATGGGTGTGTGTTACATTACATTCACTAGTAGGAGTGAGAAAAACATCACGGGGAGGTGCGCATTGTATGGGTGTGTGTTACATTACATTCACTAGTAGGAGTGAGAAAAACATCACGGGGTGGTGCGCAATATGGGTGTGTGTTACATTACATTCACTAGTAGGAGTGAGAAAAACATCACGGGGTGGTGCGCATTGTATGCTTGTGTGTTACATTACATTCACTAGTAGGAGTGAGAAAAACATAACGGGGTGGTGCGCATTGTATGCTTGTGTGTTACATTACATTCACTAGTAGGAGTGAGAAAAACATCACGGGGTGGTGCACATTGTATGCTTGTGTGTTACATTACATTCACTAGTAGGAGTGAGAAAAACATCACGGGGTGGTGCGCATTGTATGGGTGTGTGTTACATTACATTCACTAGTAGGAGTGAGAAAATCATCACGGGGTGGTGCGCATTGTATGGGTGGGCGTTACATTAGATTCACTAGTAGGAGTGAGAAAAACATCACGGGGTGGTGCGCATTGTATGGGTGTGTGTTACATTACATTCACTAGTAGGAGTGAGAAAAACATCACGGGGTGGTGCGCATTATATGGGTGTGTGTTACATTACATTCACTAGTAGGAGTGAGAAAAACATCAAGGGGTGGTGCGCATTGTATGGGTGTGTGTTACATTACATTCACTAGTAGGAGTGAGAAAAACATCACGGGGTGGTGCGCATTGTATGGGTGTGTGTTACATTACATTCACTAGTAGGAGTGAGGAAAACATCACGGGGTGGTGCGCATTGTATGGGTGTGTGTTACATTACATTCACTAGTAGGAGTGAGGAAAACATCACGGGGTGGTGCGCATTGTATGGGTGTGTGTTACATTACATTCACTAGTAGGAGTGAGAAAAACATCACGGGGTGGTGCGCATTGCATGGGTGTGTGTTACATTACATTCACTAGTAGGAGTGAGGAAAACATCACGGGGTGGTGCGCATTGTATGGGTGTGTGTTACATTACATTCACTAGTAGGAGTGAGAAAAACATCACGCGGTGGTGCGCATTGTATGGGTGTGTGTTACATTACATTCACTAGTAGGAGTGAGAAAAACATCACGGGGTGGTGCGCATTGTATGGGTGTGTGTTACATTACATTCACTAGTAGGAGTGAGGAAAACATCACGGGATGGTGCGCATTGTATGGGTGTGTGTTACATTACATTCACTAGTAGGAGTGAGAAAAACATCACGGGATGGTGCGCATTGCATGGGTGTGTGTTACATTACATTCACTAGTAGGAGTGAGGAAAACATCACGGGGTGGTGCGCATTGCATGGGTGTGTGTCACATTACATTCACTAGTAGGAGTGAGAAAAACATCACGGGGTGGTGCGCATTGCATGGGTGTGTGTTACATTACATTCACTAGTAGGAGTGAGAAAAACATCAAGGGGTGGTGCGCATTGCATGGGTGTGCGTCACATTACATTCACTAGTAGGAGTGAGAAAAACATCAAGGGGTGGTGCGCATTGCATGGGTGTGCGTCACATTACATTCACTAGTAGGAGTGAGAAAAACATCACGGGGTGGTGCGCATTGCATGGGTGTGTGTTACATTACATTCACTAGTAGGAGTGAGAAAAACATCACGGGGTGGTGCGCATTGTATTGGTGTGCGTTACATTCCATTCACTAGTAGGAGTGAGAAAAACATCACGGGGTGGTGCGCATTGTATGGGTGTGTGTTACATTACATTCACTAGTAGGAGTGAGAAAAACATCACGGGGTGATGCGCATTGTATGGGTGTGTGTTACATTACATTCACTAGTAGGAGTGAGAAAAACATCACGGGGTGTTGCGCATTGTATGGGTGTGTGTTATATTACATTCACTAGTAGGAGTGAGAAAAACATCACGGGGTGGTGCGCATGGTATGGGTGTGTGTTACATTACATTCACTAGTAGGAGTGAGAAAAACATCACGGTGTGGTGCGCATGGTATGGGTGTGTGTTACATTACATTCACTAGTAGGAGTGAGAAAAACATCACGGGGTGGTGCGCATTCTTATGGGTGTGTGTTACATTAGATTCACTACTAGGAGTGAGAAAAACATCACGGGGTGGTGCGCATTCTTATGGGTGTGTGTTACATTAGATTCACTAGTAGGAGTGAGAAAAACATCACGGGGTGGTGCGCATTCTATGGGTGTGTGTTACATTACATTCACTAGTAGGAGTGAGAAAAACATCACGGGGTGGTGCGCATTCTATGGGTGTGTGTTACATTACATTCACTAGTAGGAGTGAGAAAAACATCACGGGGTTGTGCGCATTGCATGTGTGTGTGTTACAGTACACTCACTAGTAGGAGTGAGAAAAACATCACGGGGTGGTGCGCATTGCATGGGTGTGTGTTACATTACATTCACTAGTAGGAGTGAGAAAGACATCACGGGGTGGTGCGCATTGCATGGGTGTGTGTTACATTACATTCACTAGTAGGAGTGAGAAAGACATCACGGGGTGGTGCGCTTTGCATGGGTGTGTGTTACATTACATTCACTAGTAGGAGTGAGAAAGACATCACGGGGTGGTGCGCATTGCATGGGTGTGTGTTACATTACATTCACTAGTAGGAGTGAGAAAGACATCACGGGGTGGTGCGCATTGCATGGGTGTGTGTTACATTACATTCACTAGTAGGAGTGAGAAAGACATCACGGGGTGGTGCGCATTGCATGGGTGTGTGTTACATTACATTCACTAGTAGGAGTGAGAAAGACATCACGGGGTGGTGCGCATTGCATGGGTGTGTGTTACATTACATTCACTAGTAGGAGTGAGAAAGACATCACGGGGTGGTGCGCATTGCATGGGTGTGTGTTACATTACATTCACTAGTAGGAGTGAGAAAGACATCACGGGGTGGTGCGCATTGCATGGGTGTGTGTTACATTACATTCACTAGTAGGAGTGAGAAAAACATCACGGGGTGGTGCGCATTGCATGGGTGTGTGTTACATTACATTCACTAGTAGGAGTGAGAAAAACATCACGGGGTGGTGCGCTTTGCATGGGTGTTTGTTACATTACATTCACTAGTAGGAGTGAGAAAAACATCACGGGGTGGTGCGCATTGCATGGGTGTGTGTTACATTAGATTCACTAGTAGGAGTGAGGAAAACCTCACGGGGTGGTGCGCATTGTATGGGTGTGTGTTACATTACATTCACTAGTAGGAGTGAGAAAAACATCACGGGGTGGTGCGCATGGTATGGGTGTGTGTTACATTACATTCACTAGTAGGAGTGAGAAAAACATCACGGGGTGGTGCGCATTGCATGGGTGTGTGTTACATTACATTCACTAGTAGGAGTGAGGAAAACATCACGGGGTGGTGCGCATTGTATGGGTGTGTGTTACATTACATTCACTAGTAGGAGTGAGAAAAACATCACGCGGTGGTGCGCATTGTATGGGTGTGTGTTACATTACATTCACTAGTAGGAGTGAGAAAAACATCACGGGGTGGTGCGCATTGTATGGGTGTGTGTTACATTACATTCACTAGTAGGAGTGAGGAAAACATCACGGGATGGTGCGCATTGTATGGGTGTGTGTTACATTACATTCACTAGTAGGAGTGAGAAAAACATCACGGGATGGTGCGCATTGCATGGGTGTGTGTTACATTACATTCACTAGTAGGAGTGAGGAAAACATCACGGGGTGGTGCGCATTGTATGGGTGTGTGTCACATTACATTCACTAGTAGGAGTGAGAAAAACATCACGGGGTGGTGCGCATTGCATGGGTGTGTGTTACATTACATTCACTAGTAGGAGTGAGAAAAACATCAAGGGGTGGTGCGCATTGCATGGGTGTGCGTCACATTACATTCACTAGTAGGAGTGAGAAAAACATCACGGGGTGGTGCGCATTGCATGGGTGTGTGTTACATTACATTCACTAGTAGGAGTGAGAAAAACATCACGGGGTGGTGCGCATTGTATTGGTGTGCGTTACATTCCATTCACTAGTAGGAGTGAGAAAAACATCACGGGGTGGTGCGCATTGTATGGGTGTGTGTTACATTACATTCACTAGTAGGAGTGAGAAAAACATCACGGGGTGATGCGCATTGTATGGGTGTGTGTTACATTACATTCACTAGTAGGAGTGAGAAAAACATCACGGGGTGTTGCGCATTGTATGGGTGTGTGTTACATTACATTCACTAGTAGGAGTGAGAAAAACATCACGGGGTGGTGCGCATGGTATGGGTGTGTGTTACATTACATTCACTAGTAGGAGTGAGAAAAACATCACGGGGTGGTGCGCATTCTTATGGGTGTGTGTTACATTAGATTCACTACTAGGAGTGAGAAAAACATCACGGGGTGGTGCGCATTCTTATGGGTGTGTGTTACATTAGATTCACTAGTAGGAGTGAGAAAAACATCACGGGGTGGTGCGCATTCTATGGGTGTGTGTTACATTACATTCACTAGTAGGAGTGAGAAAAACATCACGGGGTGGTGCGCATTCTATGGGTGTGTGTTACATTACATTCACTAGTAGGAGTGAGAAAAACATCACGGGGTTGTGCGCATTGCATGGGTGTGTGTTACATTACACTCACTAGTAGGAGTGAGAAAAACATCACGGGGTGGTGCGCATTGCATGGGTGTGTGTTACATTACATTCACTAGTAGGAGTGAGAAAGACATCACGGGGTGGTGCGCATTGCATGGGTGTGTGTTACATTACATTCACTAGTAGGAGTGAGAAAGACATCACGGGGTGGTGCGCATTGCATGGGTGTGTGTTACATTACATTCACGAGTAGGAGTGAGAAAGACATCACGGGGTGGTGCGCATTGCATGGGTGTGTGTTACATTACATTCACTATTAGGAGTGAGAAAGACATCACGGGGTGGTGCGCATTGCATGGGTGTGTGTTACATTACATTCACTAGTAGGAGTGAGAAAGACATCACGGGGTGGTGCGCATTGCATGGGTGTGTGTTACATTACATTCACTAGTAGGAGTGAGAAAGACATCACGGGGTGGTGCGCATTGCATGGGTGTGTGTTACATTACATTCACTAGTAGGTGTGAGAAAAACATCACGGGGTGGTACGCATTGCATGGGTGTGTGTTACATTACATTCACTAGTAGGAGTGAGAAAGACATCACGGGGTGGTGCGCATTGCATGGGTGTGTGTTACATTACATTCACTAGTAGGAGTGAGAAAAACATCACGGGGTGGTGCGCATTGCATGGGTGTGTGTTACATTACATTCACTAGTAGGAGTGAGAAAAACATCACGGGGTGGTGCGCATTGCATGGGTGTTTGTTACATTACATTCACTAGTAGGAGTGAGAAAAACATCACGGGGTGGTGCGCATTGCATGGGTGTGTGTTACATTAGATTCACTAGTAGGAGTGAGGAAAACCTCACGGGGTGGTGCGCATTGTATGGGTGTGTGTTACATTACATTCACTAGTAGGAGTGAGAAAAACATCACGGGGTGGTGCGCATGGTATGGGTGTGTGTTACATTACATTCACTAGTAGGAGTGAGAAAAACATCACGGGGTGGTGCGCATTCTTATGGGTGTGTGTTACATTAGATTCACTACTAGGAGTGAGAAAAACATCACGGGGTGGTGCGCATTCTTATGGGTGTGTGTTACATTAGATTCACTAGTAGGAGTGAGAAAAACATAACGGGGTGGTGCGCATTCTATGGGTGTGTGTTACATTACATTCACTAGTAGGAGTGAGAAAAACATCACGGGGTGGTGCGCATTGTATGGGTGTGTGTTACATTACATTCACTAGTAGGAGTGAGAAAAACATCACGGGGTTGTGCGCATTGCATGGGTGTGTGTTACATTACATTCACTAGTAGGAGTGAGAAAAACATCACGGGGTGGTGCGCATTGTATGGGTGTGTGTTACATTACATTCACTAGTAGGAGTGAGAAAGACATCTTGGGGTGGTGCGCATTGCATGGGTGTGTGTTACATTACATTCACTCGTAGGAGTGAGAAAGACATCACGGGGTGGTGCGCATTGCATGGGTGTGTGTTACATTACATTCACTAGTAGGAGTGAGAAAAACATCACGGGGAGGTGCGCATTGTATGGGTGTGTGTTACATTACATTCACTAGTAGGAGTGAGAAAAACATCACGGGGTGGTGCGCAATATGGGTGTGTGTTACATTACATTCACTAGTAGGAGTGAGAAAAACATCACGGGGTGGTGCGCATTGTATGCTTGTGTGTTACATTACATTCACTAGTAGGAGTGAGAAAAACATAACGGGGTGGTGCGCATTGTATGCTTGTGTGTTACATTACATTCACTAGTAGGAGTGAGAAAAACATCACGGGGTGGTGCGCATTGTATGCTTGTGTGTTACATTACATTCACTAGTAGGAGTGAGAAAAACATCACGGGGTGGTGCGCATTGTATGGGTGTGTGTTACATTACATTCACTAGTAGGAGTGAGAAAATCATCACGGGGTGGTGCGCATTGTATGGGTGGGCGTTACATTAGATTCACTAGTAGGAGTGAGAAAAACATCACGGGGTGGTGCGCATTGTATGGGTGTGTGTTACATTACATTCACTAGTAGGAGTGAGAAAAACATCACGGGGTGGTGCGCATTATATGGGTGTGTGTTACATTACATTCACTAGTAGGAGTGAGAAAAACATCAAGGGGTGGTGCGCATTGTATGGGTGTGTGTTACATTACGTTCACTAGTAGGAGTGAGAAAAACATCACGGGGTGGTGCGCATTGTATGGGTGTGTGTTACATTACGTTCACTAGTAGGAGTGAGAAAACCATCACGGGGTGGTGCGCATTGTATGGGTGTGTGTTACATTACGTTCACTAGTAGGAGTGAGAAAAACATCACGGGGTGGTGCGCATTGCATGGGTGTGTGTTACATTACATTCACTAGTAGGAGTGAGAAAAACATCACGGGGTGGTGCGCATTGCATGGGTGTGTGTTACATTACATTCACTAGTAGGAGTGAGAAAAACATCACGGGGTGGTGCGCATTGCATGGGTGTGTGTTACATTACATTCACTAGTAGCAGTGAGAAAAACATCACGGGGTGGTGCGCATTGCATGGGTGTGTGTTACATTACATTCACTAGTAGGAGTGAGAAAAACATCACGGGGTGGTGCGCATTGCATGGGTGTGTGTTACATTACATTCACTAGTAGGAGTGAGAAAAACATCACGGGGTGGTGCGCATTGTATGGGTGTGTGTTACATTACATTCACTAGTAGGATTGAGAAAAACATCACGGGGTGGTGCGCATTGTATGGGTGTGTGTTACATTACATTCACTAGTAGGAGTGAGAAAAACATCACGGGGTGGTGCGCATTGTATGGGTGTGTGTTACATTAGATTCACTTGTAGGAGTGAGAAAAACATCACGGGGTGGTGCGCATTGTATGGGTGTGCATTACATTCCATTCACTAGTAGGAGTGAGAAAAACATCACGGGGTGGTGCCCATTGTATGGGTGTGCGTTACATTCCATTCACTAGTAGGAGTGAGAAAAACATCACGGGGTGGTGCGCATTGTATGGGTGTGTGTTACATTACATTCACTAGTAGGAGTGAGGAAAACATCACGGGGTGGTGCGCATTGTATGGGTGTGTGTTACATTACATTCACTAGTAGGAGTGAGGAAAACATCACGGGATGGTGCGCATTGTATGGGTGTGTGTTACATTACATTCACTAGTAGGAGTGAGAAAAACATCACGGGGTGGTGCGCATTGCATGGGTGTGTGTTACATTACATTCACTAGTAGGAGTGAGGAAAACATCACGGGGTGGTGCGCATTGTATGGGTGTGTGTCACATTACATTCACTAGTAGGAGTGAGAAAAACATCACGGGGTGGTGCGCATTGCATGGGTGTGTGTTACATTACATTCACTAGTAGGAGTGAGAAAAACATCAAGGGGTGGTGCGCATTCCATGGGTGTGCGTCACATTACATTCACTAGTAGGAGTGAGAAAAACATCACGGGGTGGTGCGCATTGCATGGGTGTGTGTTACATTACATTCACTAGTAGGAGTGAGAAAAACATCACGGGGTGGTGCGCATTGTATGGGTGTGCGTTACATTCCATTCACTAGTAGGAGTGAGAAAAACATCACGGGGTGGTGCGCATTGTATGAGTGTGTGTTACATTACATTCACTAGTAGGAGTGAGAAAAACATCACGGGGTGATGCGCATTGTATGGGTGTGTGTTACATTACATTCACTAGTAGGAGTGAGAAAAACATCACGTGGTGTTGCGCATTGTATGGGTGTGTGTTACATTACATTCACTAGTAGGAGTGAGAAAAACATCACGGGGTGGTGCGCATGGTATGGGTGTGTGTTACATTACATTCACTAGTAGGAGTGAGAAAAACATCACGGGGTGGTGCGCATGGTATGGGTGTGTGTTACATTACATTCACTAGTAGGAGTGAGAAAAACATCACGGGGTGGTGCACATTCTTATGGGTGTGTGTTACATTAGATTCACTACTAGGAGTGAGAAAAACATCACGGGGTGGTGCGCATTCTTATGGGTGTGTGTTACATTAGATTCACTAGTAGGAGTGAGAAAAACATCACGGGGTGGTGCGCATTCTATGGGTGTGTGTTACATTACATTCACTAGTAGGAGTGAGAAAAACATCACGGGGTGGTGCGCATTCTATGGGTGTGTGTTACATTACATTCACTAGTAGGAGTGAGAAAAACATCACGGGGTTGTGCGCATTGCATGGGTGTGTGTTACATTACATTCACTAGTAGGAGAGAGAAAAACATCACGGGGTGGTGCGCATTGCATGGGTGTGTGTTACATTACATTCACTAGTAGGAGTGAGAAAGACATCACGGGGTTGTGCGCATTGCATGGGTGTGTGTTACATTACATTCACTAGTAGGAGTGAGAAAAACATCACGGGGTGGTGCCCATTGCATGGGTGTGTGTTACATTACATTCACTAGTAGGAGTGAGAAAGACATCACGGGGTGGTGCGCATTGCATGGGTGTGTGTTACATTACATTCACTAGTAGGAGTGAGAAAGACATCACGGGGTGGTGCGCATTGCATGGGTGTGTGTTACATTACATTCACTAGTAGGAGTGAGAAAGACATCACGGGGTGGTGCGCATTGCATGGGTGTTTGTTATATTACATTCACTAGTAGGAGTGAGAAAGACATCACGGGGTGGTGCGCATTGCATGGGTGTGTGTTACATTACATTCACTAGTAGGAGTGAGAAAGACATCACGGGGTGGTGCGCATTGCATGGGTGTGTGTTACATTACATTCACTAGTAGGAGTGAGAAAGACATCACGGGGTGGTGCGCATTGCATGGGTGTGTGTTACATTACATTCACTAGTAGGAGTGAGAAAGACATCACGGGGTGGTGCGCATTGCATGGGTGTGTGTTACATTACATTCACTAGTAGGAGTGAGAAAGACATCACGGGGTGGTGCGCATTGCATGGGTGTGTGTTACATTACATTCACTAGTAGGAGTGAGAAAAACATCACGGGGTGGTGCGCACTGCATGGGTGTGTGTTACATTACATTCACTAGTAGGAGTGAGAAAGACATCACGGGGTGGTGCGCATTGCATGGGTGTGTGTTACATTACATTCACTAGTAGGAGTGAGAAAGACATCACGGGGTGGTGCGCATTGCATGGGTGTGTGTTACATTACATTCACTAGTAGGAGTGAGAAAAACATCACGGGGTGGTGCGCATTGCATGGGTGTGTGTTACATTACATTCACTAGTAGGAGTGAGAAAAACATCACGGGGTGGTGCGCATTGCATGGGTGTGTGTTACATTACATTCACTAGTAGGAGTGAGAAAAACATCACGGGGTGGTGCGCATTGCATGGGTGTGTGTTACATTACATTCACTAGTAGGAGTGAGAAAAACATCACGGGGTGGTGCGCATGGTATGGGTGTGTGTTACATTACATACACTAGTAGGAGTGAGAAAAACATCACGGGGTGGTGCGCATTCTTATGGGTGTGTGTTACATTAGATTCACTACTAGGAGTGAGAAAAACATCACGGGGTGGTGCGCATTCTTATGGGTGTGTGTTACATTAGATTCACTAGTAGGAGTGAGAAAAACATCACGGGGTGGTGCGCATTCTATGGGTGTGTGTTACATTACATTCACTAGTAGGAGTGAGAAAAACATCACGGGGTGGTGTGAATCGGAGGGTCTGAATTAGGATAGGCAGTGAGTGGAAATGTAGGATGGAGAAAAGCACCGCAGGGTGGTCAGCATGGGGAGGTCAGGAAACATGCAGTGGAAATGTAGGATAGGTTTCTGAAAAACATCGCGGGGTGGTGCTCATTGTATGGGGGTGTGTTACATTACATTCACTAGTAGGAGTGAGAAAAACATCACGGGGTGGTGCGCACTGCATGGGTGTGTGTTACATTACATTCACTAGTAGGAGTGAGAAAAACATCACGGGGTGGTGCGCACTGCATGGGTGTGTGTTACATTACATTCACTAGTAGGAGTGAGAAAAACATCACGGGGTGGTGCGCACTGCATGGGTGTGTGTTACATTACATTCACTAGTAGGAGTGAGAAAAACATCACGGGGTGGTGCGCACTGAATGGGTGTGTGTTACATTACATTCACTAGTAGGAGTGAGAAAAACATCACGGGGTGGTGCGCATTGTATGGGTGTGTGTTACATTAATTTCACTAGTAGGAGTGAGAAAAACATCACGGGGTGGTGCGCACTGTATGGGTGTGTGTTACATTACATTCACTAGTAGGAGTGAGAAAAACATCACGGGGCGGTGCGCACTGTATGGGTGTGTGTTACATTTGATTCACTAGTAGGAGTGAGAAAAACATCACGGGGCGGTGCGCATTGTATGGGAGTGTGTTACATTACATTCACTAGTAGGAGTGAGAAAAACATCACGGGGCGGTGCGCATTGTATGGG
Organism: Cavia porcellus; assembly: GCF_034190915.1. Taxonomy (NCBI): domain Eukaryota; kingdom Metazoa; phylum Chordata; class Mammalia; order Rodentia; family Caviidae; genus Cavia; species Cavia porcellus. The sequence goes on from NW_026947602.1 coordinate 129,455, forward strand.
TGTGCGTTACATTACATTCACTAGTAGGAGTGAGAAAAACATCACGGGGTGGTGCGCAATATGGGTGTGTGTTACATTACATTCACTAGTAGGAGTGAGAAAAACATCACGGGGTGGTGCGCATTGTATGCTTGTGTATTACATTACATTCACTAGTAGGAGTGAGAAAAACATAACGAGGTGGTGCGCATTGTATGCTTGTGTGTTACATTACATTCACTAGTAGGAGTGAGAAAAACATCACGGGGTGGTGCGCATTGTATGCTTGTGTGTTACATTACATTCACTAGTAGGAGTGAGAAAAACATCACGGGGTGGTGCGCATTGTATGGGTGTGTGTTACATTACATTCACTAGTAGGAGTGAGAAAATCATCACGGGGTGGTGCGCATTGTATGGGTGTGCGTTACATTAGATTCACTAGTAGGAGTGAGAAAAACATCACGGGGTGGTGCGCATTGTATGGGTGTGTGTTACATTACATTCACTAGTAGGAGTGAGAAAAACATCACGGGGTGGTGCGCATTGTATGGGTGTGTGTTACATTACATTCACTAGTAGGAGTGAGAAAAACATCACGGGGTGGTGCGCATTGTATGGGTGTGTGTTACATTACATTCACTAGTAGGAGTGAGAAAAACATCACGGGGTGGTGCGCATTGTATGGGTGTGTGTTACATTACATTCACTAGTAGGAGTGAGAAAACCATCACGGGGTGGTGCGCATTGTATGGGTGTGTGTTACATTACATTCAATAGTAGGAGTGAGAAAAACATCACGGGGTGGTGCGCATTGCATGGGTGTGTGTTACATTACATTCACTAGTAGGAGTGAGAAAAACATCACGGGGTGGTGCGCATTGCATGGGTGTGTGTTACATTACATTCACTAGTAGGAGTGAGAAAAACATCACGGGGTGGTGCGCATTGCATGGGTGTGTGTTACATTAGATTCACTAGTAGGAGTGAGAAAAACATCACGGGGTGGTGCGCATTGTATGGGTGTGTGTTACATTACATTCACTAGTAGGAGTGAGAAAAACATCACGGGGTGGTGCGCATTGTATGGGTGTGTGTTACATTAGATTCACTTGTAGGAGTGAGAAAAACATCACGGGGTGGTGCGCATTGTATGGGTGTGCGTTACATTCCATTCACTAGTAGGAGTGAGAAAAACATCACGGGGTGGTGCCCATTGTATGGGTGTGCGTTACATTCCATTCACTAGTAGGAGTGAGAAAAACATCACGGGGTGGTGCGCATTGTATGGGTGTGTGTTACATTACATTCACTAGTAGGAGTGAGAAAAACATCACGGGGTGGTGCGCATTGTATGGGTGTGTGTTACATTACATTCACTAGTAGGAGTGAGGAAAACATCACGGAGTGGTCCGCATTGTATGGGTGTGTGTTACATTACATTCACTAGTAGGAGTGAGAAAAACATCACGGGGTGGTGCGCATTGCATGGGTGTGTGTTACATTACATTCACTAGTAGGAGTGAGAAAAACATCACGGGGTGGTGCGCATTGCATGGGTGTGTGTCACATTACATTCACTAGTAGGAGTGAGAAAAACATCACGGGGTGGTGCGCATTGCATGGGTGTGTGTTACATTACATTCACTAGTAGGAGTGAGAAAAACATCACGGGGTGGTGCGCATTGTATGGGTGTGTGTTACATTAGATTCACTAGTAGGAGTGAGAAAAACATCACGGGGTGGTGCGCATTGTATGGGTGTGTGTTACATTCCATTCAATAGTAGGATTGAGAAAAACATCACGGGGTCGTGCGCATTGTATGGGTGTGTGTTACATTACATTCACTAGTAGGAGTGAGAAAAACATCACAGGGTGGTGCGCATTATATGGGTGTGTGTTACATTAGATTCACTTGTAGGAGTGAGAAAAACATCACGGGGTGGTGCGCATTGTATGGGTGTGTGTTGCATTACATTCACTAGCAGGAGTGAGAAAAACATCACGGGGTGGTGCGCATTGTATGGGTGTGTGTTGCATTACATTCACTAGTAGGAGTGAGAAAAACATCACGGGGTGGTGCGCATTGTATGGGTGTGTGTTACATTAGATTCACTAGTAGGAGTGAGAAAAACATCACGGGGTGGTGCGCATTGTATGGGTGTGCGTTACATTCCATTCACTAGTAGGAGTGCGAAAAACATCACGGGGTGGTGCGCATTGTATTGGTGTGCGTTACATTACATTCACTAGTAGGAGTGAGAAAAACATCACGGGGTGGTGCGCATTGTATGGGTGTGCGTTACATTCCATTCACTAGTAGGAGTGAGAAAAACATCACGGGGTGGTGCGCATTGTATGGGTGTGTGTTACATTACATTCACTAGTAGGAGTGAGAAAAACATCACGGTGTGGTGCGCATTGTATGGGTGTGTGTTACATTACATTCACTAGTAGGAGTGAGAAAAACATCACGGGGTGGTGCGCATTGTATGGGTGTGTGTTGCATTACATTCACTAGTAGGAGTGAGAAAAACATCACGGGGTGGTGCGCATTGTATGGGTGTGTGTTGCATTACATTCACTAGTAGGAGTGAGAAAAACATCACGGGGTGGTGCGCATTGTATGGGTGTGTGTTGCATTACATTCACTAGTAGGAGTGAGAAAAACATCACGGGGTGTTGCGCATTGTATGGGTGTGTGTTATATTACATTCACTAGTAGGAGTGAGAAAAACATCACGGGGTGTTGCGCATGGTATGGGTGTGTGTTACATTACATTCACTAGTAGGAGTGAGAAAAACATCACGGGGTGGTGCGCATGGTATGGGTGTGTGTTACATTACATTCACTAGTAGGAGTGAGAAAAACATCACGGGGTGGTGCGCATTGTATGGGTGTGTGTTACATTACATTCACTAGTAGGAGTGGGGTGGTGCGCATTCTTATGGGTGTGTGTTACATTAGATTCACTAGTAGGAGTGAGAAAAACATCACGGGGTGGTGCGCATTCTATGGGTGTGTGTTACATTACATTCACTAGTAGGAGTGAGAAAAACATCACGGGGTGGTGCGCATTCTATGGGTGTGTGTTACATTACATTCACTAGTAGGAGTGAGAAAAACATCACGGGGTTGTGCGCATTGCAAGGGTGTGTGTTACATTACATTCACTAGTAGGAGTGAGAAAAACATCACGGGGTGGTGTGCATTGCATGGGTGTGTGTTACATTACATTCACTAGTAGGAGTGAGAAAAACATCACGGGGTGGTGCGCATTGCATGGGTGTGTGTTACATTACATTCACTAGTAGGAGTGAGAAAAACATCACGGGGTGGTGCGCATTGCATGGGTGTGTGTTACATTACATTCACTAGTAGGAGTGAGAAAGACATCACGGGGTGGTGCGCATTGCATGGGTGTGTGTTGCATTACATTCACTAGTAGGAGTGAGAAAGACATCACGGGGAGGTGCGCATTGCATGGGTGTGTGTTGCATTACATTCACTAGTAGGAGTGAGAAAGACATCACGGGGTGGTGCGCATTGCATGGGTGTGTGTTACATTCCATTCACTAGTAGGATTGAGAAAAACATCACGGGGTCGTGCGCATTGTATGGGTGTGTGTTACATTACATTCACTAGTAGGAGTGAGAAAAACATCACGGGGTGGTGCGCATTATATGGGTGTGTGTTACATTAGATTCACTTGTAGGAGTGAGAAAAACATCACGGGGTGGTGCGCATTGTATGGGTGTGTGTTGAATTACATTCACTAGCAGGAGTGAGAAAAACATCACGGGGTGGTGCGCATTGTATGGGTGTGTGTTGCATTACATTCACTAGTAGGAGTGAGAAAAACATCACGGGGTGGTGCGCATTGTATGGGTGTGTGTTACATTAGATTCACTAGTAGGAGTGAGAAAAACATCACGGGGTGGTGCGCATTGTATGGGTGTGCGTTACATTCCATTCACTAGTAGGAGTGCGAAAAACATCACGGGGTGGTGCGCATTGTATGGGTGTGCGTTACATTACATTCACTAGTAGGAGTGAGAAAAACATCACGGGGTGGTGCGCATTGTATGGGTGTGCGTTACATTCCATTCACTAGTAGGAGTGAGAAAAACATCACGGGGTGGTGCGCATTGTATGGGTGTGTGTTACATTACATTCACTAGTAGGAGTGAGAAAAACATCACGGGGTGGTGCGCATTGTATGGGTGTGTGTTACATTACATTCACTAGTAGGAGTGAGAAAAACATCACGGGGTGGTGCGCATTGTATGGGTGTGTGTTGCATTACATTCACTAGTAGGAGTGAGAAAAACATCACGGGGTGGTGCGCATTGTATGGGTGTGTGTTGCATTACATTCATTAGTAGGAGTGAGAAAAACATCACGGGGTGGTGCGCATTGTATGGGTGTGTGTTGCATTACATTCACTAGTAGGAGTGAGAAAAACATCACGGGGTGTTGCGCATTGTATGGGTGTGTGTTATATTACATTCACTAGTAGGAGTGAGAAAAACATCACGGGGTGTTGCGCATGGTATGGGTGTGTGTTACATTACATTCACTAGTAGGAGTGAGAAAAACATCACGGGGTGGTGCGCATGGTATGGGTGTGTGTTACATTACATTCACTAGTAGGAGTGAGAAAAACATCACGGGGTGGTGCGCATTGTATGGGTGTGTGTTACATTACATTCACTAGTAGGAGTGGGGTGGTGCGCATTCTTATGGGTGTGTGTTACATTACATTCACTAGTAGGAGTGAGAAAAACATCACGGGGTGGTGCGCATTGCATGGGTGTGTGTTACATTACATTCAGTAGTAGGAGTGAGAAAAACATCACGGGGTGGTGCGCATTGCATGGGTGTGTGTTACATTACATTCACTAGTAGGAGTGAGAAAAACATCACGGGGTGGTGCGCATTGTATGGGTGTGTGTTACATTAGATTCACTAGTAGGAGTGAGGAAAACCTCACGGGGTGGTGCGCATTGTATGGGTGTGTGTTACATTAGATTCACTAGTAGGAGTGAGGAAAACCTCACGGGGTGGTGCGCATTGTATGCGTGTGTGTTACATTAGATTCACTAGTAGGAGTGAGAAAAACATCACGGGGTGGTGCGCATTGTATGGGTGTGTGTTACATTCCATTCACTAGTAGGAGTCAGAAAAACATCGCGGGGTGGTGCGCATTGTATGGGTGTGTGTTACATTACATTCACTAGTAGGAGTGAGAAAAACATCGCGGGGTGGTGCGCATTGTATGGGTGTGTGTTACATTACATTCACTAGTAGGAGTGAGAAAAACATCACGGGGTGGTGTGAATCGGAGGGTCTGAATAAGGATAGGCAGTGAGTGGCAATGTAGGATGGAGAAAAGCACCGCTGGGTGGTCAGCATGGGGAGGTCAGGGAACATGCAGTGGAAATGTAGGATAGGTTTCTGAAAAACATCGCGGGGTGGTGCGCATTGTATGGGTGTGTGTTACATTACATTCACTAGTAGAAGTGAGAAAAACATCACGGGGTGGTGCGCATTGCATGGGTGTGTGTTACATTACATTCACTAGTAGGAGTGAGAAAAACATCACGGGTTGGTGCGCATTGCATGGGTGTGTGTTACATTACATTCACTAGTAGGAGTGAGAAAAACATCACGGGGTGGTGCGCATTGCATGGGTGTGTGTTACATTACATTCACTAGTAGGAGTGAGAAAAACATCACGGGGTGGTGCGCATTGCATGGGTGTGTGTTACATTACATTCACTAGTAGGAGTGAGAAAAACATCACGGGGTGGTGCGCATTGCATGGGTGTGTGTTACATTACATTCACTAGTAGGAGTGAGAAAAACATCACGGGGTGGTGCGCATTGCATGGGTGTGTGTTACATTAGATTCACTAGTAGGAGTGAGAAAAACATCACGGGGTGGTGCGCATTGTATGGGTGTGTGTTACATTACATTCACTAGTAGGAGTGAGAAAAACATCATGGGGTGGTGCGCATTGTATGGGTGTGTGTTACATTAGATTCACTTGTAGGAGTGAGAAAAACATCACGGGGTGGTGCGCATTGTATGGGTGTGCGTTACATTCCATTCACTAGTAGGAGTGAGAAAAACATCACGGGGTGGTGCCCATTGTATGGGTGTGCGTTACATTCCATTCACTAGTAGGAGTGAGAAAAACATCACGGGGTGGTGCGCATTGTATGGGTGTGTGTTACATTACATTCACTAGTAGGAGTGAGAAAAACATCACGGGGTGGTGCGCATTGTATGGGTGTGTGTTACATTACATTCACTAGTAGGAGTGAGGAAAACATCACGGGGTGGTCCGCATTGCATGGGTGTGTGTTACATTACATTCACTAGTAGGAGTGAGAAAAACATCACGGGGTGGTGCGCATTGCATGGGTGTGTGTCACATTACATTCACTAGTAGGAGTGAGAAAAACATCACGGGGTGGTGCGCATTGCATGGGTGTGTGTTACATTACATTCACTAGTAGGAGTGAGAAAAACATCACGGGGTGGTGCGCATTGTATGGGTGTGTGTTACATTAGATTCACTAGTAGGAGTGAGAAAAACATCACGGGGTGGTGCGCATTGTATGGGTGTGTGTTACATTCCATTCACTAGTAGGATTGAGAAAAACATCACGGGGTCGTGCGCATTGTATGGGTGTGTGTTACATTACATTCACTAGTAGGAGTGAGAAAAACATCACGGGGTGGTGCGCATTATATGGGTGTGTGTTACATTAGATTCACTTGTAGGAGTGAGAAAAAGATCACGGGGTGGTGCGCATTGTATGGGTGTGTGTTGCATTACATTCACTAGCAGGAGTGAGAAAAACATCACGGGGTGGTGCGCATTGTATGGGTGTGTGTTGCATTACATTCACTAGTAGGAGTGAGAAAAACATCACGGGGTGGTGCGCATTGTATGGGTGTGTGTTACATTAGATTCACTAGTAGGAGTGAGAAAAACATAACGGGGTGGTGCGCATTGTATGGGTGTGCGTTACATTCCATTCACTAGTAGGAGTGCGAAAAACATCACGGGGTGGTGCGCATTGTATGGGTGTGCGTTACATTACATTCACTAGTAGGAGTGAGAAAAACATCACGGGGTGGTGCGCATTGTATGGGTGTGCGTTACATTCCATTCACTAGTAGGAGTGAGAAAAACATCACGGGGTGGTGCGCATTGTATGGGTGTGTGTTACATTACATTCACTAGTAGGAGTGAGAAAAACATCACGGGGTGGTGCGCATTGTATGGGTGTGTGTTACATTACATTCACTAGTAGGAGTGAGAAAAACATCACGGGGTGGTGCGCATTGTATGGGTGTGTGTTGCATTACATTCACTAGTAGGAGTGAGAAAAACATCACGGGGTGGTGCGCATTGTATGGGTGTGTGTTGCATTACATTCACTAGTAGGAGTGAGAAAAACATCACGGGGTGGTGCGCATTGTATGGGTGTGTGTTGCATTACATTCACTAGTAGGAGTGAGAAAAACATCACGGGGTGTTGCGCATTGTATGGGTGTGTGTTATATTACATTCACTAGTAGGAGTGAGAAAAACATCACGGGGTGTTGCGCATGGTATGGGTGTGTGTTACATTACATTCACTAGTAGGAGTGAGAAAAACATCACGGGGTGGTGCGCATGGTATGGGTGTGTGTTACATTACATTCACTAGTAGGAGTGAGAAAAACATCACGGGGTGGTGCGCATTGTATGGGTGTGTGTTACATTACATTCACTAGTAGGAGTGGGGTGGTGCGCATTCTTATGGGTGTGTGTTACATTAGATTCACTAGTAGGAGTGAGAAAAACATCACGGGGTGGTGCGCATTCTATGGGTGTGTGTTACATTACATTCACTAGTAGGAGTGAGAAAAACATCACGGGGTGGTGCGCATTCTATGGGTGTGTGTTACATTACATTCACTAGTAGGAGTGAGAAAAACATCACGGGGTTGTGCGCATTGCAAGGGTGTGTGTTACATTACATTCACTAGTAGGAGTGAGAAAAACATCACGGGGTGGTGTGCATTGCATGGGTGTGTGTTACATTACATTCACTAGTAGGAGTGAGAAAAACATCACGGGGTGGTGCGCATTGCATGGGTGTGTGTTACATTACATTCACTAGTAGGAGTGAGAAAAACATCACGGGGTGGTGCGCATTGCATGGGTGTGTGTTACATTACATTCACTAGTAGGAGTGAGAAAGACATCACGGGGTGGTGCGCATTGCATGGGTGTGTGTTGCATTACATTCACTAGTAGGAGTGAGAAAGACATCACGGGGAGGTGCGCATTGCATGGGTGTGTGTTGCATTACATTCACTAGTAGGAGTGAGAAAGACATCACGGGGTGGTGCGCATTGCATGGGTGTGTGTTACATTCCATTCACTAGTAGGATTGAGAAAAACATCACGGGGTCGTGCGCATTGTATGGGTGTGTGTTACATTACATTCACTAGTAGGAGTGAGAAAAACATCACGGGGTGGTGCGCATTATATGGGTGTGTGTTACATTAGATTCACTTGTAGGAGTGAGAAAAACATCACGGGGTGGTGCGCATTGTATGGGTGTGTGTTGCATTACATTCACTAGCAGGAGTGAGAAAAACATCACGGGGTGGTGCGCATTGTATGGGTGTGTGTTGCATTACATTCACTAGTAGGAGTGAGAAAAACATCACGGGGTGGTGCGCATTGTATGGGTGTGTGTTACATTAGATTCACTAGTAGGAGTGAGAAAAACATCACGGGGTGGTGCGCATTGTATGGGTGTGGGTTACATTCCATTCACTAGTAGGAGTGCGAAAAACATCACGGGGTGGTGCGCATTGTATGGGTGTGCGTTACATTACATTCACTAGTAGGAGTGAGAAAAACATCACGGGGTGGTGCGCATTGTATGGGTGTGTGTTACATTCCATTCACTAGTAGGAGTGAGAAAAACATCACGGGGTGGTGCGCATTGTATGGGTGTGTGTTACATTACATTCACTAGTAGGAGTGAGAAAAACATCACGGGGTGGTGCGCATTGTATGGGTGTGTGTTACATTACATTCACTAGTAGGAGTGAGAAAAACATCACGGGGTGGTGCGCATTGTATGGGTGTGTGTTGCATTACATTCACTAGTAGGAGTGAGAAAAACATCACGGGGTGGTGCGCATTGTATGGGTGTGTGTTGCATTACATTCACTAGTAGGAGTGAGAAAAACATCACGGGGTGGTGCGCATTGTATGGGTGTGTGTTGCATTACATTCACTAGTAGGAGTGAGAAAAACATCACGGGGTGTTGCGCATTGTATGGGTGTGTGTTATATTACATTCACTAGTAGGAGTGAGAAAAACATCACGGGGTGTTGCGCATGGTATGGGTGTGTGTTACATTACATTCACTAGTAGGAGTGAGAAAAACATCACGGGGTGGTGCGCATGGTATGGGTGTGTGTTACATTACATTCACTAGTAGGAGTGAGAAAAACATCACGGGGTGGTGCGCATTGTATGGGTGTGTGTTACATTACATTCACTAGTAGGAGTGGGGTGGTGCGCATTCTTATGGGTGTGTGTTACATTAGATTCACTAGTAGGAGTGAGAAAAACATCACGGGGTGGTGCGCATTCTATGGGTGTGTGTTACATTACATTCACTAGTAGGAGTGAGAAAAACATCACGGGGTGGTGCGCATTCTATGGGTGTGTGTTACATTACATTCACTAGTAGGAGTGAGAAAAACATCACGGGGTTGTGCGCATTGCAAGGGTGTGTGTTACATTACATTCACTAGTAGGAGTGAGAAAAACATCACGGGGTGGTGTGCATTGCATGGGTGTGTGTTACATTACATTCACTAGTAGGAGTGAGAAAAACATCACGGGGTGGTGCGCATTGCATGGGTGTGTGTTACATTACATTCACTAGTAGGAGTGAGAAAAACATCACGGGGTTGTGCGCATTGCAAGGGTGTGTGTTACATTACATTCACTAGTAGGAGTGAGAAAAACATCACGGGGTGGTGTGCATTGCATGGGTGTGTGTTACATTACATTCACTAGTAGGAGTGAGAAAAACATCACGGGGTTGTGCGCATTGCAAGGGTGTGTGTTACATTACATTCACTAGTAGGAGTGAGAAAAACATCACGGGGTGGTGTGCATTGCATGGGTGTGTGTTACATTACATTCACTAGTAGGAGTGAGAAAAACATCACGGGGTGGTGCGCATTGCATGGGTGTGTGTTACATTACATTCACTAGTAGGAGTGAGAAAAACATCACGGGGTGGTGCGCATTGCATGGGTGTGTGTTACATTACATTCACTAGTAGGAGTGAGAAAGACATCACGGGGTGGTGCGCATTGCATGGGTGTGTGTTGCATTACATTCACTAGTAGGAGTGAGAAAGACATCACGGGGAGGTGCGCATTGCATGGGTGTGTGTTGCATTACATTCACTAGTAGGAGTGAGAAAGACATCACGGGGTGGTGCGCATTGCATGGGTGTGTGTTACATTACATTCACTAGTAGGAGTGAGAAAAACATCACGGGGTGGTGCGCATTGCATGGGTGTGTGTTACATTACATTCACTAGTAGGAGTGAGAAAAACATCACGGGGTGGTGCGCATTGCATGGGTGTGTGTTACATTACATTCACTAGTAGGAGTGAGAAAAACATCACGGGGTGGTGCGCATGCATGGGTGTGTGTTACATTACATTCACTAGTAGGAGTTAGAAAAACATCACGGGGTGGTGCGCATTGCATGGGTGTGTGTTACATTACATTCAGTAGTAGGAGTGAGAAAAACATCACGGGGTGGTGCGCATTGCATGGGTGTGTGTTACATTACATTCACTAGTAGGAGTGAGAAAAACATCACGGGGTGGTGCGCATTGTATGGGTGTGTGTTACATTAGATTCACTAGTAGGAGTGAGGAAAACCTCACGGGGTGGTGCGCATTGTATGGGTGTGTGTTACATTAGATTCACTAGTAGGAGTGAGGAAAACCTCACGGGGTGGTGCGCATTGTATGCGTGTGTGTTACATTAGATTCACTAGCAGGAGTGAGAAAAACATCACGGGGTGGTGCGCATTGTATGGGTGTGTGTTACATTACATTCACTAGTAGGAGTCAGAAAAACATCGCGGGGTGGTGCGCATTGTATGGGTGTGTGTTACATTACATTCACTAGTAGGAGTGAGAAAAACATCGCGGGGTGGTGCGCATTGTATGGGTGTGTGTTACATTACATTCACTAGTAGGAGTGAGAAAAACATCACGGGGTGGTGTGAATCGGAGGGTCTGAATAAGGATAGGCAGTGAGTGGCAATGTAGGATGGAGAAAAGCACCGCTGGGTGGTCAGCATGGGGAGGTCAGGGAACATGCAGTGGAAATGTAGGATAGGTTTCTGAAAAACATCGCGGGGTGGTGCGCATTGTATGGGTGTGTGTTACATTACATTCACTAGTAGGAGTGAGAAAAACATCACGGGGTGGTGCGCATTGTATGGGTGTGTGTTACATTACATTCACTAGTAGGAGTGAGAAAAACATCACGGGGTGGTGCGCATTGTATGGGTGTGTGTTACATTACATTCATTAGTAGGAGTGAGAAAAACATCACGGGGTGGTGCGCATTGTATGGGTGTGTGTTACATTACATTCACTAGTAGGAGTGAGAAAAACATCACGGGGTGGTGGGAATCGGAGGATCTCAATTAGGATAGGCAGTGAGTGGCAATGTAGGATGGAGAAAATCACCGCTGGGTGGTCAGCCTGGGGAGGTCAGGGAACATGCAGTGGCAAAGTAGGATAGGTTTCTGAAAAACATCGTGGGGTGGTGCGCATTGTATGGGTGTGTGTTACATTACATTCACTAGTAGGAGTGAGAAAAACATCACGGGGTGGTGCACATTGTATGGGTGTGTGTTACTTTACATTCACTAGTAGGAGTGAGAAAAACATCACGGGGTGGTGCGCATTGTATGGGTGTGTGTTACATTACATTCACTAGTAGGAGTGAGAATAACATCACGGGGTGGTGCGCATTGTATGGGTGTGTGTTACATTACATTCACTAGTAGGAGTGAGAAAAACATCACGGGGTGGTGCGCATTGTATGGGTGTGTGTTACATTACATTCACTAGTAGGAGTGAGAAAAATATCACGGGGTGGTGCACATTGTATGGGTGTGTGTTACATTACATTCACAAGTAGGAGTGAGAAAAACATCACGGGGTAGTGTGAATCGGAGGGTCTGAAATAGGATAGGCAGTGAGTGGCAATGTAGGATGGAGTAAAGCACTGCGGGGTGGTCAGCATGTGGAGGTCAGGGAACATGCAGTGGCAATGTAGGATAGGTTTCTGAAAAACATCGCGGGGTGGTGCGCATTGTATGGGTGTGTGTTACATTACATTCACTAGTAGGAGTGAGAAAACCATCGCGGGGTTGTGCGTATTGAATTGGTGTGTGTTACATTACATTCACTAGTAGGAGTGAGAAAAACATCGCGGGGTGGTGCGCATTGTATGGGTGTGTGTTACATTATATTCACTAGTAGGAGTGAGAAAAACATCGCGATGTGGTGCGCATTGTATGGGTGTGTGTTACATTACATTCACTAGTAGGAGTGAGAAAAACATCACGGGGTGTTGTGAATTGGAGGGTCTGAATTAGGATAGGCAGTGAGTGGCAATGTAGGATGGAGAAAAGCACCACGGGTTGGTCAGCATGGGGAGGTCAGGGAACAGGCAGTGGCAATGTAGGATAGGTTTCTGAAAAACATCCCGGGGTGGTGCGCATTGTATGGGTGTGTGTTACATTACATTCACTAGTAGGAGTGAGAAAAACATCACGGGGTGGTGCGCATTGTATGGGTGTGTGTTACATTACATTTCCTAGAAGGAGTGAGAAAAACATCACGGTGTGGTGCGCATTGTATGGGTGTGTGTTACATTACATTCACTAGTAGGCGTGAGAAAAACATCACGGGGTGGTGCGCATTGTATGGGTGTGTGTTACATTACATTCACTAGTAGGAGTGAGAAAAACATCACGGGGTGGTGCGCATTGTATGGGTGTGTGTTGCATTACATTCACTAGTAGGAGTGAGAAAAACATCACGGGGTGGTGCGCATTGTATGGGTGTGTGTTGCATTACATTCACTAGTAGGAGTGAGAAAAACATCACGGGGTGGTGCGCATTGTATGGGTGTGTGTTGCATTACATTCACTAGTAGGAGTGAGAAAAACATCACGGGGTGGTGCGCATTGTATGGGTGTGTGTTGCATTACATTCACTAGTAGGAGTGAGAAAAACATCACGGGGTGGTGCGCATTGTATGGGTGTGTGTTGCATTACATTCACTAGTAGGAGTGAGAAAAACATCACGGGGTGTTGCGCATTGTATGGGTGTGTGTTATATTACATTCACTAGTAGGAGTGAGAAAAACATCACGGGGTGTTGCGCATGGTATGGGTGTGTGTTACATTACATTCACTAGTAGGAGTGAGAAAAACATCACGGGGTGGTGCGCATGGTATGGGTGTGTGTTACATTACATTCACTAGTAGGAGTGAGAAAAACATCACGGGGTGGTGCGCATTGTATGGGTGTGTGTTACATTACATTCACTAGTAGGAGTGGGGTGGTGCGCATTCTTATGGGTGTGTGTTACATTAGATTCACTAGTAGGAGTGAGAAAAACATCACGGGGTGGTGCGCATTCTATGGGTGTGTGTTACATTACATTCACTAGTAGGAGTGAGAAAAACATCACGGGGTGGTGCGCATTCTATGGGTGTGTGTTACATTACATTCACTAGTAGGAGTGAGAAAAACATCACGGGGTTGTGCGCATTGCAAGGGTGTGTGTTACATTACATTCACTAGTAGGAGTGAGAAAAACATCACGGGGTGGTGTGCATTGCATGGGTGTGTGTTACATTACATTCACTAGTAGGAGTGAGAAAAACATCACGGGGTGGTGCGCATTGCATGGGTGTGTGTTACATTACATTCACTAGTAGGAGTGAGAAAAACATCACGGGGTTGTGCGCATTGCAAGGGTGTGTGTTACATTACATTCACTAGTAGGAGTGAGAAAAACATCACGGGGTGGTGTGCATTGCATGGGTGTGTGTTACATTACATTCACTAGTAGGAGTGAGAAAAACATCACGGGGTTGTGCGCATTGCAAGGGTGTGTGTTACATTACATTCACTAGTAGGAGTGAGAAAAACATCACGGGGTGGTGTGCATTGCATGGGTGTGTGTTACATTACATTCACTAGTAGGAGTGAGAAAAACATCACGGGGTGGTGCGCATTGCATGGGTGTGTGTTACATTACATTCACTAGTAGGAGTGAGAAAAACATCACGGGGTGGTGCGCATTGCATGGGTGTGTGTTACATTACATTCACTAGTAGGAGTGAGAAAGACATCACGGGGTGGTGCGCATTGCATGGGTGTGTGTTGCATTACATTCACTAGTAGGAGTGAGAAAGACATCACGGGGAGGTGCGCATTGCATGGGTGTGTGTTGCATTACATTCACTAGTAGGAGTGAGAAAGACATCACGGGGTGGTGCGCATTGCATGGGTGTGTGTTACATTACATTCACTAGTAGGAGTGAGAAAAACATCACGGGGTGGTGCGCATTGCATGGGTGTGTGTTACATTACATTCACTAGTAGGAGTGAGAAAAACATCACGGGGTGGTGCGCATTGCATGGGTGTGTGTTACATTACATTCACTAGTAGGAGTGAGAAAAACATCACGGGGTGGTGCGCATGCATGGGTGTGTGTTACATTACATTCACTAGTAGGAGTTAGAAAAACATCACGGGGTGGTGCGCATTGCATGGGTGTGTGTTACATTACATTCAGTAGTAGGAGTGAGAAAAACATCACGGGGTGGTGCGCATTGCATGGGTGTGTGTTACATTACATTCACTAGTAGGAGTGAGAAAAACATCACGGGGTGGTGCGCATTGTATGGGTGTGTGTTACATTAGATTCACTAGTAGGAGTGAGGAAAACCTCACGGGGTGGTGCGCATTGTATGGGTGTGTGTTACATTAGATTCACTAGTAGGAGTGAGGAAAACCTCACGGGGTGGTGCGCATTGTATGCGTGTGTGTTACATTAGATTCACTAGCAGGAGTGAGAAAAACATCACGGGGTGGTGCGCATTGTATGGGTGTGTGTTACATTACATTCACTAGTAGGAGTCAGAAAAACATCGCGGGGTGGTGCGCATTGTATGGGTGTGTGTTACATTACATTCACTAGTAGGAGTGAGAAAAACATCGCGGGGTGGTGCGCATTGTATGGGTGTGTGTTACATTACATTCACTAGTAGGAGTGAGAAAAACATCACGGGGTGGTGTGAATCGGAGGGTCTGAATAAGGATAGGCAGTGAGTGGCAATGTAGGATGGAGAAAAGCACCGCTGGGTGGTCAGCATGGAGAGGTCAGGGAACATGCAGTGGAAATGTAGGATAGGTTTCTGAAAAACATCGCGGGGTGGTGCGCATTGTATGGGTGTGTGTTACATTACATTCACTAGTAGGAGTGAGAAAAACATCACGGGGTGGTGCGCATTGTATGGGTGTGTGTTACATTACATTCACTAGTAGGAGTGAGAAAAACATCACGGGGTGGTGCGCATTGTATGGGTGTGTGTTACATTACATTCATTAGTAGGAGTGAGAAAAACATCACGGGGTGGTGCGCATTGTATGGGTGTGTGTTACATTACATTCACTAGTAGGAGTGAGAAAAACATCACGGGGTGGTGGGAATCGGAGGATCTCAATTAGGATAGGCAGTGAGTGGCAATGTAGGATGGAGAAAATCACCGCTGGGTGGTCAGCCTGGGGAGGTCAGGGAACATGCAGTGGCAAAGTAGGATAGGTTTCTGAAAAACATCGTGGGGTGGTGCGCATTGTATGGGTGTGTGTTACATTACATTCACTAGTAGGAGTGAGAAAAACATCACGGGGTGGTGCACATTGTATGGGTGTGTGTTACTTTACATTCACTAGTAGGAGTGAGAAAAACATCACGGGGTGGTGCGCATTGTATGGGTGTGTGTTACATTACATTCACTAGTAGGAGTGAGAATAACATCACGGGGTGGTGCGCATTGTATGGGTGTGTGTTACATTACATTCACTAGTAGGAGTGAGAAAAACATCACGGGGTGGTGCGCATTGTATGGGTGTGTGTTACATTACATTCACTAGTAGGAGTGAGAAAAATATCACGGGGTGGTGCACATTGTATGGGTGTGTGTTACATTACATTCACAAGTAGGAGTGAGAAAAACATCACGGGGTAGTGTGAATCGGAGGGTCTGAATTAGGATAGGCAGTGAGTGGCAATGTAGGATGGAGTAAAGCACTGCGGGGTGGTCAGCATGTGGAGGTCAGGGAACATGCAGTGGCAATGTAGGATAGGTTTCTGAAAAACATCGCGGGGTGGTGCGCATTGTATGGGTGTGTGTTACATTACATTCACTAGTAGGAGTGAGAAAACCATCGCGGGGTTGTGCGTATTGAATTGGTGTGTGTTACATTACATTCACTAGTAGGAGTGAGAAAAACATCGCGGGGTGGTGCGCATTGTATGGGTGTGTGTTACATTACATTCACTAGTAGGCGTGAGAAAAACATCACGGGGTGGTGCGCATTGTATGGGTGTGTATTACATTACATTCACTAGTAGGAGTGAGAAAAACATCACGGGGTGGTGCGCATTGTATGGGTGTGTGTTGCATTACATTCACTAGTAGGAGTGAGAAAAACATCACGGGGTGGTGCGCATTGTATGGGTGTGTGTTGCATTACATTCACTAGTAGGAGTGAGAAAAACATCACGGGGTGGTGCGCATTGTATGGGTGTGTGTTGCATTACATTCACTAGTAGGAGTGAGAAAAACATCACGGGGTGTTGCGCATTGTATGGGTGTGTGTTATATTACATTCACTAGTAGGAGTGAGAAAAACATCACGGGGTGTTGCGCATGGTATGGGTGTGTGTTACATTACATTCACTAGTAGGAGTGAGAAAAACATCACGGGGTGGTGCGCATGGTATGGGTGTGTGTTACATTACATTCACTAGTAGGAGTGAGAAAAACATCACGGGGTGGTGCGCATTGTATGGGTGTGTGTTACATTACATTCACTAGTAGGAGTGGGGTGGTGCGCATTCTTATGGGTGTGTGTTACATTAGATTCACTAGTAGGAGTGAGAAAAACATCACGGGGTGGTGCGCATTCTATGGGTGTGTGTTACATTACATTCACTAGTAGGAGTGAGAAAAACATCACGGGGTGGTGCGCATTCTATGGGTGTGTGTTACATTACATTCACTAGTAGGAGTGAGAAAAACATCACGGGGTTGTGCGCATTGCAAGGGTGTGTGTTACATTACATTCACTAGTAGGAGTGAGAAAAACATCACGGGGTGGTGTGCATTGCATGGGTGTGTGTTACATTACATTCACTAGTAGGAGTGAGAAAAACATCACGGGGTGGTGCGCATTGCATGGGTGTGTGTTACATTACATTCACTAGTAGGAGTGAGAAAAACATCACGGGGTGGTGCGCATTGCATGGGTGTGTGTTACATTACATTCACTAGTAGGAGTGAGAAAGACATCACGGGGTGGTGCGCATTGCATGGGTGTGTGTTGCATTACATTCACTAGTAGGAGTGAGAAAGACATCACGGGGAGGTGCGCATTGCATGGGTGTGTGTTGCATTACATTCACTAGTAGGAGTGAGAAAGACATCACGGGGTGGTGCGCATTGCATGGGTGTGTGTTACATTACATTCACTAGTAGGAGTGAGAAAAACATCACGGGGTGGTGCGCATTGCATGGGTGTGTGTTACATTACATTCACTAGTAGGAGTGAGAAAAACATCACGGGGTGGTGCGCATTGCATGGGTGTGTGTTACATTACATTCACTAGTAGGAGTGAGAAAAACATCACGGGGTGGTGCGCATGCATGGGTGTGTGTTACATTACATTCACTAGTAGGAGTTAGAAAAACATCACGGTGTGGTGCGCATTGCATGGGTGTGTGTTACATTACATTCAGTAGTAGGAGTGAGAAAAACATCACGGGGTGGTGCGCATTGCATGGGTGTGTGTTACATTACATTCACTAGTAGGAGTGAGAAAAACATCACGGGGTGGTGCGCATTGTATGGGTGTGTGTTACATTAGATTCACTAGTAGGAGTGAGGAAAACCTCACGGGGTGGTGCGCATTGTATGGGTGTGTGTTACATTAGATTCACTAGTAGGAGTGAGGAAAACCTCACGGGGTGGTGCGCATTGTATGCGTGTGTGTTACATTAGATTCACTAGCAGGAGTGAGAAAAACATCACGGGGTGGTGCGCATTGTATGGGTGTGTGTTACATTACATTCACTAGTAGGAGTCAGAAAAACATCGCGGGGTGGTGCGCATTGTATGGGTGTGTGTTACATTACATTCACTAGTAGGAGTGAGAAAAACATCGCGGGGTGGTGCGCATTGTATGGGTGTGTGTTACATTACATTCACTAGTAGGAGTGAGAAAAACATCACGGGGTGGTGTGAATCGGAGGGTCTGAATAAGGATAGGCAGTGAGTGGCAATGTAGGATGGAGAAAAGCACCGCTGGGTGGTCAGCATGGGGAGGTCAGGGAACATGCAGTGGAAATGTAGGATAGGTTTCTGAAAAACATCGCGGGGTGGTGCGCATTGTATGGGTGTGTGTTACATTACATTCACTAGTAGGAGTGAGAAAAACATCACGGGGTGGTGCGCATTGTATGGGTGTGTGTTACATTACATTCACTAGTAGGAGTGAGAAAAACATCACGGGGTGGTGCGCATTGTATGGGTGTGTGTTACATTACATTCATTAGTAGGAGTGAGAAAAACATCACGGGGTGGTGCGCATTGTATGGGTGTGTGTTACATTACATTCACTAGTAGGAGTGAGAAAAACATCACGGGGTGGTGGGAATCGGAGGATCTCAATTAGGATAGGCAGTGAGTGGCAATGTAGGATGGAGAAAATCACCGCTGGGTGGTCAGCCTGGGGAGGTCAGGGAACATGCAGTGGCAAAGTAGGATAGGTTTCTGAAAAACATCGTGGGGTGGTGCGCATTGTATGGGTGTGTGTTACATTACATTCACTAGTAGGAGTGAGAAAAACATCACGGGGTGGTGCACATTGTATGGGTGTGTGTTACTTTACATTCACTAGTAGGAGTGAGAAAAACATCACGGGGTGGTGCGCATTGTATGGGTGTGTGTTACATTACATTCACTAGTAGGAGTGAGAATAACATCACGGGGTGGTGCGCATTGTATGGGTGTGTGTTACATTACATTCACTAGTAGGAGTGAGAAAAACATCACGGGGTGGTGCGCATTGTATGGGTGTGTGTTACATTACATTCACTAGTAGGAGTGAGAAAAATATCACGGGGTGGTGCACATTGCATGGGTGTGTGTTACATTACATTCACAAGTAGGAGTGAGAAAAACATCACGGGGTAGTGTGAATCGGAGGGTCTGAATTAGGATAGGCAGTGAGTGGCAATGTAGGATGGAGTAAAGCACTGCGGGGTGGTCAGCATGTGGAGGTCAGGGAACATGCAGTGGCAATGTAGGATAGGTTTCTGAAAAACATCGCGGGGTGGTGCGCATTGTATGGGTGTGTGTTACATTACATTCACTAGTAGGAGTGAGAAAACCATCGCGGGGTTGTGCGTATTGAATTGGTGTGTGTTACATTACATTCACTAGTAGGAGTGAGAAAAACATCGCGGGGTGGTGCGCATTGTATGGGTGTGTGTTACATTACATTCACTAGTAGGAGTGAGAAAAACATCGCGGCGTGGTGCGCATTGTATGGGTGTGTGTTACATTACATTCACTAGTAGGAGTGAGAAAAACATCACGGGGTGTTGTGAATTGGAGGGTCTGAATTAGGATAGGCAGTGAGTGGCAATGTAGGATGGAGAAAAGCACCACGGGTTGGTCAGCATGGGGAGGTCAGGGAACAGGCAGTGGCAATGTAGGATAGGTTTCTGAAAAACATCCCGGGGTGGTGCGCATTGTATGGGTGTGTGTTACATTACATTCACTAGTAGGAGTGAGAAAAACATCACGGGGTGGTGCGCATTGTATGGGTGTGTGTTACATTACATTTCCTAGAAGGAGTGAGAAAAACATCACGGTGTGGTGCGCATTGTATGGGTGTGTGTTACATTACATTCACTAGTAGGCGTGAGAAAAACATCACGGGGTGGTGCGCATTGTATGGGTGTGTGTTACATTACATTGACTAGTAGGAGTGAGAAAAACATCACGGGGTGGTGCGCATTGTATGGGTGTGTGTCACATTACATTCACTAGTAGGAGTGAGAAAAACATCGCGGGGTGGTGCGCATTGTATGGGTGTGTGTTACATTACATTCACTAATAGGAGTGATAAAAACATCGCGGGGTGGTGCGCATTGTATGGGTGTGTGTTACATTACATTCACTAGTAGGAATTAGAAAAACGTCACGGGGTGGTGTGAATCGGAAGGTCTGAATTAGGATAGGCAGTGAGTGGCAATGTAGGATGGAGAAAAGCACAGCGGGGTGGTCAGCATGGGGAGGTCAGGGAACATGCAGTGGAAATGTAGGATAGGTTTCTGAAAAACATCGCGGGGTGGTGAGCATTGTATGGGTGTGTGTTACATTACATTCACTAGTAGGAGTGAGAAAAACATCACGGGGTGGTCGCATTGTATGGGTGTGTGTTACATTACATTCACTAGTAGGAGTGAGAAAAACATCACGGGGTGGTGCGCATTGTATGGGTGTGTGTTACATTACATTCATTAGTAGGAGTGAGAAAAACATCACGGGGTGGTGCGCATTGTATGGGTGTGTGTTACATTACATTCACTAGTAGGAGTGAGAAAAACATCACGGGGTGGTGGGAATCGGAGGATCTCAATTAGGATAGGCAGTGAGTGGCAATGTAGGATGGAGAAAAGCACCGCTGGGTGGTCAGCATGGGGAGGTCAGGGAACATGCAGTGGCAATGTAGGATAGGTTTCTGAAAAACATCGCGGGGTGGTGCGCATTGTATGGGTGTGTGTTACATTACATTCACTAGTAGGAGTGAGAAAACCATCGCGGGGTTGTGCGTATTGAATTGGTGTGTGTTACATTACATTCACTAGTAGGAGTGAGAAAAACATCGCGGGGAGGTGCGCATTGCATGGGTGTGTGTTACATTACATTCACTAGTAGGAGTGAGAAAAACATCGCGGGGTGGTGCGCATTGTATGTGTGTGTGTTACATTACATTCACTAGTAGGAGTGAGAAAAACATCACAGGGTGGTGCGCATTGTATGGGTGTGTGTTACATTACATTCCCTAGTAGGAGTGAGAAAAACATCACGGGGTGGTGCGCATTGTATGGGTGTGTGTTACATTGCATTCACTAGTAGGAGTGAGAAAAACATCACGGGGTGGTGCGCATTGTATGGGTGTGCGTTACATTACATTCACTAGTAGGAGTGAGAAAAACATCACGGGGTGGTGCGCATTGTATGGGTGTGTGTTACATTACATTCACTATTAGGAGTGAGAAAAACATCACGGGGTGGTGCGCATTGTATGGGTGTGTGTTGCATTACATTCACTAGTAGGAGTGAGAAAAACATCACGGGGTGGTGCGCATTGTATGGGTGTGTGTTGCATTACATTCACTAGTAGGAGTGAGAAAAACATCACGGGGTGGTGCGCATTGTATGGGTGTGTGTTGCATTACATTCACTAGTAGGAGTGAGAAAAACATCACGTGGTGTTGCGCATTGTATGGGTGTGTGTTACATTACATTCACTAGTAGGAGTGAGAAAAACATCACGGGGTGGTGCGCATGGTATGGGTGTGTGTTACATTACATTCACTAATAGGAGTGAGAAAAACATCACAGGGTGGTGCGGATGGTATGGGTGTGTGTTACATTACATTCACTAGTAGGAGTGAGAAAAACATCACGGGGTGGTGCGCATTGTATGGGTGTGTGTTACATTACATTCACTACTAGGAGTGAGAAAAACATCACGGGGTGGTGCGCATTCTTATGGGTGTGTGTTACATTAGATTCACTAGTAGGAGTGAGAAAATCATCACGGGGTGGTGCGCATTGTATGGGTTTGTGTTACATTACATTCACTAGTAGGAGTGAGAAAAACATCACGGGGTGGTGCGCATTGTATGGGTGTGTGTTACATTACATTCACTAGTAGGAGTGAGAAAACCATCACGGGGTGGTGCGCATTGTATGGGTGTGTGTTACATTACATTCACTAGTAGGAGTGAGAAAAACAGAACGGGGTGGTGCGCATTGCATGGGTGTGTGTTACATTACATTCACTAGTAGGAGTGAGAAAAACATCACGGGGTGGTGCGCATTGCATGGGTGTGTGTTACATTAAATTCACTAGTAGGAGTGATAAAAACATCACGGGGTGGTGCGCATTGCATGGGTGTGTGTTACATTACATTCACTAGTAGGAGTGAGAAAAACATCACGGGGTGGTGCGCATTGCATGGGTGTGTGTTACATTACATTCACTAGTAGGAGTGAGAAAAACATCACGGGGTGGTGCGCATTGCATGGGTGTGTGTTACATTAGATTCACTAGTAGGAGTGAGAAAAACATCAAGGGGTGGTGCGCATTGTATGGGTGTGTGTTACATTACATTCACTAGTAGGATTGAGAAAAACATCATGGGGTGGTGCGCATTGTATGGGTGTGTGTTACATTACATTCACTAGTAGGAGTGAGAAAAACATCACGGGGTGGTGCGCATTGTATGGGTGTGTGTTACATTACATTCACTAGTAGGAGTGAGAAAAACATCACGGGGTGTTGTGAATCGGAGGGTCTGAATTAGGATAGGCAGTGAGTGGCAATGTAGGATGGAGAAAAGCACCGCGGGTTGGTCAGCATGGGGAGGTCAGGGAACATGCAGTGGCAATGTAGGATAGGTTTCTGAAAAACATCCCGGGGTGGT
The DNA here is from genome assembly GCF_034190915.1 of Cavia porcellus. Lineage (NCBI taxonomy): Eukaryota > Metazoa > Chordata > Mammalia > Rodentia > Caviidae > Cavia > Cavia porcellus. The sequence continues at coordinate 152,608 of NW_026947602.1, forward strand.
GCGCATTGTATGGGTGTGTGTTACATTCCATTCACTAGTAGGAGTGAGAAAAACATCACGGGGTGGTGCGCATTGTATGGGTGTGTGTTACATTACCTTCACTAGTAGGAGTGAGAAAAACATCACGGTGTGGTGCGCATTGTATGGGTGTGTGTTACATTACATTCACTAGTAGGAGTGAGGAAAACATCACGGGGTGGTGCGCATTGTATGGGTGTGTGTTACATTACATTCACTAGTAGGAGTGAGAAAAACATCACGGGGTGGTGCGCATTGCATGGGTGTGTGTTACATTACATTCACTAGTAGGAGTGAGAAAAACATCACGGGGTGGTGCGCATTGCATGGGTGTGTGTCACATTACATTCACTAGTAGGAGTGAGAAAAACATCACGGGGTGGTGCGCATTGCATGGGTGTGTGTCACATTACATTCACTAGTAGGAGTGAGAAAATCATCACGGGGTGGTGCGCATTGTATGGGTGTGTGTTACATTAGATTCACTAGTAGGAGTGAGAAAAACATCACGGGGTGGTGCGCATTGTATGGGTGTGTGTTACATTACATTCACTAGTAGGAGTGAGAAAAACATCACGGGGTGGTGCGCATTGTATGGGTGTGTGTTACATTAGATTCACTAGTAGGAGTGAGAAAAACATCACGGGGTGGTGCGCATTGTATGGGTGTGCGTTACATTCCATTCACTAGTAGGAGTGACAAAAACATCACGGGTTGGTGCGCATTGTATGGGTGTGCGTTACATTACATTCACTAGTAGGAGTGAGAAAAACATCACGGGGTGGTGCGCATTGTATGGGTGTGCGTTACATTCCATTCACTAGTAGGAGTGAGAAAAACATCACGGGGTGGTGCGCATTGTATGGGTGTGCGTTACATTACATTCACTAGTAGGAGTGAGAAAAACATCACGGGGTGGTGCGCATTGTATGGGTGTGCGTTACATTACATTCACTAGTAGGAGTGAGAAAAACATCACGGGGTGGTGCGCATTGTATGGGTGTGTGTTGCATTACATTCACTAGTAGGAGTGAGAAAAACATCACGGGGTGGTGCGCATTGTATGGGTGTGTGTTGCATTACATTCACTAGTAGGAGTGAGAAAAACATCACGGGGTGTTGCGCATTGTATGGGTGTGTGTTACATTACATTCACTAGTAGGAGTGAGAAAAACATCACGGGGTGGTGCGCATGGTATGGGTGTGTGTTACATTACATTCACTAGTAGGAGTGAGAAAAACATCACGGGGTGGTGCGCATGGTATGGGTGTGTGTTACATTACATTCACTAGTAGGAGTGAGAAAAACATCACGGGGTGGTGCGCAATGTATGGGTGTGTGTTACATTACATTCACTACTAGGAGTGAGAAAAACATCACGGGGTGGTGCGCATTCTTATGGGTGTGTGTTACATTAGATTCACTAGTAGGAGTGAGAAAAACATCACGGGGTGGTGCGCATTCTATGGGTGTGTGTTACATTACATTCACTAGTAGGAGTGAGAAAAACATCACAGGGTGGTGCGCATTGTATGGGTGTGTGTTACATTACATTCCCTAGTAGGAGTGAGAAAAACATCACGGGGTGGTGCGCATTGTATGGGTGTGTGTTACATTACATTCACTAGTAGGAGTGAGAAAACCATCGCGGGGTTGTGCGTATTGAATTGGTGTGTGTTACATTACATTCACTAGTAGGAGTGAGAAAAACATCGCGGGGAGGTGCGCATTGTATGGGTGTGTGTTACATTACATTCACTAGTAGGAGTGAGAAAAACATCGCGGGGTGGTGCGCATTGTATGGGTGTGTGTTACATTACATTCACTAGTAGGAGTGAGAAAAACATCACAGGGTGGTGCGCATTGTATGGGTGTGTGTTACATTACATTCCCTAGTAGGAGTGAGAAAAACATCACGGGGTGGTGCGCATTGTATGGGTGTGTGTTACATTGCATTCACTAGTAGGAGTGAGAAAAACATCACGGGGTGGTGCGCATTGTATGGGTGTGTGTTACATTACATTCACTAGTAGGAGTGAGAAAAACATCGCGGGGTGGTGCGCATTGTATGGGTGTGTGTTACATTACATTCACTAGTAGGAGTGAGAAAAACATCACGGGGTGGTGCGCATTGTATGGGTGTGTGTTACATTACATTCACTAGTAGGAGTGAGAAAAACATCACGGGGTGGTGCGCATTGTATGGGTGTGTGTTACATTACATTCACTAGTAGGAGTGAGAAAAACATCACGGGGTGGTGCGCATTGTATGGGTGTGTGTTACATTAGATTCACTAGTAGGAGTGAGAAAAACATCACGGGGTGGTGCGCATTGTATGGGTGTGCGTTACATTCCATTCACTAGTAGGAGTGAGAAAAACATCACGGGGTGGTGCGCATTGTATGGGTGTGCGTTACATTACATTCACTAGTAGGAGTGAGAAAAACATCACGGGGTGGTGCGCATTGTATGGGTGTGCGTTACATTCCATTCACTAGTAGGAGTGAGAAAAACATCACGGGGTGGTGCGCATTGTATGGGTGTGCGTTACATTACATTCACTAGTAGGAGTGAGAAAAACATCACGGGGTGGTGCGCATTGTATGGGTGTGTGTTACATTACATTCACTAGTAGGAGTGAGAAAAACATCACGGGGTGGTGCGCATTGTATGGGTGTTTGTTGCATTACATTCACTAGTAGGAGTGAGAAAAACATCACGGGTGGTGCGCATTGTATGGGTGTGTGTTGCATTACATTCACTAGTAGGAGTGAGAAAAACATCACGGGGTGGTGCGCATTGTATGGGTGTGTGTTGCATTACATTCACTAGTAGGAGTGAGAAAAACATCACGTGGTGTTGCGCATTGTATGGGTGTGTGTTACATTACATTCACTAGTAGGAGTGAGAAAAACATCACGGGGTGGTGCGCATGGTATGGGTGTGTGTTACATTACATTCACTAATAGGAGTGAGAAAAACATCACAGGGTGGTGCGCATGGTATGGGTGTGTGTTACATTACATTCACTACTAGGAGTGAGAAAAACATCACGGGGTGGTGCGCATTCTTATGGGTGTGTGTTACATTAGATTCACTAGTAGGAGTGAGAAAAACATCACGGGGTGGTGCGCATTGTATGGGTTTGTGTTACATTACATTCACTAGTAGGAGTGAGAAAAACATCACGGGGTGGTGCGCATTCTATGGGTGTGTGTTACATTACATTCACTAGTAGGAGTGAGAAAACCATCACGGGGTGGTGCGCATTGTATGGGTGTGTGTTACATTACATTCACTAGTAGGAGTGAGAAAAACAGAACGGGGTGGTGCGCATTGTATGGGTGTGTGTTACATTACATTCACTAGTAGGAGTGAGAAAAACATCACGGGGTGGTGCGCATTGCATGGGTGTGTGTTACATTACATTCACTAGTAGGAGTGAGAAAAACATCACGGGGTGGTGCGCATTGCATGGGTGTGTGTTACATTCCATTCACTAGTAGGAGTGAGAAAAACATCACGGGGTGGTGCGCATTGCATGGGTGTGTGTTACATTCCATTCACTAGTAGGAGTGAGAAAAACATCACGGGGTGGTGCGCATTGCATGGGTGTGTGTTACATTACATTCACTAGTAGGAGTGAGAAAAACATCACGGGGTGGTGCGCATTGCATGGGTGTGTGTTACATTACATTCACTAGTAGGAGTGAGAAAAACATCACGGGGTGGTGCGCACTGCATGGGTGTGTGTTACATTACATTCACTAGTAGGAGTGAGAAAAACATCACGGGGTGGTGCGCACTGCATGGGTGTGTGTTACATTACATTCACTAGTAGGAGAGAGAAAAACATCACGGGGTGGTGCGCACTGTATGGGTGTGTGTTACAATAGATTCACTAGTAGGAGTGAGAAAAACATCACGGGGTGGTGCGCATTGTATGGGTGTGTGTTACATTACATTCACTAGTAGGAGTGAGAAAACCATCACGGGGTGGTGCGCATTGTATGGGTGTGTGTTACATTACATTCACTAGTAGGAGTGAGAAAAACAGAACGGGGTGGTGCGCATTGCATGGGTGTGTGTTACATTACATTCACTAGTAGGAGTGAGAAAAACATCACGGGGTGGTGCGCATTGCATGGGTGTGTGTTACATTAGATTCACTAGTAGGAGTGAGAAAAACATCACGGAGTGGTGCGCATTGCATGGGTGTGTGTTACATTACATTCACTAGTAGGAGTGAGAAAAACATCACGGGGTGGTGCGCATTGCATGGGTGTGTGTTACATTACATTCACTAGTAGGAGTGAGAAAAACATCACGGGGTGGTGCGCATTGCATGGGTGTGTGTTACATTAGATTCACTAGTAGGAGTGAGAAAAACATCACGGGGTGGTGCGCATTGTATGGGTGTGTGTTACATTACATTCACTAGTAGGATTGAGAAAAACATCACGGGGTGGTGCGCATTGTATGGGTGTGTGTTACATTACATTCACTAGTAGGAGTGAGAAAAACATCACGGGGTGGTGCGCATTGTATGGGTGTGTGTTACATTAGATTCACTAGTAGGAGTGAGAAAAACATCACGGGGTGTTGTGAATCGGAGGGTCTGAATTAGGATAGGCAGTGAGTGGCAATGTAGGATGGAGAAAAGCACCGCGGGTTGGTCAGCATGGGGAGGTCAGGGAACATGCAGTGGCAATGTAGGATAGGTTTCTGAAAAACATCCCGGGGTGGTGCGCATTGTATGGGTGTGTGTTACATTCCATTCACTAGTAGGAGTGAGAAAAACATCACGGGGTGGTGCGCATTGTATGGGTGTGTGTTACATTACATTCACTAGTAGGAGTGAGAAAAACATCACGGGGTGGTGCGCATTGTATGGGTGTGTGTTACATTACATTCACTAGTAGGAGTGAGGAAAACATCACGGGGTGGTGCGCATTGTATGGGTGTGTGTTACATTACATTCACTAGTAGGAGTGAGAAAAACATCACGGGGTGGTGCGCATTGCATGGGTGTGTGTTACATTACATTCACTAGTAGGAGTGAGAAAAACATCACGGGGTGGTGCGCATTGCATGGGTGTGTGTCACATTACATTCACTAGTAGGAGTGAGAAAAACATCACGGGGTGGTGCGCATTGCATGGGTGTGTGTCACATTACATTCACTAGTAGGAGTGAGAAAAACATCACGGGGTGGTGCGCATTGTATGGGTGTGTGTTACATTAGATTCACTAGTAGGAGTGAGAAAAACATCACGGGGTGGTGCGCATTGTATGGGTGTGTGTTACATTACATTCACTAGTAGGAGTGAGAAAAACATCACGGGGTCGTGCGCATTGTATGGGTGTGTGTTACATTACATTCACTAGTAGGAGTGAGAAAAACATCACGGGGTGGTGCGCATTGTATGGGTGTGTGTTACATTAGATTCACTAGTAGGAGTGAGAAAAACATCACGGGGTGGTGCGCATTGTATGGGTGTGCGTTACATTCCATTCACTAGTAGGAGTGAGAAAAACATCACGGGTTGGTGCGCATTGTATGGGTGTGCGTTACATTACATTCACTAGTAGGAGTGAGAAAAACATCACGGGGTGGTGCGCATTGTATGGGTGTGCGTTACATTCCATTCACTAGTAGGAGTGAGAAAAACATCATGGGGTGGTGCGCATTGTATGGGTGTGCGTTACATTACATTCACTAGTAGGAGTGAGAAAAACATCACGGGGTGGTGCGCATTGTATGGGTGTGCGTTACATTACATTCACTAGTAGGAGTGAGAAAAACATCACGGGGTGGTGCGCATTGTATGGGTGTGTGTTGCATTACATTCACTAGTAGGAGTGAGAAAAACATCACGGGGTGGTGCGCATTGTATGGGTGTGTGTTGCATTACATTCACTAGTAGGAGTGAGAAAAACATCACGGGGTGTTGCGCATTGTATGGGTGTGTGTTACATTACATTCACTAGTAGGAGTGAGAAAAACATCACGGGGTGGTGCGCATGGTATGGGTGTGTGTTACATTACATTCACTAGTAGGAGTGAGAAAAACATCACGGGGTGGTGCGCATGGTATGGGTGTGTGTTACATTACATTCACTAGTAGGAGTGAGAAAAACATCACGGGGTGGTGCGCAATGTATGGGTGTGTGTTACATTACATTCACTACTAGGAGTGAGAAAAACATCACGGGGTGGTGCGCATTCTTATGGGTGTGTGTTACATTAGATTCACTAGTAGGAGTGAGAAAAACATCACGGGGTGGTGCGCATTCTATGGGTGTGTGTTACATTACATTCACTAGTAGGAGTGAGAAAAACATCACGGGGTGGTGCGCATTCTTATGGGTGTGTGTTACATTAGATTCACTAGTAGGAGTGAGAAAAACATCACGGGGTGGTGCGCATTGTATGGGTGTGTGTTACATTACATTCACTAGTAGGAGTGAGAAAACCATCACGGGGTGGTGCGCATTGTATGGGTGTGTGTTACATTACATTCACTAGTAGGAGTGAGAAAAACAGAACGGGGTGGTGCGCATTGCATGGGTGTGTGTTACATTACATTCACTAGTAGGAGTGAGAAAAACATCACGGGGTGGTGCGCATTGCATGGGTGTGTGTTACATTACATTCACTAGTAGGAGTGAGAAAAACATCACGGGGTGGTGCGCATTGCATGGGTGTGTGTTACATTACATTCACTAGTAGGAGTGAGAAAAACATCACGGGGTGGTGCGCATTGCATGGGTGTGTGTTACATTACATTCACTAGTAGGAGTGAGAAAAACATCACGGGGTGGTGCGCATTGCATGGGTGTGTGTTACATTAGATTCACTAGTAGGAGTGAGAAAAACATCACGGGGTGGTGCGCATTGCATGGGTGTGTGTTACATTACATTCACTAGTAGGATTGAGAAAAACATCACGGGGTGGTGCGCATTGTATGGGTGTGTGTTACATTACATTCACTAGTAGGAGTGAGAAAAAGATGACGGGGTGGTGCGCATTGTATGGGTGTGTGTTACATTACATTCACTAGTAGGAGTGAGAAAAACATCACGGGGTGTTGTGAATCGGAGGGTCTGAATTAGGATAGGCAGTGAGTGGCAATGTAGGATGGAGAAAAGCACCGCGGGTTGGTCAGCATGGGGAGGTCAGGGAACATGCAGTGGCAATGTAGGATAGGTTTCTGAAAAACATCCCGGGGTGGTGCGTATTGTATGGGTGTGTGTTACATTCCATTCACTAGTAGGAGTGAGAAAAACATCACGGGGTGGTGCGCATTGTATGGGTGTGTGTTACATTACATTCACTAGTAGGAGTGAGAAAAACATCACGGGGTGGTGCGCATTGTATGGGTGTGTGTTACATTACATTCACTAGTAGGAGTGAGGAAAACATCACGGGGTGGTGCGCATTGTATGGGTGCGTGTTACATTATATTCACTAGTAGGAGTGAGAAAAACATCACGGGGTGGTGCGCATTGCATGGGTGTGTGTTACATTACATTCACTAGTAGGAGTGAGAAAAACATCACGGGGTGGTGCGCATTGCATGGGTGTGTGTCACATTACATTCAATAGTAGGAGTGAGAAAAACATCACGGGGTGGTGCGCATTTCATGGGTGTGTGTCACATTACATTCACTAGTAGGAGTGAGAAAAACATCACGGGGTGGTGCGCATTGTATGGGTGTGTGTCACATTAGATTCACTAGTAGGAGTGAGAAAAACATCACGGTGTGGTGCGCATTGTATGGGTGTGTGTTACATTACATTCACTAGTAGGAGTGAGAAAAACATCACGGGGTCGTGCGCATTGTATGGGTGTGTGTTACATTACATTCACTAGTAGGAGTGAGAAAAACATCACGGGGTGGTGCGCATTGTATGGGTGTGTGTTACATTAGATTCACGAGTAGGAGTGAGAAAAACATCACGGGGTGGTGCGCATTGTATGGGTGTGCGTTACATTCCATTCACTAGTAGGAGTGAGAAAAACATCACGGGTTGGTGCGCATTGTATGGGTGTGCGTTACATTACATTCACTAGTAGGAGTGAGAAAATCATCACGGGGTGGTGCGCATTGTATGGGTGTGCGTTACATTCCATTCACTAGTAGGAGTGAGAAAAACATCACGGGGTGGTGCGCATTGTATGGGTGTGTGTTGCATTACATTCACTAGTAGGAGTGAGAAAAACATCACGGGGTGGTGCGCATGGTATGGGTGTGTGTTACATTACATTCACTAGTAGGAGTGAGAAAAACATCACGGGGTGGTGCGCATTGTATGGGTGTGTGTTACATTACATTCACTAGTAGGAGTGAGAAAAACATCACGGGGTGGTGCGCATGGTATGGGTGTGTGTTACATTACATTCACTAGTAGGAGTGAGAAAAACATCACGGGGTGGTGCGCAATGTATGGGTGTGTGTTACATTACATTCACTACTAGGAGTGAGAAAAACATCACGGGGTGGTGCGCATTCTTATGGGTGTGTGTTACATTAGATTCACTAGTAGGAGTGAGAAAAACATCACGGGGTGGTGCGCATTCTATGGGTGTGTGTTACATTACATTCACTAGTAGGAGTGAGAAAAACATCACGGGGTGGTGCGCATTCTATGGGTGTGTGTTACATTACATTCACTAGTAGGAGTGAGAAAAACATCACGGGGTTGTGCGCATTGCATGGGTGTGTGTTACATTACATTCACTAGTAGGAGTGAGAAAAACATCACGGGGTGGTGCGCATTGCATGGGTGTGTGTTACATTACATTCACTAGTAGGAGTGAGAAAAACATCACGGGGTGGTGCGCATTGCATGGGTGTGTGTTACATTACATTCACTAGTAGGAGTGAGAAAAACATCACGGGGTGGTGCGCATTGCAAGGGTGTGTGTTACATTACATTCACTAGTAGGAGTGAGTAAAACATCACGCGGTGGTGCGCATTGCATGGGTGTGTGTTACATTACATTCACTAGTAGGAGTGAGAAAGACATCACGGGGTGGTGCGCATTGAATGGGTGTGTGTTGCATTACATTCACTAGTAGGAGTGAGAAAGACATCACGGGGTGGTGCGCATTGCATGGGTGTGTGTTACATTACATTCACTAGTAGGAGTGAGAAAGACATCACGGGGTGGTGCGCATTGCATGGGTGTGTGTTACATTACATTCACTAGTAGGAGTGAGAAAAACATCACGGGGTGGTGCGCATTGTATGGGTGTGTGTTACATTACATTCACTAGTAGGAGTGAGAAAAACATCACGGGGTGGTGCGCATTGTATGGGTGTGTGTTACATTACATTCACTAGTAGGAGTGAGAAAAACATCACGGGGTGGTGCGCATTGTATGGGTGTGTGTTACATTAGATTCACTAGTAGGAGTGAGAAAAACATCACGGGGTGGTGCGCATTGTATGGGTGTGCGTTACATTCCATTCACTAGTAGGAGTGAGAAAAACATCACGGGGTGGTGCGCATTGTATGGGTGTGCGTTACATTACATTCACTAGTAGGAGTGAGAAAAACATCACGGGGTGGTGCGCATTGCATGGGTGTGTGTTACATTACATTCACTAGTAGGAGTGAGTAAAACATCACGCGGTGGTGCGCATTGCATGGGTGTGTGTTACATTACATTCACTAGTAGGAGTGAGAAAGACATCACGGGGTGGTGCGCATTGAATGGGTGTGTGTTGCATTACATTCACTAGTAGGAGTGAGAAAGACATCACGGGGTGGTGCGCATTGCATGGGTGTGTGTTACATTACATTCACTAGTAGGAGTGAGAAAGACATCACGGGGTGGTGCGCATTGCATGGGTGTGTGTTACATTACATTCACTAGTAGGAGTGAGAAAAACATCACGGGGTGGTGCGCATTGTATGGGTGTGTGTTACATTACATTCACTAATAGGAGTGAGAAAAACATCACAGGGTGGTGCGCATGGTATGGGTGTGTGTTACATTACATTCACTAGTAGGAGTGAGAAAAACATCACGGGGTGGTGCGCATTGTATGGGTGTGTGTTACATTACATTCACTACTAGGAGTGAGAAAAACATCACGGGGTGGTGCGCATTCTTATGGGTGTGTGTTACATTAGATTCACTAGTAGGAGTGAGAAAAACATCACGGGGTGGTGCGCATTGTATGGGTGTGTGTTACATTACATTCACTACTAGGAGTGAGAAAAACATCACGGGGTGGTGCGCATTCTTATGGGTGTGTGTTACATTAGATTCACTAGTAGGAGTGAGAAAAACATCACGGGGTGGTGCGCATTGTATGGGTGTGTGTTACATTACATTCACTAGTAGGAGTGAGAAAAACATCACGGGGTGGTGCGCATTGTATGGGTGTGTGTTACATTACATTCACTAGTAGGAGTGAGAAAACCATCACGGGGTGGTGCGCATTGTATGGGTGTGTGTTACATTACATTCACTAGTAGGAGTGAGAAAAACATCACGGGGTGGTGCGCATTGCATGGGTGTGTGTTACATTACATTCACTATTAGGAGTGAGAAAAACATCACGGGGTGGTGCGCATTGCATGGGTGTGTGTTACATTGCATTCACTAGTAGGAGTGAGAAAAACATCACGGGGTGGTGCGCATTGCATGGGTGTGTGTTACATTACATTCACTAGTAGGAGTGAGAAAAACATCACGGGGTGGTGCGCATTGCATGGGTGTGTGTTACATTACATTCACTAGTAGGAGTGAGAAAAACATCACGGGGTGGTGCGCATTGCATGGGTGTGTGTTACATTAGATTCACTAGTAGGAGTGAGAAAAACATCACGGGGTGGTGCGCATTGTATGGGTGTGTGTTACATTACATTCACTAGTAGGATTGAGAAAAACATCACGGAGTGGTGCGCATTGTATGGGTGTGTGTTACATTACATTCACTAGTAGGAGTGAGAAAAACATCACGGGGTGGTGCGCATTGTATGGGTGTGTGTTACATTAGATTCACTTGTAGGAGTGAGAAAAACATCACGGGGTGGTGCGCATTGTATGGGTGTGCTTTACATTCCATTCACTAGTAGGAGTGAGAAAAACATCACGGGGTGTTGCCCATTGTATGGGTGTGCGTTACATTCCATTCACTAGTAGGAGTGAGAAAAACATCACGGGGTGGTGCGCATTGTATGGGTGTGCGTTACATTACATTCACTAGTAGGAGTGAGAAAAACATCACGGGGTGGTGCGCATTGTATGGGTGTGTGTTACATTACATTCACTAGTAGGAGTGAGGAAAACATCACGGGGTGGTGCGCATTGTATGGGTGTGTGTTACATTACATTCACTAGTAGGAGTGAGAAAAACATCACGGGGTGGTGCGCATTGCATGGGTGTGTGTTACATTACATTCACTAGTAGGAGTGAGAAAAACATCACGGGGTGGTGCGCATTGCATGGGTGTGTGTCACATTACATTCACTTGTAGGAGTGAGAAAAACATCACGGGCTGGTGCGCATTGTATGGGTGTGTGTTACATTAGATTCACTAGTAGGAGTGAGAAAAACATCACGGGGTGGTGCGCATTGTATGGGTGTGTGTTACATTACATTCACTAGTAGGAGTGAGAAAAACATCACGGGGTCGTGCGCATTGTATGGGTGTGTGTTACATTACATTCACTAGTAGGAGTGAGAAAAACATCACGGGGTGGTGCGCATTGTATGGGTGTGTGTTACATTAGATTCACTAGTAGGAGTGAGAAAAACATCACGGGGTGGTGCGCAGTGTATGGGTGTGCGTTACATTCCATTCACTAGTAGGAGTGAGAAAAACATCACGGGTTGGTGCGCATTGTATGGGTGTGCGTTACATTACATTCACTAGTAGGAGTGAGAAAAACATCACGGGGTGGTGCGCATTGTATGGGTGTGCGTTACATTCCATTCACTAGTAGGAGTGAGAAAAACATCACGGGGTGGTGCGCATTGTATTGGTGTGCGTTACATTACATTCACTAGTAGGAGTGAGAAAAACATCACGTGGTGGTGCGCATTGTATGGGTGTGCGTTACATTACATTCACTAGTAGGAGTGAGAAAAACATCACGGGGTGGTGCGCATTGTATGGGTGTGTGTTGCATTACATTCACTATTAGGAGTGAGAAAAACATCACGGGGTGGTGCGCATTGTATGGGTGTGTGTTGCATTACATTCACTAGTAGGAGTGAGAAAAACATCACGGGGTGGTGCGCATTGTATGGGTGTGTGTTGCATTACATTCACTAGTAGGAGTGAGAAAAGCATCACGGGGTGTTGCGCATTGTATGGGTGTGTGTTACATTACATTCACTAGTAGGAGTGAGAAAAACATCACGGGGTGGTGCGCATGGTATGGGTGTGTGTTACATTACATTCACTAGTAGGAGTGAGAAAAACATCACGGGGTGGTGCGCATGGTATGGGTGTGTGTTACATTACATTCACTAGTAGGAGTGAGAAAAACATCACGGGGTGGTGCGCAATGTATGGGTGTGTGTTACATTACATTCACTACTAGGAGTGAGAAAAACATCACGGGGTGGTGCGCATTCTTATGGGTGTGTGTTACATTAGATTCATTAGTAGGAGTGAGAAAAACATCACAGGGTGGTGCGCATTCTATGGGTGTGTGTTACATTACATTCACTAGTAGGAGTGAGAAAAACATCACGGGGTGGTGCGCATTCTTATGGGTGTGTGTTACATTAGATTCACTAGTAGGAGTGAGAAAAACATCACGGGGTGGTGCGCATTGTATGGGTTTGTGTTACATTACATTCACTAGTAGGAGTGAGAAAAACATCACGGGGTGGTGCGCATTGTATGGGTGTGTGTTACATTACATTCACTAGTAGGAGTGAGAAAACCATCACGGGGTGGTGCGCATTGTATGGGTGTGTGTTACATTACATTCACTAGTAGGAGTGAGAAAAACAGAACGGGGTGGTGCGCATTGCATTGGTGTGTGTTACATTACATTCACTAGTAGGAGTGAGAAAAACATCACGGGGTGGTGCGCATTGCATGGGTGTGTGTTACATTACATTCACTAGTAGGAGTGAGAAAAACATCACGGGGTGGTGCGCATTGCATGGGTGTGTGTTACATTACATTCACTAGTAGGAGTGAGAAAAACATCACGGGGTGGTGCACATTGCATGGGTGTGTGTTACATTACATTCACTAGTAGGAGTGAGAAAAACATCACGGGGTGGTGCGCATTGCATGGGTGTGTGTTACATTAGATTCACTAGTAGGAGTGAGAAAAACATCACGGGGTGGTGCGCATTGTATGGGTGTGTGTTACATTACATTCACTAGTAGGATTGAGAAAAACATCACGGGGTGGTGCGCATTGTATGGGTGTGTGTTACATTACATTCACTAGTAGGAGTGAGAAAAAGATCACGGGGTGGTGCGCATTGTATGGGTGTGTGTTACATTACATTCACTAGTAGGAGTGAGAAAAACATCACGGGGTGTTGTGAATCGGAGGGTCTGAATTAGGATAGGCAGTGAGTGGCAATGTAGGATGGAGAAAAGCATCGCGGGTTGGTCAGCATGGGGAGGACAGGGAACATGCAGTGGCAATGTAGGATAGGTTTCTGAAAAACATCCCGGGGTGGTGCGCATTGTATGGGTGTGTGTTACATTCCATTCACTAGTAGGAGTGAGAAAAACATCACGGGGTGGTGCGCATTGTATGGGTGTGTGTTACATTACATTCACTAGTAGGAGTGAGAAAAACATCACGGGGTGGTGCGCATTGTATGGGTGTGTGTTACATTACATTCACTAGTAGGAGTGAGGAAAACATCACGGGGTGGTGCGCATTGTATGGGTGTGTGTTACATTACATTCACTAGTAGGAGTGAGAAAAACATCACGGGGTGGTGCGCATTGCATGGGTGTGTGTTACATTACATTCACTAGTAGGAGTGAGAAAAACATCACGGGGTGGTGCGCATTGCATGGGTGTGTGTCACATTACATTCACTAGTAGGAGTGAAAAAAACATCACGGGGTGGTGCGCATTGCATGGGTGTGTGTCACTTTACATTCACTAGTAGGAGTGAGAAAAACATCACGGGGTGGTGCGCATTGTATGGGTGTGTGTCACATTAGATTCACTAGTAGGAGTGAGAAAAACATCACGGGGTGGTGCGCATTGTATGGGTGTGTGTTACATTACATTCACTAGTAGGAGTGAGAAATACATCACGGGGTCGTGCGCATTGTATGGGTGTGCGTTACATTACATTCACTAGTAGGAGTGAGAAAAACATCACGGGGTCGTGCGCATTGTATGGGTGTGTGTTACATTACATTCACTAGTAGGAGTGAGAAAAACATCACGGGGTGGTGCGCATTGTATGGGTGTGCGTTACATTCCATTCACTAGTAGGAGTGAGAAAAACATCACGGGGTGGTGCGCATTGTATGGGTGTGCGTTACATTACATTCACTAGTAGGAGTGAGAAAAACATCACGGGGTGGTTCGCATTGTATGGGTGTGTGTTACATTACATTCACTAGTAGGAATGAGAAAAACATCACGGGGTGGTGTGAATCGGAGGGTCTGAATTAGGATAGGCATTGAGTGGCAATGTAGGATGGAGAAAAGCACCGCGGGGTGGTCAGCATGGGGAGGTCAGGGAACATGCAGTGGAAATGTAGGATAGGTTTCTGAAAAACATCGCGGGGTGGTGCGCATTGTATGGGTGTGTGTTACATTACATTCACTAGTAGGAGTGAGAAAAACATCACGGGGTGGTGCGCATTGTATGGGTGTGTGTTACATTACATTCACTAGTAGGAGTGAGAAAAACATCACGGGGTGGTGCGCATTGTATGGGTGTGTGTTACATTACATTCATTAGTAGGAGTGAGAAAAACATCACGGGGTGGTGCGCATTGTATGGGTGTGTGTTACATTACATTCACTAGTAGGAGTGAGAAAAACATCACGAGGTGGTGGGAATCGGAGGATCTCAATTAGGATAGGCAGTGAGTGGCAATGTAGGATGGAGAAAAGCACCGCTGGGTGGTCAGCATGGGGAGGTAAGGGAACATGCAGTGGCAATGTAGGATAGGTTTCTGAAAAACATCCCGGGGTGGTGCGCATTGTATGGGTGTGTGTTACATTACATTCACTAGTAGGAGTGAGAAAAACATCACGGGGTGGTGCGCATTGTATGGGTGTGTGTTACATTACATTCCCTAGTAGGAGTGAGAAAAACATCACGGGGTGGTGCGCATTGTATGGGTGTGTGTTACATTACATTCACTAGTAGGAGTGAGAAAAACATCACGGGGTGGTGCGCATTGTATGGGTGTGTGTTACATTACATTCACTAGTAGGAGTGAGAAAAACATCACGGGGTGGTGCGCATTGTATGGGTGTGCGTTACATTAGATTCACTAGTAGGAGTGAGAAAAACATCACGGGGTGGTGCGCATTGTATGGGTGTGCGTTACATTCCATTCACTAGTAGGAGTGAGAAAAACATCACGGGGTGGTGCGCATTGTATGGGTGTGTGTTACATTACATTCACTAGTAGGAGTGAGAAAAACATCACGGGGTGGTGGGCATTGTATGGGTGTGCGTTACATTCCATTCACTAGTAGGAGTGAGAAAAACATCACGGGGTGGTGCGCATTGTATGGGTGTGCGTTACATTACATTCACTAGTAGGAGTGAGAAAAACATCACGGGGTGGTGCGCATTGTATGGGTGTGTGTTACATTACATTCACTAGTAGGAGTGAGAAAAACATCACGGGGTGGTGCGCATTGTATGGGTGTGTGTTGCATTACATTCACTAGTAGGAGTGAGAAAAACATCACGGGGTGGTGCGCATTGTATGGGTGTGTGTTGCATTACATTCACTAGTAGGAGTGAGAAAAACATCACGGGGTGTTGCGCATTGTATGGGTGTGTGTTACATTACATTCACTAGTAGGAGTGAGAAAAACATCACGGGGTGGTGCGCATGGTATGGGTGTGTGTTACATTACATTCACTAGTAGGAGTGAGAAAAACATCACGGGGTGGTGCGCATGGTATGGGTGTGTGTTACATTACATTCACTAGTAGGAGTGAGAAAAACATCACGGGGTGGTGCGCATTGTATGGGTGTGTGTTACATTACATTCACTACTAGGAGTGAGAAAAACATCGTGGGGTGGTGCGCATTCTTATGGGTGTGTGTTACATTACATTCACTAGTAGGAGTGAGAAAAACATCACGGGGTGGTGCGCATTGCATGGGTGTGTGTTACATTACATTCACTAGTAGGAGTGAGAAAGACATCACGGGGTGGTGCGCATTGAATGGGTGTGTGTTGCATTACATTCACTAGTAGGAGTGAGAAAGACATCACGGGGTGGTGCGCATTGCATGGGTGTGTGTTACATTACATTCACTAGTAGGAGTGAGAAAGACATCACGGGGTGGTGCGCATTGTATGGGTGTGTGTTACATTACATTCATTAGTAGGAGTGAGAAAAACATCACGGGGTGGTGCGCATTGTATGGGTGTGTGTTACATTACATTCACTAGTAGGAGTGAGAAAAACATCACGAGGTGGTGGGAATCGGAGGATCTCAATTAGGATAGGCAGTGAGTGGCAATGTAGGATGGAGAAAAGCACCGCTGGGTGGTCAGCATGGGGAGGTAAGGGAACATGCAGTGGCAATGTAGGATAGGTTTCTGAAAAACATCCCGGGGTGGTGCGCATTGTATGGGTGTGTGTTACATTACATTCACTAGTAGGAGTGAGAAAAACATCGCGGGGTGGTGCGCATTGTATGGGTGTGTGTTACATTACATTCACTAGTAGGAGTGAGAAAAACATCGCGGGGTGGTGCGCATTGTATGGGTGTGTGTTACATTACATTCACTAGTAGGAGTGAGAAAAACATCGCGGGGTGGTGCGCATTGTATGGGTGTGTGTTACATTAGATTCACTAGCAGGAGTGAGAAAAACATCACGGGGTGTTGCGCATTGTATGGGTGTGTGTTACATTACATTCACTAGTAGGAGTCAGAAAAACATCGCGGGGTGGTGCGCATTGTATGGGTGTGTGTTACATTACATTCACTAGTAGGAGTGAGAAAAACATCGCGGGGTGGTGCGCATTGTATGGGTGTGTGTTACATTACATTCACTAGTAGGAGTGAGAAAAACATCACGGGGTGGTGTGAATCGGAGGGTCTGAATAAGGATAGGCAGTGAGTGGCAATGTAGGATGGAGAAAAGCACCGTGGGGTGGTCAGCATGGGGAGGTCAGGGAACATGCAGTGGAAATGTAGGATAGGTTTCTGAAAAACATCGCGGGGTGGTGCGCATTGTATGGGTGTGTGTTACATTACATTCACTAGTAGGAGTGAGAAAAACATCACGGGGTGGTGCGCATTGTATGGGTGTGTGTTACATTACATTCACAAGTAGGAGTGAGAAAAACATCACGGGGTGGTGCGCATTGTATGGGTGTGTGTTACATTACATTCATTAGTAGGAGTGAGAAAAACATCACGGGGTGGTGCGCATTGTATGGGTGTGTGTTACATTACATTCACTCGTAGGAGTGAGAAAAACATCACGGGGTGGTGGGAATCGGAGGATCTCAAGTAGGATAGGCAGTGAGTGGCAATGTAGGATGGAGAAAATCACCGCTGGGTGGTCAGCCTGGGGAGGTCAGGGAACATGCAGTGGCAAAGTAGGATAGGTTTCTGAAAAACATCGTGGGGTGGTGCGCATTGTATGGGTGTGTGTTACATTACATTCACTAGTAGGAGTGAGAAAAACATCACGGGGTGGTGCACATTGTATGGGTGTGTGTTACTTTACATTAACTAGTAGGAGTGAGAAAAACATCACGGGGTGGTGCGCATTGTATGGGTGTGTGTTACATTACATTCACTAGTAGGAGTGAGAATAACATCACGGGGTGGTGCGCATTGTATGGGTGTGTGTTACATTACATTCACTAGTAGGAGTGAGAAAAACATCACGGGGTGGTGCGCATTGTATGGGTGTGTGTTACATTACATTCACTAGTAGGAGTGAGAAAAATATCACGGGGTGGTGCACATTGTATGGGTGTGTGTTACATTACATTCACAAGTAGGAGTGAGAAAAACATCACGGGGTAGTGTGAATCGGAGGGTCTGAATTAGGATAGGCAGTGAGTGGCAATGTAGGATGGAGTAAAGCACTGCGGTGTGGTCAGCATGTGGAGGTCAGGGAACATGCAGTGGCAATGTAGGATAGGTTTCTGAAAAACATCGCGGGGTGGTGCGCATTGTATGGGTGTGTGTTACATTACATTCACTAGTAGGAGTGAGAAAACCATCGCGGGGTTGTGCGTATTGAATTGGTGTGTGTTACATTACATTCACTAGTAGGAGTGAGAAAAACATCGCGGGGTGGTGCGCATTGTATGGGTGTGTGTTACATTACATTCACTAGTAGGAGTGAGAAAAACATCGCGGCGTGGTGCGCATTGTATGGGTGTGTGTTACATTACATTCACTAGTAGGAGTGAGAAAAACATCACGGGGTGTTGTGAATCGGAGGGTCTGAATTAGGATAGGCAGTGAGTGGCAATGTAGGATGGAGAAAAGCACCGCGGGTTGGTCAGCATGGGGAGGTCAGGGAACATGCAGTGGCAATGTAGGATATGTTTGTGAAAAACATCCCGGGGTGGTGCGCATTGTATGGGTGTGTGTTACATTACATTCACTAGTAGGAGTGAGAAAAACATCACGGGGTGGTGCGCATTGTATGGGTGTGTGTTACATTACATTCCCTAGTAGGAGTGAGAAAAACATCACGGGGTGGTGCGCATTGTATGGGTGTGTGTTACATTACATTCACTAGTAGGAGTGAGAAAAACATCACGGGGTGGTGCGCATTGTATGGGTGTGTGTTACATTACATTCACTAGTAGGAGTGAGAAAAACATCACGGGGTGGTGCGCATTGTATGGGTGTGTGTTACATTACATTCACTAGTAGGAGTGAGAAAAACATCGCGGGGTGGTGCGCATTGTATGGGTGTGTGTTACATTACATTCACTAGTAGGAGTGAGAAAAACATCGCGGGGTGGTGCGCATTGTATGGGTGTGTGTTACATTACATTCACTAGTAGGAATGAGAAAAACATCACGGGGTGGTGTGAATCGGAGGGTCTGAATTAGGATAGGCAGTGAGTGGCAATGTAGGATGGAGAAAAGCACCGCGGGGTGGTCAGCATGGGGAGGTCAGGGAACATGCAGTGGAAATGTAGGATAGGTTTCTGAAAAACATCGCGGGGTGGTGCGCATTGTATGGGTGTGTGTTACATTACATTCACTAGTAGGAGTGAGAAAAACATCACGGGGTGGTGCGCATTGTATGGGTGTGTGTTACATTACATTCACTAGTAGGAGTGAGAAAAACATCACGGGGTGGTGCGCATTGTATGGGTGTGTGTTACATTACATTCATTAGTAGGAGTGAGAAAAACATCACGGGGTGGTGCGCATTGTATGGGTGTGTGTTACATTACATTCACTAGTAGGAGTGAGAAAAACATCACGAGGTGGTGGGAATCGGAGGATCTCAATTAGGATAGGCAGTGAGTGGCAATGTAGGATGGAGAAAAGCACCGCTGGGTGGTCAGCATGGGGAGGTAAGGGAACATGCAGTGGCAATGTAGGATAGGTTTCTGAAAAACATCCCGGGGTGGTGCGCATTGTATGGGTGTGTGTTACATTACATTCACTAGTAGGAGTGAGAAAAACATCACGGGGTGGTGCGCATTGCATGGGTGTGTGTTACATTACATTCCCTAGTAGGAGTGAGAAAAACATCACGGGGTGGTGCGCATTGTATGGGTGTGTGTTACATTACATTCACTAGTAGGAGTGAGAAAAACATCACGGGGTGGTGCGCATTGTATGGGTGTGTGTTACATTACATTCACTAGTAGGAGTGAGAAAAACATCACGGGGTGGTGCGCATTGTATGGGTGTGCGTTACATTAGATTCACTAGTAGGAGTGAGAAAAACATCACGGGGTGGTGCGCATTGTATGGGTGTGCGTTACATTCCATTCACTAGTAGGAGTGAGAAAAACATCACGGGGTGGTGCGCATTGTATGGGTGTGTGTTACATTACATTCACTAGTAGGAGTGAGAAAAACATCACGGGGTGGTGGGCATTGTATGGGTGTGCGTTACATTCCATTCACTAGTAGGAGTGAGAAAAACATCACGGGGTGGTGCGCATTGTATGGGTGTGCGTTACATTACATTCACTAGTAGGAGTGAGAAAAACATCACGGGGTGGTGCGCATTGTATGGGTGTGTGTTACATTACATTCACTAGTAGGAGTGAGAAAAACATCACGGGGTGGTGCGCATTGTATGGGTGTGTGTTGCATTACATTCACTAGTAGGAGTGAGAAAAACATCACGGGGTGGTGCGCATTGTATGGGTGTGTGTTGCATTACATTCACTAGTAGGAGTGAGAAAAACATCACGGGGTGTTGCGCATTGTATGGGTGTGTGTTACATTACATTCACTAGTAGGAGTGAGAAAAACATCACGGGGTGGTGCGCATGGTATGGGTGTGTGTTACATTACATTCACTAGTAGGAGTGAGAAAAACATCACGGGGTGGTGCGCATGGTATGGGTGTGTGTTACATTACATTCACTAGTAGGAGTGAGAAAAACATCACGGGGTGGTGCGCATTGTATGGGTGTGTGTTACATTACATTCACTACTAGGAGTGAGAAAAACATCGTGGGGTGGTGCGCATTCTTATGGGTGTGTGTTACATTACATTCACTAGTAGGAGTGAGAAAAACATCACGGGGTGGTGCGCATTGCATGGGTGTGTGTTACATTACATTCACTAGTAGGAGTGAGAAAGACATCACGGGGTGGTGCGCATTGAATGGGTGTGTGTTGCATTACATTCACTAGTAGGAGTGAGAAAGACATCACGGGGTGGTGCGCATTGCATGGGTGTGTGTTACATTACATTCACTAGTAGGAGTGAGAAAGACATCACGGGGTGGTGCGCATTGCATGGGTGTGTGTTACATTACATTCACTAGTAGGAGTGAGAAAAACATCACGGGGTGGTGCGCATTGCATGGGTGTGTGTTACATTACATTCACTAGTAGGAGTGAGAAAAACATCACGGGGTGGTGCGCATGCATGGGTGTGTGTTACATTACATTCACTAGTAGGAGTGAGAAAAACATCACGGGGTGGTGCGCATTGCATGGGTGTGTGTTACATTACATTCACTAGTAGGAGTGAGAAAAACATCACGGGGTGGTGCGCATGGTATGGGTGTGTGTTACATTACATTCACTAGTAGGAGTGAGAAAAACATCACGGGGTGGTGCGCAATGTATGGGTGTGTGTTACATTACATTCACTACTAGGAGTGAGAAAAACATCACGGGGTGGTGCGCATTCTTATGGGTGTGTGTTACATTAGATTCATTAGTAGGAGTGAGAAAAACATCACAGGGTGGTGCGCATTCTATGGGTGTGTGTTACATTACATTCACTAGTAGGAGTGAGAAAAACATCACGGGGTGGTGCGCATTCTTATGGGTGTGTGTTACATTACATTCACTAGTAGGAGTCAGAAAAACATCGCGGGGTGGTGCGCATTGTATGGGTGTGTGTTACATTACATTCACTAGTAGGAGTGAGAAAAACATCACGGGGTGGTGCGCATGGTATGGGTGTGTGTTACATTACATTCACTAGTAGGAGTGAGAAAAACATCACGGGGTGGTGCGCATTGTATGGGTGTGTGTTACATTACATTCACTACTAGGAGTGAGAAAAACATCGTGGGGTGGTGCGCATTCTTATGGGTGTGTGTTACATTACATTCACTAGTAGGAGTGAGAAAAACATCACGGGGTGGTGCGCATTGCATGGGTGTGTGTTACATTACATTCACTAGTAGGAGTGAGAAAGACATCACGGGGTGGTGCGCATTGAATGGGTGTGTGTTGCATTACATTCACTAGTAGGAGTGAGAAAGACATCACGGGGTGGTGCGCATTGCATGGGTGTGTGTTACATTACATTCACTAGTAGGAGTGAGAAAGACATCACGGGGTGGTGCGCATTGCATGGGTGTGTGTTACATTACATTCACTAGTAGGAGTGAGAAAAACATCACGGGGTGGTGCGCATTGCATGGGTGTGTGTTACATTACATTCACTAGTAGGAGTGAGAAAAACATCACGGGGTGGTGCGCATGCATGGGTGTGTGTTACATTACATTCACTAGTAGGAGTGAGAAAAACATCACGGGGTGGTGCGCATTGCATGGGTGTGTGTTACATTACATTCACTAGTAGGAGTGAGAAAAACATCACGGGGTGGTGCGCATTGTATGGGTGTGTGTTACATTAGATTCACTAGTAGGAGTGAGGAAAACCTCACGGGGTGGTGCGCATTGTATGGGTGTGTGTTACATTACATTCACTAGTAGGAGTCAGAAAAACATCACGGGGTGGTGCGCATTGTATGGGTGTGTGTTACATTACATTCACTAGTAGGAGTGAGAAAAACATCGCGGGGTGGTGCGCATTGTATGGGTGTGTGTTACATTAGATTCACTAGCAGGAGTGAGAAAAACATCACGGGGTGTTGCGCATTGTATGGGTGTGTGTTACATTACATTCACTAGTAGGAGTCAGAAAAACATCGCGGGGTGGTGCGCATTGTATGGGTGTGTGTTACATTACATTCACTAGTAGGAGTGAGAAAAACATCGCGGGGTGGTGCGCATTGTATGGGTGTGTGTTACATTACATTCACTAGTAGGAGTGAGAAAAACATCACGGGGTGGTGTGAATCGGAGGGTCTGAATAAGGATAGGCAGTGAGTGGCAATGTAGGATGGAGAAAAGCACCGTGGGTTGGTCAGCATGGGGAGGTCAGGGAACATGCAGTGGAAATGTAGGATAGGTTTCTGAAAAACATCGCGGGGTGGTGCGCATTGTATGGGTGTGTGTTACATTACATTCACTAGTAGGAGTGAGAAAAACATCACGGGGTGGTGCGCATTGTATGGGTGTGTGTTACATTACATTCACAAGTAGGAGTGAGAAAAACATCACGGGGTGGTGCGCATTGTATGGGTGTGTGTTACATTACATTCATTAGTAGGAGTGAGAAAAACATCACGGGGTGGTGCGCATTGTATGGGTGTGTGTTACATTACATTCACTAGTAGGAGTGAGAAAAACATCACGGGGTGGTGGGAATCGGAGGATCTCAAGTAGGATAGGCAGTGAGTGGCAATGTAGGATGGAGAAAATCACCGCTGGGTGGTCAGCCTGGGGAGGTCAGGGAACATGCAGTGGCAAAGTAGGATAGGTTTCTGAAAAACATCGTGGGGTGGTGCGCATTGTATGGGTGTGTGTTACATTACATTCACTAGTAGGAGTGAGAAAAACATCACGGGGTGGTGCACATTGTATGGGTGTGTGTTACTTTACATTCACTAGTAGGAGTGAGAAAAACATCACGGGGTGGTGCGCATTGTATGGGTGTGTGTTACATTACATTCACTAGTAGGAGTGAGAATAACATCACGGGGTGGTGCGCATTGTATGGGTGTGTGTTACATTACATTCACTAGTAGGAGTGAGAAAAACATCACGGGGTGTTGTGAATCGGAGGGTCTGAATTAGGATAGGCAGTGAGTGGCAATGTAGGATGGAGAAAAGCACCGCGGGTTGGTCAGCATGGGGAGGTCAGGGAACATGCAGTGGCAATGTAGGATATGTTTGTGAAAAACATCCCGGGGTGGTGCGCATTGTATGGGTGTGTGTTACATTCCATTCACTAGTAGGAGTGAGAAAAACATCACGGGGTGGTGCGCATTGTATGGGTGTGTGTTACATTACATTCCCTAGTAGGAGTGAGAAAAACATCACGGGGTGGTGCGCATTGTATGGGTGTGTGTTACATTACATTCACTAGTAGGAGTGAGAAAAACATCACGGGGTGGTGCGCATTGTATGGGTGTGTGTTACATTAGATTCACTAGTAGGAGTGAGAAAAACATCACGGGGTGGTGCGCATTGTATGGGTGTGTGTTACATTACATTCACTAGTAGGAGTGAGAAAAACATCGCGGGGTGGTGCGCATTGTATGGGTGTGTGTTACATTACATTCACTAGTAGGAGTGAGAAAAACATCGCGGGGTGGTGCGCATTGTATGGGTGTGTGTTACATTACATTCACTAGTAGGAATGAGAAAAACATCACGGGGTGGTGTGAATCGGAGGGTCTGAATTAGGATAGGCAGTGAGTGGCAATGTAGGATGGAGAAAAGCACCGCGGGGTGGTCAGCATGGGGAGGTCAGGGAACATGCAGTGGAAATGTAGGATAGGTTTCTGAAAAACATCGCGGGGTGGTGCGCATTGTATGGGTGTGTGTTACATTACATTCACTAGTAGGAGTGAGAAAAACATCACGGGGTGGTGCGCATTGTATGGGTGTGTGTTACATTACATTCACTAGTAGGAGTGAGAAAAACATCACGGGGTGGTGCGCATTGTATGGGTGTGTGTTACATTACATTCATTAGTAGGAGTGAGAAAAACATCACGGGGTGGTGCGCATTGTATGGGTGTGTGTTACATTACATTCACTAGTAGGAGTGAGAAAAACATCACGAGGTGGTGGGAATCGGAGGATCTCAATTAGGATAGGCAGTGAGTGGCAATGTAGGATGGAGAAAAGCACCGCTGGGTGGTCAGCATGGGGAGGTAAGGGAACATGCAGTGGCAATGTAGGATAGGTTTCTGAAAAACATCCCGGGGTGGTGCGCATTGTATGGGTGTGTGTTACATTACATTCACTAGTAGGAGTGAGAAAAACATCACGGGGTGGTGCGCATTGTATGGGTGTGTGTTACATTACATTCCCTAGTAGGAGTGAGAAAAACATCACGGGGTGGTGCGCATTGTATGGGTGTGTGTTACATTACATTCACTAGTAGGAGTGAGAAAAACATCACGGGGTGGTGCGCATTGTATGGGTGTGTGTTACATTACATTCACTAGTAGGAGTGAGAAAAACATCACGGGGTGGTGCGCATTGTATGGGTGTGCGTTACATTAGATTCACTAGTAGGAGTGAGAAAAACATCACGGGGTGGTGCGCATTGTATGGGTGTGCGTTACATTCCATTCACTAGTTGGAGTGAGAAAAACATCACGGGGTGGTGCGCATTGTATGGGTGTGTGTTACATTACATTCACTAGTAGGAGTGAGAAAAACATCACGGGGTGGTGGGCATTGTATGGGTGTGCGTTACATTCCATTCACTAGTAGGAGTGAGAAAAACATCACGGGGTGGTGCGCATTGTATGGGTGTGCGTTACATTACATTCACTAGTAGGAGTGAGAAAAACATCACGGGGTGGTGCGCATTGTATGGGTGTGTGTTACATTACATTCACTAGTAGGAGTGAGAAAAACATCACGGGGTGGTGCGCATTGTATGGGTGTGTGTTGCATTACATTCACTAGTAGGAGTGAGAAAAACATCACGGGGTGGTGCGCATTGTATGGGTGTGTGTTGCATTACATTCACTAGTAGGAGTGAGAAAAACATCACGGGGTGTTGCGCATTGTATGGGTGTGTGTTACATTACATTCACTAGTAGGAGTGAGAAAAACATCACGGGGTGGTGCGCATGGTATGGGTGTGTGTTACATTACATTCACTAGTAGGAGTGAGAAAAACATCACGGGGTGGTGCGCATGGTATGGGTGTGTGTTACATTACATTCACTAGTAGGAGTGAGAAAAACATCACGGGGTGGTGCGCATTGTATGGGTGTGTGTTACATTACATTCACTACTAGGAGTGAGAAAAACATCGTGGGGTGGTGCGCATTCTTATGGGTGTGTGTTACATTAGATTCACTAGTAGGAGTGAGAAAAACATCACGGGGTGGTGCGCATTCTATGGGTGTGTGTTACATTACATTCACTAGTAGGAGTGAGAAAAACATCACGGGGTGGTGCGCATTCTATGGGTGTGTGTTACATTACATTCACTAGTAGGAGTGAGAAAAACATCACGGGGTTGTGCGCATTGCATGGGTGTGTGTTACATTACATTCACTAGTAGGAGTGAGAAAAACATCACGGGGTGGTGCGCATTGCATGGGTGTGTGTTACATTACATTCACTAGTAGGAGTGAGAAAAACATCACGGGGTGGTGCGCATTGCATGGGTGTGTGTTACATTACATTCACTAGTAGGAGTGAGAAAAACATCACGGGGTGGTGCGCATTGCCTGGGTGTGTGTTACATTACATTCACTAGTAGGAGTGAGAAAAACATCATGGGGTGGTGCGCATTGCATGGGTGTGTGTTACATTACATTCACTAGTAGGAGTGAGAAAGACATCACGGGGTGGTGCGCATTGCATGGGTGTGTGTTGCATTACATTCACTAGTAGGAGTGAGAAAGACATCACGGGGTGGTGCGCATTGCATGGGTGTGTGTTACATTACATTCACTAGTAGGAGTGAGAAAAACATCACGGGGTGGTGCGCATTGCATGGGTGTGTGTTACATTACATTCACTAGTAGGAGTGAGAAAAACATCACGGGGTGGTGCGCATTGCATGGGTGTGTGTTACATTACATTCAAAGTAGGAGTGAGAATAACATCACGGGGTGGTGCGCATTGTATGGGTGTGTGTTACATTACATTCACTAGTAGGAGTGAGAAAAAAATCACGGGGTGGTGCGCATTGTATGGGTGTGTGTTACATTACATTCACTAGTAGGAGTGAGAAAAATATCACGGGGTGGTGCACATTGTATGGGTGTGTGTTACATTACATTCACAAGTAGGAGTGAGAAAAACATCACGGGGTAGTGTGAATCGGAGGGTCTGAATTAGGATAGGCAGTGAGTGGCAATGTAGGATGGAGTAAAGCACTGCGGGGTGGTCAGCATGTGGAGGTCAGGGAACATGCAGTGGCAATGTAGGATAGGTTTCTGAAAAACATCGCGGGGTGGTGCGCATTGTATGGGTGTGTGTTACATTACATTCACTAGTAGGAGTGAGAAAACCATCGCGGGGTTGTGCGTATTGAATTGGTGTGTGTTACATTACATTCACTAGTAGGAGTGAGAAAAACATCGCGGGGTGGTGCGCATTGTATGGGTGTGTGTTACATTACATTCACTAGTAGGAGTGAGAAAAACATCGCGTCGTGGTGCGCATTGTATGGGTGTGTGTTACATTACATTCACTAGTAGGAGTGAGAAAAACATCACGGGGTGTTGTGAATCGGAGGGTCTGAATTAGGATTGGCAGTGAGTGGCAATGTAGGATGGAGAAAAGCACCGCGGGTTGGTCAGCATGGGGAGGTCAGGGAACATGCAGGGGCAATGTAGGATATGTTTGTGAAAAACATCCCGGGGTGGTGCGCATTTTATGGGTGTGTGTTACATTACATTCACTAGTAGGAGTGAGAAAAACATCACGGGGTGGTGCGCATTGTATGGGTGTGTGTTACATTACATTCCCTAGTAGGAGTGAGAAAAACATCACGGTGTGGTGCGCATTGTATGGGTGTGTGTTACATTACATTCACTAGTAGGAGTGAGAAAAACATCACGGGGTGGTGCGCATTGTATGGGTGTGTGTTACATTAGATTCACTACTAGGAGTGAGAAAAACATCACGGGGTGGTGCGCTTTGTATGGGTGTGTGTTACATTACATTCACTAGTAGGAGTGAGAAAAACATCGCGGGGTGGTGCGCATTGTATGGGTGTGTGTTACATTACATTCACTAGTAGGAGTGAGAAAAACATCGCGGGGTGGTGCGCATTGTATGGGTGTGTGTTACATTACATTCACTAGTAGGAATGAGAAAAACATCACGGGGTGGTGTGAATCGGAGGGTCTGAATTAGGATAGGCAGTGAGTGGCAATGTAGGATGGAGAAAAGCACCGCGGCGTGGTCAGCATGGGGAGGTCAGGGAACATGCAGTGGAAATGTAGGATAGGTTTCTGAAAAACATCGCGGGGTGGTGCGCATTGTATGGGTGTGTGTTACATTACATTCACTAGTAGGAGTGAGAAAAACATCACGGGGTTGTGCGCATTGCATGGGTGTGTGTTACATTACATTCACTAGTAGGAGTGAGAAAAACATCACGGGGTGGTGCGCATTGCATGGGTGTGTGTTACATTACATTCACTAGTAGGAGTGAGAAAAACATCACGGGGTGGTGCGCATTGCATGGGTGTGTGTTACATTACATTCACTAGTAGGAGTGAGAAAAACATCACGGGGTGGTGCGCATTGCATGGGTGTGTGTTACATTACATTCACTAGTAGGAGTGAGAAAAACATCATGGGGTGGTGCGCATTGCATGGGTGTGTGTTACATTACATTCACTAGTAGGAGTGAGAAAGACATCACGGGGTGGTGCGCATTGCATGGGTGTGTGTTGCATTACATTCACTAGTAGGAGTGAGAAAGACATCACGGGGTGGTGCGCATTGCATGGGTGTGTGTTACATTACATTCACTAGTAGGAGTGAGAAAAACATCACGGGGTGGTGCGCATTGCATGGGTGTGTGTTACATTACATTCACTAGTAGGAGTGAGAAAAACATCACGGGGTGGTGCGCATTGCATGGGTGTGTGTTACATTACATTCAAAGTAGGAGTGAGAATAACATCACGGGGTGGTGCGCATTGTATGGGTGTGTGTTACATTACATTCACTAGTAGGAGTGAGAAAAAAATCACGGGGTGGTGCGCATTGTACGGGTGTGTGTTACATTACATTCACTAGTAGGAGTGAGAAAAATATCACGGGGTGGTGCACATTGTATGGGTGTGTGTTACATTACATTCACAAGTAGGAGTGAGAAAAACATCACGGGGTAGTGTGAATCGGAGGGTCTGAATTAGGATAGGCAGTGAGTGGCAATGTAGGATGGAGTAAAGCACTGCGGGGTGGTCAGCATGTGGAGGTCAGGGAACATGCAGTGGCAATGTAGGATAGGTTTCTGAAAAACATCGCGGGGTGGTGCGCATTGTATGGGTGTGTGTTACATTACATTCACTAGTAGGAGTGAGAAAACCATCGCGGGGTTGTGCGTATTGAATTGGTGTGTGTTACATTACATTCACTAGTAGGAGTGAGAAAAACATCGCGGGGTGGTGCGCATTGTATGGGTGTGTGTTACATTACATTCACTAGTAGGAGTGAGAAAAACATCGCGTCGTGGTGCGCATTGTATGGGTGTGTGTTACATTACATTCACTAGTAGGAGTGAGAAAAACATCACGGGGTGTTGTGAATCGGAGGGTCTGAATTAGGATTGGCAGTGAGTGGCAATGTAGGATGGAGAAAAGCACCGCGGGTTGGTCAGCATGGGGAGGTCAGGGAACATGCAGGGGCAATGTAGGATATGTTTGTGAAAAACATCCCGGGGTGGTGCGCATTTTATGGGTGTGTGTTACATTACATTCACTAGTAGGAGTGAGAAAAACATCACGGGGTGGTGCGCATTGTATGGGTGTGTGTTACATTACATTCCCTAGTAGGAGTGAGAAAAACATCACGGTGTGGTGCGCATTGTATGGGTGTGTGTTACATTACATTCACTAGTAGGAGTGAGAAAAACATCACGGGGTGGTGCGCATTGTATGGGTGTGTGTTACATTAGATTCACTACTAGGAGTGAGAAAAACATCACGGGGTGGTGCGCTTTGTATGGGTGTGTGTTACATTACATTCACTAGTAGGAGTGAGAAAAACATCGCGGGGTGGTGCGCATTGTATGGGTGTGTGTTACATTACATTCACTAGTAGGAGTGAGAAAAACATCGCGGGGTGGTGCGCATTGTATGGGTGTGTGTTACATTACATTCACTAGTAGGAATGAGAAAAACATCACGGGGTGGTGTGAATCGGAGGGTCTGAATTAGGATAGGCAGTGAGTGGCAATGTAGGATGGAGAAAAGCACCGCGGCGTGGTCAGCATGGGGAGGTCAGGGAACATGCAGTGGAAATGTAGGATAGGTTTCTGAAAAACATCGCGGGGTGGTGCGCATTGTATGGGTGTGTGTTACATTACATTCACTAGTAGGAGTGAGAAAAACATCACGGGGTGGTGCGCATTGTATGGGTGTGTGTTACATTACATTCACTAGTAGGAGTGAGAAAAACATCACGGGGTGGTGCGCATTGTATGGGTGTGTGTTACATTACATTCATTAGTAGGAGTGAGAAAAACATCACGGGGTGGTGCGCATTGTATGGGTGTGTGTTACATTACATTCACTAGTAGGAGTGAGAAAAACATCACGGGGTGGTGGGAATCGGAGGATCTCAATTAGGATAGGCAGTGAGTGGCAATGTAGGATGGAGAAAAGCACCGCTGGGTGGTCAGCATGGGGAGGTCAGGGAACATGCAGTGGCAATGTAGGATAGGTTTCTGAAAAACATCGCGGGGTGGTGCGCATTGTATGGGTGTGTGTTACATTACATTCACTAGTAGGAGTGAGAAAACCATCGCGGGGTTGTGCGTATTGAATTGGTGTGTGTTACATTACATTCACTAGTAGGAGTGAGAAAAACATCGCGGGGTGGTGCGCATTGTATGGGTGTGTGTTACATTACATTCACCAGTAGGAGTGAGAAAAACATCGCGGGGTGGTGCGCATTGTATGGGTGTGTGTTACATTACATTCACTAGTAGGAGTGAGAAAAACATCACGGGGTGTTGTGAATCGGAGGGTCTGAATTAGGATAGGCAGTGAGTGGCAATGTAGGATGGAGAAAAGCACCGCGGGTTGGTCAGCATGGGGAGGTCAGGGAACATGCAGTGGCAATGTAGGATAGGTTTCTGAAAAACATCCCGGGGTGGTGCGCATTGTATGGGTGTGTGTTACATTATATTCACTAGTAGGAGTGAGAAAAACATCACGGGGTGGTGCGCATTGTATGGGTGTGTGTTACATTACATTCCCTAGTAGGAGTGAGAAAAACATCACGGGGTGGTGCGCATTGTATGGGTGTGTGTTACATTACATTCACTAGTAGGAGTGAGAAAAACATCACGGGGTGGTGCGCATTGTATGGGTGTGTGTTACATTACATTCACTAGTAGGAGTGAGAAAAACATCACGGGGTGGTGCGCATTGTATGGGTGTGCGTTACATTAGATTCACTAGTAGGAGTGAGAAAAACATCACGGGGTGGTGCGCATTGTATGGGTGTGCGTTACATTCCATTCACTAGTAGGAGTGAGAAAAACATCACGGGGTGGTGCGCATTGTATGGGTGTGTGTTACATTACATTCACTAGTAGGAGTGAGAAAAACATCACGGGGTGGTGGGCATTGTATGGGTTTGCGTTACATTCCATTCACTAGTAGGAGTGAGAAAAACATCACGGGGTGGTGCGCATTGTATGGGTGTGCGTTACATTACATTCACTAGTAGGAGTGAGAAAAACATCACGGGGTGGTGCGCATTGTATGGGTGTGTGTTACATTACATTCACTAGTAGGAGTGAGAAAAACATCACGGGGTGGTGCGCATTGTATGGGTGTGTGTTGCATTACATTCACTAGTAGGAGTGAGAAAAACATCACGGGGTGGTGCGCATTGTATGGGTGTGTGTTGCATTACATTCACTAGTAGGAGTGAGAAAAACATCACGGGGTGGTGCGCATTGTATGGGTGTGTGTTGCATTACATTCACTAGTAGGAGTGAGAAAAACATCACGGGGTGTTGCGCATTGTATGGGTGTGTGTTACATTACATTCACTAGTAGGAGTGAGAAAAACATCACGGGGTGGTGCGCATGGTATGGGTGTGTGTTACATTACATTCACTAGTAGGAGTGAGAAAAACATCACGGGGTGGTGCGCATGGTATGGGTGTGTGTTACATTACATTCACTAGTAGGAGTGAGAAAAACATCACGGGGTGGTGCGCATTGTATGGGTGTGTGTTACATTACATTCACTACTAGGAGTGAGAAAAACATCGCGGGGTGGTGCGCATTCTTATGGGTGTGTGTTACATTAGATTCACTAGTAGGAGTGAGAAAAACATCACGGGGTGGTGCGCATTCTATGGGTGTGTGTTACATTACATTCACTAGTAGGAGTGAGAAAAACATCACGGGGTGGTGCGCATTCTATGGGTGTGTGTTACATTACATTCACTAGTAGGAGTGAGAAAAACATCACGGGGTGGTGCGCATTGTATGGGTGTGTGTTACATTACATTCACTAGTAGGAGTGAGAAAAACATCACGGGGTGGTGCGCATTGCATGGGTGTGTGTTACATTACATTCACTAGTAGGAGTGAGAAAAACATCACGGGGTGGTGCGCATTGCATGGGTGTGTGTTACATTACATTCACTAGTAGGAGTGAGAAAAACATCACGGGGTGGTGCGCATTGCATGGGTGTGTGTTACATTACATTCACTAGTAGGAGTGAGAAAAACATCACGGGGTGGTGCGCATTGCATGGGTGTGTGTTACATTACATTCACTAGTAGGAGTGAGAAAGACATCACGGGGTGGTGCGCATTGCATGGGTGTGTGTTACATTACATTCACTAGTAGGAGTGAGAAAGACATCACGGGGTGGTGCGCATTGCATGGGTGTGTGTTGCATTACATTCACTAGTAGGAGTGAGAAAGACATCACGGGGTGGTGCGCATTGCATGGGTGTGTGTTACATTACATTCACTAGTAGGAGTGAGAAAGACATCACGGGGTGGTGCGCATTGCATGGGTGTGTGTTACATTACATTCACTAGTAGGAGTGAGAAAAACATCACGGGGTGGTGCGCATTGCATGGGTGTGTGTTACATTACATTCACTAGTAGGAGTGAGAAAAACATCACGGGGTGGTGCGCATGCATGGGTGTGTGTTACATTACATTCACTAGTAGGAGTGAGAAAAACATCACGGGGTGGTGCGCATTGCATGGGTGTGTGTTACATTACATTCACTAGTAGGAGTGAGAAAAACATCACGGGGTGGTGCGCATTGCATGGGTGTGTGTTACATTACATTCACTAGTAGGAGTGAGAAAAACATCACGGGGTGGTGCGCATTGTATGGGTGTGTGTTACATTACATTCACTAGTAGGAGTGAGGAAAACCTCACGGGGTGGTGCGCATTGTATGAGTGTGTGTTACATTAGATTCACTAGTAGGAGTGAGGAAAACTTCACGGGGTGGTGCGCATTGTATGGGTGTGTGTTACATTAGATTCACTAGCAGGAGTGAGAAAAACATCACGGGGTGGTGCGCATTGTATGGGTGTGTGTTACATTACATTCACTAGCAGGAGTGAGAAAAACATCGCGGGGTGGTGCGCATTGTATGGGTGTGTGTTACATTACATTCACTAGTAGGAGTGAGAAAAACATCGCGGGGTGGTGCGCATTGTATGGGTGTGTGTTACATTACATTCACTAGTAGGAGTGAGAAAAACATCACGGGGTGGTGTGAATCGGAGGGTCTGAATAAGGATAGGCAGTGAGTGGCAATGTAGGATGGAGAAAAGCACCGCGGGGTGGTCAGCATGGGGACGTCAGGGAACATGCAGTGGAAATGTAGGATAGGTTTCTGAAAAACATCGCGGGGTGGTGCGCATTGTATGGGTGTGTGTTACATTACATTCACTAGTAGGAGTGAGAAAAACATCACGGGGTGGTGCGCATTGTATGGGTGTGTGTTACATTACATTCACTAGTAGGAGTGAGAAAAACATCACGGGGTGGTGTGCATTGTATGGGTGTGTGTTACATTACATTCATTAGTAGGAGTGAGAAAAACATCACGGGGTGGTGCGCATTGTATGGGTGTGTGTTACATTACATTCACTAGTAGGAGTGAGAAAAACATCACGGGGTGGTGGGAATCGGAGGATCTCAATTAGGATAGGCAGTGAGTGGCAATGTAGGATGGAGAAAATCACCGCTGGGTGGTCAGCCTGGGGAGGTCAGGGAACATGCAGTGGCAAAGTAGGATAGGTTTCTGAAAAACATCGTGGGGTGGTGCGCATTGTATGGGTGTGTGTTACATTACATTCACTAGTAGGAGTGAGAAAAACATCACGGGGTGGTGCACATTGTATGGGTGTGTGTTACTTTACATTCACTAGTAGGAGTGAGAAAAACATCACGGGGTGGTGCGCATTGTATGGGTGTGTGTTACATTACATTCACTAGTAGGAGTGAGAATAACATCACGGGGTGGTGCGCATTGTATGGGTGTGTGTTACATTACATTCACTAGTAGGAGTGAGAAAAACATCACGGGGTGGTGCGCATTGTATGGGTGTGTGTTACATTACATTCACTAGTAGGAGTGAGAAAAATATCACGGGGTGGTGCACATTGTATGGGTGTGTGTTACATTACATTCACTAGTAGGAGTGAGAAAAACATCGCGGGGTGGTGCGCATTGTATGGGTGTGTGTTACATTACATTCACTAGTAGGAGTGAGAAAAACATCACGGGGTAGTGTGAATCGGAGGGTCTGAATTAGGATAGGCAGTGAGTGGCAATGTAGGATGGAGTAAAGCACTGCGGGGTGGTCAGCATGTGGAGGTCAGGGAACATGCAATGGCAATGTAGGATAGGTTTCTGAAAAACATCGCGGGGTGGTGCGCATTGTATGGGTGTGTGTTACATTACATTCACTAGTAGGAGTGAGAAAACCATCGCGGGGTTGTGCGTATTGAATTGGTGTGTGTTACATTACATTCACTAGTAGGAGTGAGAAAAACATCGCGGGGTGGTGCGCATTGTATGGGTGTGTGTTACATTACATTCACTAGTAGGAGTGAGAAAAACATCGCGGCGTGGTGCGCATTGTATGGGTGTGTGTTACATTACATTCACTAGTAGGAGTGAGAAAAACATCACGGGGTGTTGTGAATCGGAGGGTCTGAATTAGGATAGGCAGTGAGTGGCAATGTAGAATGGAGAAAAGCACCGCGCGTTGGTCAGCATGGGGAGGTCAGGGAACATGCAGTGGCAATGTAGGATAGGTTTCTGAAAAACATCCCGGGGTGGTGCGCATTGTATGGGTGTGTGTTACATTACATTCACTAGTAGGAGTGAGAAAAACATCGCGGGGTGGTGCGCATTGTATGGGTGTGTGTTACATTACATTCACTAGTAGGAGTCAGAAAAACATCGCGGGGTGGTGCGCATTGTATGGGTGTGTGTTACATTACATTCACTAGTAGGAGTGAGAAAAACATCGCGGGGTGGTGCGCATTGTATGGGTGTGTGTTACATTACATTCACTAGTAGGAATGAGAAAAACATCACGGGGTGGTGTGAATCGGAGGGTCTGAATTAGGATAGGCAGTGAGTGGCAATGTAGGATGGAGAAAAGCACCGCGGGGTGGTCAGCATGGGGAGGTCAGGGAACATGCAGTGGAAATGTAGGATAGGTTTCTGAAAAACATCGCGGGGTGTTGCGCATTGTATGGGTGTGTGTTACATTACATTCACTAGTAGGAGTGAGAAAAACATCACGGGGTGGTGCGCATTGTATGCGAGTGTGTTACATTACATTCACTAGTAGGAGTGAGAAAAACATCACGGGGTGGTGCGCATTGTATGGGTGTGTGTTACATTACATTCCCTAGTAGGAGTGAAAAAAACATCACGGGGTGGTGCGCATTGTATGGGTGTGTGTTACATTACATTCACTAGTAGGAGTGAGAAAAACATCACGGGGTGGTGCGCATTGTATGGGTGTGTGTTACATTACATTCACTAGTAGGAGTGAGAAAAACATCACGGGGTGGTGCGCATTGTATGGGTGTGTGTTACATTACATTCACTAGTAGGAGTGAGAAAAACATCACGGGGTGGTGCGCATTGTATGGGTGTGTGTTACATTACATTCACTAGTAGGAGTGAGAAAAACATCGCGGGGTGGTGCGCATTGTATGGGTGTGTGTTACATTACATTCACTAGTAGGAGTGAGAAAAACATCGCGGGGTGGTGCGCATTGTATGGGTGTGTGTTACATTACATTCACTAGTAGGAGTGAGAAAAACATCGCGGGGTGGTGCGCATTGTATGGGTGTGTGTTACATTACATTCACTAGTAGGAGTGAGAAAAACATCGCGGCGTGGTGCGCATTGTATGGGTGTGTGTTACATTACATTCACTAGTAGGAGTGAGAAAAACATCACGGGGTGGTGTGAATCGGAGGGTCTGAATAAGGATAGGCAGTGAGTGGCAATGTAGGATGGAGAAAAGCACCGCGGGGTGGTCAGCATGGGGAGGTCAGGGAACATGCAGTGGAAATGTAGGATAGGTTTCTGAAAAACATCGCGGGGTGGTGCGCATTGTATGGGTGTGTGTTACATTACATTCACTAGTAGGAGTGAGAAAAACATCACGGGGTGGTGCGCAATGTATGGGTGTGTGTTACATTACATTCACTAGTAGGAGTGAGAAAAACATCACGGGGTGGTGCGCATTGTATGGGTGTGTGTTACATTACATTCATTAGTAGGAGTGAGAAAAACATCACGGGGTGGTGTGCATTGTATGGGTGTGTGTTACATTACATTCACTAGTAGGAGTGAGAAAAACATCACGGGGTGGTGGGAATCGGAGGATCTCAATTAGGATAGGCAGTGAGTGGCAATGTAGGATGGAGAAAATCACCGCTGGGTGGTCAGCCTGGGGAGGTCAGGGAACATGCAGTGGCAAAGTAGGATAGGTTTCTGAAAAACATCGTGGGGTGGTGCGCATTGTATGGGTGTGTGTTACATTACATTCACTAGTAGGAGTGAGAAAAACATCACGGGGTGGTGCACATTGTATGGGTGTGTGTTACTTTACATTCACTAGTAGGAGTGAGAAAAACATCACGGGGTGGTGCGCATTGTATGGGTGTGTGTTACATTACATTCACTAGTAGGAGTGAGAATAACATCACGGGGTGGTGCGCATTGTATGGGTGTGTGTTACATTACATTCACTAGTAGGAGTGAGAAAAACATCACGGTGTGGTGCGCATTGTATGGGTGTGTGTTACATTACATTCACTAGTAGGAGTGAGAAAAATATCACGGGGTGGTGCACATTGTATGGGTGTGTGTTACATTACATTCACAAGTAGGAGTGAGAAAAACATCACGGGGTAGTGTGAATCGGAGGGTCTGAATTAGGATAGGCAGTGAGTGGCAATGTAGGATGGAGTAAAGCACTGCGGGGTGGTCAGCATGTGGAGGTCAGGGAACATGCAATGGCAATGTAGGATAGGTTTCTGAAAAACATCGCGGGGTGGTGCGCATTGTATGGGTGTGTGTTACATTACATTCACTAGTAGGAGTGAGAAAACCATCGCGGGGTTGTGCGTATTGAATTGGTGTGTGTTACATTACATTCACTAGTAGGAGTGAGAAAAACATCGCGGGGTGGTGCGCATTGTATGGGTGTGTGTTACATTACATTCACTAGTAGGAGTGAGAAAAACATCGCGGCGTGGTGCGCATTGTATGGGTGTGTGTTACATTACATTCACTAGTAGGAGTGAGAAAAACATCACGGGGTGTTGTGAATCGGAGGGTCTGAATTAGGATAGGCAGTGAGTGGCAATGTAGGATGGAGAAAAGCACCGCGGGGTGGTCAACATGGGGAGGTCAGGGAACATGCAGTGGCAATGTAGGATAGGTTTCTGAAAAACATCCCGGGGTGGTGCGCATTGTATGGGTGTGTGTTACATTACATTCACTAGTAGGAGTGAGAAAAACATCACGGGGTGGTGCGCATTGTATGGGTGTGTGTTACATTACATTCCCTAGTAGGAGTGAGAAAAACATCACGGTGTGGTGCGCATTGTATGGGTGTGTGTTACATTACATTCACTAGTAGGAGTGAGAAAAACATCACGGGGTGGTGCGCATTGTATGGGTGTGTGTTACATTACATTCACTAGTAGGAGTGAGAAAAACATCACGGGGTGGTGGGCATTGTATGGGTGTGTGTTACATTACATTCACTAGTAGGAGTGAGAAAAACATCGCGGGGTGGTGCGCATTGTATGGGTGTGTGTTACATTACATTCACTAGTAGGAGTCAGAAAAACATCGCGGGGTGGTGCGCATTGTATGGGTGTGTGATACATTACATTCACTAGTAGGAGTGAGAAAAACATCGCGGGGTGGTGCGCATTGTATGGGTGTGTGTTACATTACATTCACTAGTAGGAGTGAGAAAAACATCACGGGGTGGTGCGCATTGTATGGGTGTGTGTTACATTACATTCCTAGTAGGAGTGAGAAAAACATCACGGGGTGGTGCGCATTGTATGGGTGTGTGTTACATTACATTCACTAGTAGGAGTGAGAAAAACATCGCGGGGTGGTGCGCATTGTATGGGTGTGTGTTACATTACATTCACTAGTAGGAGTGAGAAAAACATCGCGGGGTGGTGCGCATTGTATGGGTGTGTGTTACATTACATTCACTAGTAGGAGTGAGAAAAACATCACGGGGTGGTGTGAATCGGAGGGTCTGAATAAGGATAGGCAGTGAGTGGCAATGTAGGATGGAGAAAAGCACCGCGGGGTGGTCAGCATGGGGAGGTCAGGGAACATGCAGTGGAAATGTAGGATAGGTTTCTGAAAAACATCGCGGGGTGGTGCGCATTGTATGGGTGTGTGTTACATTACATTCACTAGTAGGAGTGAGAAAAACATCACGGGGTGGTGCGCAATGTATGGGTGTGTGTTACATTACATTCACTAGTAGGAGTGAGAAAAACATCACGGGGTGGTGCGCATTGTATGGGTGTGTGTTACATTACATTCATTAGTAGGAGTGAGAAAAACATCACGGGGTGGTGCGCATTGTATGGGTGTGTGTTACATTACATTCACTAGTAGGAGTGAGAAAAACATCACGGGGTGGTGGGAATCGGAGGATCTCAATTAGGATAGGCAGTGAGTGGCAATGTAGGATGGAGAAAATCACCGCTGGGTGGTCAGCCTGGGGAGGTCAGGGAACATGCAGTGGCAAAGTAGGATAGGTTTCTGAAAAACATCGTGGGGTGGTGCGCATTGTATGGGTGTGTGTTACATTACATTCACTAGTAGGAGTGAGAAAAACATCACGGGGTGGTGCACATTGTATGGGTGTGTGTTACTTTACATTCACTAGTAGGAGTGAGAAAAACATCACGGGGTGGTGCGCATTGTATGGGTGTGTGTTACATTACATTCACTAGTAGGAGTGAGAATAACATCACGGGGTGGTGCGCATTGTATGGGTGTGTGTTACATTACATTCACTAGTAGGAGTGAGAAAAACATCACGGTGTGGTGCGCATTGTATGGGTGTGTGTTACATTACATTCACTAGTAGGAGTGAGAAAACCATCACGGGGTGGTGCACATTGTATGGGTGTGTGTTACATTACATTCACAAGTAGGAGTGAGAAAAACATCACGGGGTAGTGTGAATCGGAGGGTCTGAATTAGGATAGGCAGTGAGTGGCAATGTAGGATGGAGTAAAGCACTGCGGGGTGGTCAGCATGTGGAGGTCAGGGAACATGCAATGGCAATGTAGGATAGGTTTCTGAAAAACATCGCGGGGTGGTGCGCATTGTATGGGTGTGTGTTACATTACATTCACTAGTAGGAGTGAGAAAACCATCGCGGGGTGGTGCGTATTGAATTGGTGTGTGTTACATTACATTCACTAGTAGGAGTGAGAAAAACATCGCGGGGTGGTGCGCATTGTATGGGTGTGTGTTACATTACATTCACTAGTAGGAGTGAGAAAAACATCGCGGGTTGGTGCGCATTGTATGGGTGTGTGTTACATTATATTCAGTAGTAGGAGTGAGAAAAACATCACGGGGTGGTGGGAATCGGAGGATCTGAATTAGGATAGGCAGTGAGTGGCAATGTAGGATGGAGAAAAGCACCGCGGGGTGGTCAGCATAGGGAGGTCAGGGAACATGCAGTGGCAATGTAGGATAGGTTTCTGAAAAACATCGTGGGGTGGTGGGCATTGTATGGGTGTGTGTTACATTACATTCACTAGTAGGAGTGAGAAAAACATCACGGGGTGGTGCGCATTGTATGGGTGTGTGTTACATTACATTCACTAGAAGGAGTGAGAAAAACTTCACGGGGTGGTGGGAATTGGAGAGTCTGAATTAGGATAGGCAGTGAGTGGCAATGTAGGATGGAGAAAAGCACCATGGGGTGGTCAGCATGGGAGGTCAGGGAACATGCAGTGGCAATGTAGGATAGGTTTCTGAAAAACATCACGGGGTGATGCGCATTGTATGGGTGTGTGTTAAATTACATTCACTAGTAGGAGGGAGAAAAACATCACGGGGTGGTGCGCATTGTATGGGTGTGTGTTACATTACATTCACTAGTAGGAGTGAGAAAAACATCACGGGGTGGTGCGCATTGTATGGGTGTGTGTTACATTACATTCACTAGTAGGAGTGAGAAAAACATCACGGGGTGGTGCGCATTGTATGGGTGTGTGTTACATTACATTCACTAGTAGGAGTGAGAAAAACATCACGGGGTGGTGCGCAATGTATGGGTGTGTGTTACATTACATTCACTAGTAGGAGTGAGAAAAACATCACGGGGTGGTGTGAATCGGAGGGTCTGAATTAGGATAGGCAGTGAGTGGCAATGTAGGATGGAGAAAAGCACCGCGGGGTGGTCAGCATGGGGAGGTCAGGGAACATGCAGTGGAAATGTAGGATAGGTTTCTGAAAAACATCGCGGGGTGGTGCGCATTGTATGGGTGTGTGTTACATTTCATTCACTAGTAGGAGTGAGAAAAACATCACGGGGTGGTGCGCATTGTATGGGTGTGTGTTACATTACATTCACTAGTAGGAGTGAGAAAAACATCACGGGGTGGTGCGCATTGTATGGGTGTGTGTTACATTACAT
Organism: Cavia porcellus; assembly: GCF_034190915.1. NCBI lineage: Eukaryota > Metazoa > Chordata > Mammalia > Rodentia > Caviidae > Cavia > Cavia porcellus. The sequence goes on from NW_026947602.1 coordinate 193,743, forward strand.
TCACTAGAAGGAGTGAGAAAAACTTCACGGGGTGGTGGGAATCGGAGAGTCTGAATTAGGATAGGCAGTGAGTGGCAATGTAGGATGGAGAAAAGCACCATGGGGTGGTCAACATGGGAGGTCAGGGAACATGCAGTGGCAATGTAGGATAGGTTTCTGAAAAACATCACGGGGTGATGCGCATTGTATGGGTGTGTGTTAAATTACATTCACTAGTAGGAGGGAGAAAAACATCACGGGGTGGTGCGCATTGTATGGGTGTGTGTTACATTACATTCACTAGTAGGAGTGAGAAAAACATCACGGGGTGGTGCGCATTGTATGGGTGTGTGTTACATTACATTCACTAGAAGGAGTGAGAAAAACTTCACGGGGTGGTGGGAATCGGAGAGTCTGAATTAGGATAGGCAGTGAGTGGCAATGTAGGATGGAGAAAAGCACCATGGGGTGGTCAGCATGGGAGGTCAGGGAACATGCAGTGGCAATGTAGGATAGGTTTCTGAAAAACATCACGGGGTGATGCGCATTGTATGGGTGTGTGTTAAATTACATTCACTAGTAGGAGGGAGAAAAACATCACGGGGTGGTGCGCATTGTATGGGTGTGTGTTACATTACATTCACTAGTAGGAGTGAGAAAAACATCACGGGGTGGTGCGCATTGTATGGGTGTGTGTTACATTACATTCACTAGTAGGAGTGAGAAAAACATCACGGGGTGGTGCGCAATGTATGTGTGTGTGTTACATTACATTCACTAGTAGGAATGAGAAAAACATCACGGGGTGGTGGGAATCGGAGGGTCTGAATTAGGATAGGCAGTGAGTGGCAATGTAGGATGGAGAAAAGCACTGCGGGGTGGTCAACATCCGGAGGTCAGGGAACATGCAGTGGAAATGTAGCATAGGTTTCTGAAAAACATCGCGGGGTGGTGCGCATTGTATGGGTGTGTGTTACATTTCATTCACTAGTAGGAGTGAGAAAAACATCACGGGGTGGTGCGCATTGTATGGGTGTGTGTTACATTACATTCACTAGTAGGAGTGAGAAAAACATCACGGGGTGGTGTGAATCGGAGGGTCTGAATTAGGATAGGCAGTGAGTGGCAATGTAGGATGGAGAAAAGCACCATGGGGTGGTCAGCATGGGAGGTCAGGGAACATGCAGTGGCAATGTAGGATAGGTTTCTGAAAAACATCACGGGGTGCTGCGCATTGTATGGGTGTGTGTTACATTACATTCACTAGTAGGAGTGAGAAAAACATCACGGGGTGGTGCGCATTGTATGGGTGTGTGGTACATTACATTCACTTGTAGGAGTGAGAAAAACATCGCGGGGTGGTGCGCATTGTATGGGTGTGTGTTACATTACATTCACTAGTAGGAGTGAGAAAAACATCGCGGGGTGGTGCGCATTTTATAGGTGTGTGTTACATTAAATTCACTAGTAGGAGGGAGAAAAACATCACGGGGTGGTGCGCATTGTATGGGTGTGTGTTACATTACATTCACTAGTAGGAGTGAGAAAAACATCACGGGGTGGTGCGCATTGTATGGGTGTGTGTTACATTACATTCACTAGTAGGAGTGAGGAAAACATCACGTGGTGGTGCGCATTGTATGGGTGTGTGTTACATTACATTCACTAGTAGGAGGGAGAAAAACATCACGGGGTGGTGCGCATTGTATGGGTGTGTGTTACATTACATTCACTATTAGGAGTGAGAAAAACATCACGGGGTGGTGTGAATCGGAGGGTCTGAATTAGGATAGGCAGTGAGTGGCAATGTAGGATGGAGAAAAGCACCACGGGGTGGTCAGCATGGGGAGGTCAGGGAACATGCAGTGGAAATGTAGGATAGGTTTCTGAAAAACATCCCGGGGTGGTGCGCATTGTATGGGTGTGTGTTACATTACATTCACTAGTAGGAGTGAGAAAAAACATCACGGGGTGGTGCGCATTGTATGGGTGTGTGTTACATTACATTCACTAGTAGGAGTGAGAAAAACATCACGGAGTGGTGCGCATTGTATGGGTGTGTGTTACATTACATTCATTAGTAGGAGTGAGAAAAACATCACGGGGTGGTGCGCATTGTATGGGTGTGTGTTACATTACATTCACTAGTAGGAGTGAGAAAAACATCACGGGGTGGTGGGAATCGGAGGATCTCAATTAGGATAGGCAGTGAGTGGCAATGTAGGATGGAGAAAAGCACCGCTGGGTGGTCAGCATGGGGAGGTCAGGGAACATGCAGTGGCAATGTAGGATAGGTTTCTGAAAAACATCGTGGGGTGGTGCGCATTGTATGGGTGTGTGTTACATTACATTCACTAGTAGGAGTGAGAAAAACATCACGGGGTGGTGCACATTGTATGGGTGTGTGTTACTTTACATTCACTAGTAGGAGTGAGAAAAACATCACGGGGTGGTGCGCATTGTATGGGTGTGTGTTACATTACATTCACTAGTAGGAGTGAGAATAACATCTCGGGGTGGTGCGCATTGTATGGGTGTGTGTTACATTACATTCACTAGTAGGAGTGAGAAAAACATCACGGGGTGGTGCGCATAGTATGGGTGTGTGTTACATTACATTCACTAGTAGGAGTGAGAAAAATATCACGGGGTGGTACACATTGCATTGGTGTGTGTTACATTACATTCACAAGTAGGAGTGAGAAAAACATCAGGGGTTGTGTGAATCGGAGGGTCTGAATTAGGATAGGCAGTGAGTGGCAATGTAGGATGGAGAAAAGCACCGCGGGGTGGTCAGCATGGGGAGGTCATGGAACATGCAGTGGAAATGTAGGATAGGTTTCTGAAAAACATCGCGGGGTGGTGCGCATTGTATGGGTGTGTGTTACATTACATTCACTAGTAGGAGTGAGAAAACCATCACGGGGTGGTGCGTATTGAATTGGTGTGTGTTACATTACATTCACTAGTAGGAGTGAGAAAAACATCGCGGGGTGGTGCGCATTGTATGGGTGTGTGTTACATTACATTCACTAGTAGGAGTGAGAAAAACATCGCGGGTTGGTGCGCATTGTATGGGTGTGTGTTACATTATATTCAGTAGTAGGAGTGAGAAAAACATCACGGGGTGGTGGGAATCGGAGGATCTGAATTAGGATAGGCAGTGAGTGGCAAAGTAGGATGGAGAAAAGCACCGCGGGGTGGTCAGCATAGGGAGGTCAGGGAACATGCAGTGGCAATGTAGGATAGGTTTCTGAAAAACATCACGGGGTGATGCGCATTGTATGGGTGTGTGTTACATTACATTCACTAGTAGGAGTGAGAAAAACATCACGGGGTTGTGCGCATTGTATGGGTGTGTGTTACATTACATTCACTAGTAGGAGTGAGAAAAACATCACGGGGTGGTGCGCATTGTATGGGTGTGTGTTACATTACATTCACTAGTAGGAGTGAGAAAAACATCACGGGGTGGTGCGCATTGTATGGGTGTGTGTTACATTACATTCACTAGAAGGAGTGAGAAAAACTTCAAGGGGTGGTGGGAATCGGAGAGTCTGAATTAGGATATTCAGTGAGTGGCAATGTAGGATGGAGAAAAGCACCATGGGGTGGTCAGCATGGGAGGTCAGGGAACATGCAGTGGCAATGTAGGATAGGTTTCTGAAAAACATCACGGGGTGATGCGCATTGTATGGGTGTGTGTTACATTACATTCACTAGTAGGAGGGAGAAAAACATCACGGGGTGGTGCGCATTGTATGGGTGTGTGTTACATTACATTCACTAGTAGGAGTGAGAAAAACATCACGGGGTGGTGCGCATTGTATGGGTGTGTGTTACATTACATTCACTAGTAGGAGTGAGAAAAACATCACGGGGTGGTGCGCATTGTATGGGTGTGTGTTACATTACATTCACTAGTAGGAGTGAGAAAAACATCACGGGGTGGTGCGCATTGTATGGGTGTGTGTTACATTACATTCACTATTAGGAGTGAGAAAAACATCACGGGGTGGTGTGAATCGGAGGGTCTGAATTAGGATAGGCAGTGAGTGGCAATGTAGGATGGAGAAAAGCACCGCGGGGTGGTCAGCAAAGGGAGGTCAGGGAACATGCAGTGGAAATGTAGGATAGGTTTCTGAAAAACATCGCGGGGTGGTGCGCATTGTATGGGTGTGTGTTACATTTCATTCACTAGTAGGAGTGAGAAAAACATCACGGGGAGGTGCGCATTGTATGGGTGTGTGTTACATTACATTCACTAGTAGGAGTGAGAAAAACATCACGGGGTGGTGCGCATTGTATGGGTGTGTGTTACATTACATTCATTAGTAGGAGTGAGAAAAACATCACGGGGTGGTGCGCATTGTATGGGTGTGTGTTACATTACATTCACTAGTAGGAGTGAGAAAAACATCACGGGGTGGTGGGAATCGGAGGATCTCAATTAGGATAGGCAGTGAGTGGCAATGTAGGATGGAGAAAAGCATCGCTGGGTGGTCAGCATGGGGAGGTCAGGGAACATGCAGTGGCAATGTAGGATAGGTTTCTGAAAAACATCGTGGGGTGGTGCGCATTGTATGGGTGTGTGTTACATTACATTCACTAGTAGGAGTGAGAAAAACATCACGGGGTGGTGCACATTGTATGGGTGTGTGTTACTTTACATTCACTAGTAGGAGTGAGAAAAACATCACGGGGTGGTGCGCATTGTATGGGTGTGTGTTACATTACATTCACTAGTAGGAGTGAGAATAACATCACGGGGTGGTGCGCATTGTATGGGTGTGTGTTACATTACATTCACTAGTAGGAGTGAGAAAAACATCACGGGGTGGTGCGCATTGTATGGGTGTGTGTTACATTACATTCACTAGTAGGAGTGAGAAAAATATCACGGGGTGGTGCACATTGTATTGGTGTGTGTTACATTACATTCACAAGTAGGAGTGAGAAAAACATCAGGGGTTGTGTGAATCGGAGGGTCTGAATTAGGATAGGCAGTGAGTGGCAATGTAGGATGGAGAAAAGCACCGCGGGGTGGTCAGCATGGGGAGGTCAGGGAACATGCAGTGGAAATGTAGGATAGGTTTCTGAAAAACATCGCGGGGTGGTGCGCATTGTATGGGTGTGTGTTACATTACATTCACTAGTAGGAGTGAGAAAAATATCACGGGGTGGTACACATTGCATTGGTGTGTGTTACATTACATTCACAAGTAGGAGTGAGAAAAACATCAGGGGTTGTGTGAATCGGAGGGTCTGAATTAGGATAGGCAGTGAGTGGCAATGTAGGATGGAGAAAAGCACCGCGGGGTGGTCAGCATGGGGAGGTCATGGAACATGCAGTGGAAATGTAGGATAGGTTTCTGAAAAACATCGCGGGGTGGTGCGCATTGTATGGGTGTGTGTTACATTACATTCACTAGTAGGAGTGAGAAAACCATCACGGGGTGGTGCGTATTGAATTGGTGTGTGTTACATTACATTCACTAGTAGGAGTGAGAAAAACATCGCGGGGTGGTGCGCATTGTATGGGTGTGTGTTACATTACATTCACTAGTAGGAGTGAGAAAAACATCGCGGGTTGGTGCGCATTGTATGGGTGTGTGTTGCATTATATTCAGTAGTAGGAGTGAGAAAAACATCACGGGGTGGTGGGAATCGGAGGATCTGAATTAGGATAGGCAGTGAGTGGCAATGTAGGATGGAGAAAAGCACCGCGGGGTGGTCAGCATAGGGAGGTCAGGGAACATGCAGTGGCAATGTAGGATAGGTTTCTGAAAAACATCACGGGGTGATGCGCATTGTATGGGTGTGTGTTACATTACATTCACTAGTAGGAGTGAGAAAAACATCACGGGGTGGTGCGCATTGTATGGGTGTGTGTTACATTACATTCACTAGTAGGAGTGAGAAAAACATCACGGGGTGGTGCGCATTGTATGGGTGTGTGTTACATTACATTCACTAGTAGGAGTGAGAAAAACATCACGGGGTGGTGCGCATTGTATGGGTGTGTGTTACATTACATTCACTAGAAGGAGTGAGAAAAACTTCAAGGGGTGGTGGGAATCGGAGAGTCTGAATTAGGATATTCAGTGAGTGGCAATGTAGGATGGAGAAAAGCACCATGGGGTGGTCAGCATGGGAGGTCAGGGAACATGCAGTGGCAATGTAGGATAGGTTTCTGAAAAACATCACGGGGTGATGCGCATTGTATGGGTGTGTGTTACATTACATTCACTAGTAGGAGGGAGAAAAACATCACGGGGTGGTGCGCATTGTATGGGTGTGTGTTACATTACATTCACTAGTAGGAGTGAGAAAAACATCACGGGGTGGTGCGCATTGTATGGGTGTGTGTTACATTACATTCACTAGTAGGAGTGAGAAAAACATCACGGGGTGGTGCGCATTGTATGGGTGTGTGTTACATTACATTCACTAGTAGGAGTGAGAAAAACATCACGGGGTGGTGCGCATTGTATGGGTGTGTGTTACATTACATTCACTATTAGGAGTGAGAAAAACATCACGGGGTGGTGTGAATCGGAGGGTCTGAATTAGGATAGGCAGTGAGTGGCAATGTAGGATGGAGAAAAGCACCGCGGGGTGGTCAGCAAAGGGAGGTCAGGGAACATGCAGTGGAAATGTAGGATAGGTTTCTGAAAAACATCGCGGGGTGGTGCGCATTGTATGGGTGTGTGTTACATTTCATTCACTAGTAGGAGTGAGAAAAACATCACGGGGAGGTGCGCATTGTATGGGTGTGTGTTACATTACATTCACTAGTAGGAGTGAGAAAAACATCACGGGGTGGTGCGCATTGTATGGGTGTGTGTTACATTACATTCATTAGTAGGAGTGAGAAAAACATCACGGGGTGGTGCGCATTGTATGGGTGTGTGTTACATTACATTCACTAGTAGGAGTGAGAAAAACATCACGGGGTGGTGCGCATTGTATGGGTGTGTGTTACATTACATTCACTAGTAGGAGTGAGAAAAACCTCACGGGGTGGTGCGCATTGTACGGGTGTGTGTTACATTACAATCACTAGTAGGAGTCAGAAAAACATCACGGGGTGGGGCGCATTGTATGGGTGTGTGTTACATTACATTCACTAGTAGGAGTGAGAAAACCATCACGGGGTGGTGCGTATTGAATTGGTGTGTGTTACATTACATTCACTAGTAGGAGTGAGAAAAACATCGCGGGGTGGTGCGCATTGTATGGGTGTGTGTTACATTACATTCACTAGTAGGAGTGAGAAAAACATCGCGGGTTGGTGCGCATTGTATGGGTGTGTGTTACATTATATTCAGTAGTAGGAGTGAGAAAAACATCACGGGGTGGTGGGAATCGGAGGATCTGAATTAGGATAGGCAGTGAGTGGCAATGTAGGATGGAGAAAAGCACCGCGGGGTGGTCAGCATAGGGAGGTCAGGGAACATGCAGTGGCAATGTAGGATAGGTTTCTGAAAAACATCACGGGGTGATGCGCATTGTATGGGTGTGTGTTACATTACATTCACTAGTAGGAGTGAGAAAAACATCACGGGGTGGTGCGCATTGTATGGGTGTGTGTTACATTACATTCACTAGTAGGAGTGAGAAAAACATCACGGGGTGGTGCGCATTGTATGGGTGTGTGTTACATTACATTCACTAGTAGGAGTGAGAAAAACATCACGGGGTGGTGCGCATTGTATGGGTGTGTGTTACATTACATTCACTAGAAGGAGTGAGAAAAACTTCAAGGGGTGGTGGGAATCGGAGAGTCTGAATTAGGATATTCAGTGAGTGGCAATGTAGGATGGAGAAAAGCACCATGGGGTGGTCAGCATGGGAGGTCAGGGAACATGCAGTGGCAATGTAGGATAGGTTTCTGAAAAACATCACGGGGTGATGCGCATTGTATGGGTGTGTGTTACATTACATTCACTAGTAGGAGGGAGAAAAACATCACGGGGTGGTGCGCATTGTATGGGTGTGTGTTACATTACATTCACTAGTAGGAGTGAGAAAAACATCACGGGGTGGTGCGCATTGTATGGGTGTGTGTTACATTACATTCACTAGTAGGAGTGAGAAAAACATCACGGGGTGGTGCGCATTGTATGGGTGTGTGTTACATTACATTCACTAGTAGGAGTGAGAAAAACATCACGGGGTGGTGCGCATTGTATGGGTGTGTGTTACATTACATTCACTATTAGGAGTGAGAAAAACATCACGGGGTGGTGTGAATCGGAGGGTCTGAATTAGGATAGGCAGTGAGTGGCAATGTAGGATGGAGAAAAGCACCGCGGGGTGGTCAGCAAAGGGAGGTCAGGGAACATGCAGTGGAAATGTAGGATAGGTTTCTGAAAAACATCGCGGGGTGGTGCGCATTGTATGGGTGTGTGTTACATTTCATTCACTAGTAGGAGTGAGAAAAACATCACGGGGAGGTGCGCATTGTATGGGTGTGTGTTACATTACATTCACTAGTAGGAGTGAGAAAAACATCACGGGGTGGTGCGCATTGTATGGGTGTGTGTTACATTACATTCATTAGTAGGAGTGAGAAAAACATCACGGGGTGGTGCGCATTGTATGGGTGTGTGTTACATTACATTCACTAGTAGGAGTGAGAAAAACATCACGGGGTGGTGGGAATCGGAGGATCTCAATTAGGATAGGCAGTGAGTGGCAATGTAGGATGGAGAAAAGCATCGCTGGGTGGTCAGCATGGGGAGGTCAGGGAACATGCAGTGGCAATGTAGGATAGGTTTCTGAAAAACATCGTGGGGTGGTGCGCATTGTATGGGTGTGTGTTACATTACATTCACTAGTAGGAGTGAGAAAAACATCACGGGGTGGTGCACATTGTATGGGTGTGTGTTACTTTACATTCACTAGTAGGAGTGAGAAAAACATCACGGGGTGGTGCGCATTGTATGGGTGTGTGTTACATTACATTCACTAGTAGGAGTGAGAATAACATCACGGGGTGGTGCGCATTGTATGGGTGTGTGTTACATTACATTCACTAGTAGGAGTGAGAAAAACATCACGGGGTGGTGCGCATTGTATGGGTGTGTGTTACATTACATTCACTAGTAGGAGTGAGAAAAATATCACGGGGTGGTGCACATTGTATTGGTGTGTGTTACATTACATTCACAAGTAGGAGTGAGAAAAACATCAGGGGTTGTGTGAATCGGAGGGTCTGAATTAGGATAGGCAGTGAGTGGCAATGTAGGATGGAGAAAAGCACCGCGGGGTGGTCAGCATGGGGAGGTCAGGGAACATGCAGTGGAAATGTAGGATAGGTTTCTGAAAAACATCGCGGGGTGGTGCGCATTGTATGGGTGTGTGTTACATTACATTCACTAGTAGGAGTGAGAAAAATATCACGGGGTGGTACACATTGCATTGGTGTGTGTTACATTACATTCACAAGTAGGAGTGAGAAAAACATCAGGGGTTGTGTGAATCGGAGGGTCTGAATTAGGATAGGCAGTGAGTGGCAATGTAGGATGGAGAAAAGCACCGCGGGGTGGTCAGCATGGGGAGGTCATGGAACATGCAGTGGAAATGTAGGATAGGTTTCTGAAAAACATCGCGGGGTGGTGCGCATTGTATGGGTGTGTGTTACATTACATTCACTAGTAGGAGTGAGAAAACCATCACGGGGTGGTGCGTATTGAATTGGTGTGTGTTACATTACATTCACTAGTAGGAGTGAGAAAAACATCGCGGGGTGGTGCGCATTGTATGGGTGTGTGTTACATTACATTCACTAGTAGGAGTGAGAAAAACATCGCGGGTTGGTGCGCATTGTATGGGTGTGTGTTGCATTATATTCAGTAGTAGGAGTGAGAAAAACATCACGGGGTGGTGGGAATCGGAGGATCTGAATTAGGATAGGCAGTGAGTGGCAATGTAGGATGGAGAAAAGCACCGCGGGGTGGTCAGCATAGGGAGGTCAGGGAACATGCAGTGGCAATGTAGGATAGGTTTCTGAAAAACATCACGGGGTGATGCGCATTGTATGGGTGTGTGTTACATTACATTCACTAGTAGGAGTGAGAAAAACATCACGGGGTGGTGCGCATTGTATGGGTGTGTGTTACATTACATTCACTAGTAGGAGTGAGAAAAACATCACGGGGTGGTGCGCATTGTATGGGTGTGTGTTACATTACATTCACTAGTAGGAGTGAGAAAAACATCACGGGGTGGTGCGCATTGTATGGGTGTGTGTTACATTACATTCACTAGAAGGAGTGAGAAAAACTTCAAGGGGTGGTGGGAATCGGAGAGTCTGAATTAGGATATTCAGTGAGTGGCAATGTAGGATGGAGAAAAGCACCATGGGGTGGTCAGCATGGGAGGTCAGGGAACATGCAGTGGCAATGTAGGATAGGTTTCTGAAAAACATCACGGGGTGATGCGCATTGTATGGGTGTGTGTTACATTACATTCACTAGTAGGAGGGAGAAAAACATCACGGGGTGGTGCGCATTGTATGGGTGTGTGTTACATTACATTCACTAGTAGGAGTGAGAAAAACATCACGGGGTGGTGCGCATTGTATGGGTGTGTGTTACATTACATTCACTAGTAGGAGTGAGAAAAACATCACGGGGTGGTGCGCATTGTATGGGTGTGTGTTACATTACATTCACTAGTAGGAGTGAGAAAAACATCACGGGGTGGTGCGCATTGTATGGGTGTGTGTTACATTACATTCACTATTAGGAGTGAGAAAAACATCACGGGGTGGTGTGAATCGGAGGGTCTGAATTAGGATAGGCAGTGAGTGGCAATGTAGGATGGAGAAAAGCACCGCGGGGTGGTCAGCAAAGGGAGGTCAGGGAACATGCAGTGGAAATGTAGGATAGGTTTCTGAAAAACATCGCGGGGTGGTGCGCATTGTATGGGTGTGTGTTACATTTCATTCACTAGTAGGAGTGAGAAAAACATCACGGGGAGGTGCGCATTGTATGGGTGTGTGTTACATTACATTCACTAGTAGGAGTGAGAAAAACATCACGGGGTGGTGCGCATTGTATGGGTGTGTGTTACATTACATTCATTAGTAGGAGTGAGAAAAACATCACGGGGTGGTGCGCATTGTATGGGTGTGTGTTACATTACATTCACTAGTAGGAGTGAGAAAAACATCACGGGGTGGTGGGAATCGGAGGATCTCAATTAGGATAGGCAGTGAGTGGCAATGTAGGATGGAGAAAAGCATCGCTGGGTGGTCAGCATGGGGAGGTCAGGGAACATGCAGTGGCAATGTAGGATAGGTTTCTGAAAAACATCGTGGGGTGGTGCGCATTGTATGGGTGTGTGTTACATTACATTCACTAGTAGGAGTGAGAAAAACATCACGGGGTGGTGCACATTGTATGGGTGTGTGTTACTTTACATTCACTAGTAGGAGTGAGAAAAACATCACGGGGTGGTGCGCATTGTATGGGTGTGTGTTACATTACATTCACTAGTAGGAGTGAGAATAACATCACGGGGTGGTGCGCATTGTATGGGTGTGTGTTACATTACATTCACTAGTAGGAGTGAGAAAAACATCACGGGGTGGTGCGCATTGTATGGGTGTGTGTTACATTACATTCACTAGTAGGCGTGAGAAAAATATCACGGGGTGGTGCACATTGTATTGGTGTGTGTTACATTACATTCACAAGTAGGAGTGAGAAAAACATCAGGGGTTGTGTGAATCGGAGGGTCTGAATTAGGATAGGCAGTGAGTGGCAATGTAGGATGGAGAAAAGCACCGCGGGGTGGTCAGCATGGGGAGGTCAGGGAACATGCAGTGGAAATGTAGGATAGGTTTCTGAAAAACATCGCGGGGTGGTGCGCATTGTATGGGTGTGTGTTACATTACATTCACTAGTAGGAGTGAGAAAAACATCACGGGGTGGTGCGCATTGTATGGGTGTGTGTTACATTACATTCACTAGTAGGAGTGAGAAAAACATCACGGGGTGGTGCGCATTGTATGGGTGTGTGTTACATTACATTCACTATTAGGAGTGAGAAAAACATCACGGGGTGGTGTGAATCGGAGGGTCTGAATTAGGATAGGCAGTGAGTGGCAATGTAGGATGGAGAAAAGCACCGCGGGGTGGTCAGCAAAGGGAGGTCAGGGAACATGCAGTGGAAATGTAGGATAGGTTTCTGAAAAACATCGCGGGGTGGTGCGCATTGTATGGGTGTGTGTTACATTTCATTCACTAGTAGGAGTGAGAAAAACATCACGGGGAGGTGCGCATTGTATGGGTGTGTGTTACATTACATTCACTAGTAGGAGTGAGAAAAACATCACGGGGTGGTGCGCATTGTATGGGTGTGTGTTACATTACATTCATTAGTAGGAGTGAGAAAAACATCACGGGGTGGTGCGCATTGTATGGGTGTGTGTTACATTACATTCACTAGTAGGAGTGAGAAAAACATCACGGGGTGGTGGGAATCGGAGGATCTCAATTAGGATAGGCAGTGAGTGGCAATGTAGGATGGAGAAAAGCATCGCTGGGTGGTCAGCATGGGGAGGTCAGGGAACATGCAGTGGCAATGTAGGATAGGTTTCTGAAAAACATCGTGGGGTGGTGCGCATTGTATGGGTGTGTGTTACATTACATTCACTAGTAGGAGTGAGAAAAACATCACGGGGTGGTGCACATTGTATGGGTGTGTGTTACTTTACATTCACTAGTAGGAGTGAGAAAAACATCACGGGGTGGTGCGCATTGTATGGGTGTGTGTTACATTACATTCACTAGTAGGAGTGAGAATAACATCACGGGGTGGTGTGCATTGTATGGGTGTGTGTTACATTACATTCACTAGTAGGAGTGAGAAAAACATCACGGGGTGGTGCGCATTGTATGGGTGTGTGTTACATTACATTCACTAGTAGGAGTGAGAAAAATATCACGGGGTGGTGCACATTGTATTGGTGTGTGTTACATTACATTCACAAGTAGGAGTGAGAAAAACATCAGGGGTTGTGTGAATCGGAGGGTCTGAATTAGGATAGGCAGTGAGTGGCAATGTAGGATGGAGAAAAGCACCGCGGGGTGGTCAGCATGGGGAGGTCAGGGAACATGCAGTGGAAATGTAGGATAGGTTTCTGAAAAACATCGCGGGGTGGTGCGCATTGTATGGGTGTGTGTTACATTACATTCACTAGTAGGAGTGAGAAAACCATCGCGGGGTGGTGCGTATTGAATTGGTGTGTGTTACATTACATTCACTAGTAGGAGTGAGAAAAACATCACGGGGTGGTGCGCATTGTATGGGTGTGTGTTACATTACATTCACTACTAGGAGTGAGAAATACATCACGGGGTGGTGCGCATTGTATGGGTGTGTGTTACATTACATTCACTAGTACGAGGGAGAAAAACATCACGGGGTGGTGCGCATTGTATGGGTGTGTGTTACATTACATTCACTAGTAGGAGTGAGAAAAACATCACGGGGTGGTGCGCATTGAATGGGTGTGTGTTACATTACATTCACTAGTAGGAGGGAGAAAAACATCACGGGGTGGTGCGCATTGTATGGGTGTGTGTTACATTACATTCATTAGTAGGAGTGAGAAAAACATCACGGGGTGGTGCGCATTGTATGGGTGTGTGTTACATTACATTCACTAGTAGGAGTGAGAAAAACATCACGGGGTGGTGGGAATCGGAGGATCTCAATTAGGATAGGCAGTGAGTGGCAATGTAGGATGGAGAAAAGCATCGCTGGGTGGTCAGCATGGGGAGGTCAGGGAACATGCAGTGGCAATGTAGGATAGGTTTCTGAAAAACATCGTGGGGTGGTGCGCATTGTATGGGTGTGTGTTACATTACATTCACTACTAGGAGTGAGAAAAACATCACGGGGTGGTGCACATTGTATGGGTGTGTGTTACTTTACATTCACTAGTAGGAGTGAGAAAAACATCACGGGGTGGTGCGCATTGTATGGGTGTGTGTTACATTACATTCACTAGTAGGAGTGAGAATAACATCACGGGGTGGTGCGCATTGTATGGGTGTGTGTTACATTACATTCACTAGTAGGAGTGAGAAAAACATCACGGGGTGGTGCGCATTGTATGGGTGTGTGTTACATTACATTCACTAGTAGGAGTGAGAAAAATATCACGGGGTGGTGCACATTGTATTGGTGTGTGTTACATTACATTCACAAGTAGGAGTGAGAAAAACATCAGGGGTTGTGTGAATCGGAGGGTCTGAATTAGGATAGGCAGTGAGTGGCAATGTAGGATGGAGAAAAGCACCGCGGGGTGGTCAGCATGGGGAGGTCAGGGAACATGCAGTGGAAATGTACGATAGGTTTCTGAAAAACATCGCGGAGTGGTGCGCATTGTATGGGTGTGTGTTACATTACATTCACTAGTAGGAGTGAGAAAACCATCGCGGGGTGGTGCGTATTGAATTGGTGTGTGTTACATTACATTCACTAGTAGGAGTGAGAAAAACATCGCGGGGTGGTGCGCATTGTATGGGTGTGTGTTACATTACATTCACTAGTAGGAGTGAGAAAAACATCGCGGGGTGGTGCGCATTGTATGGGTGTGTGTTACATTACATTCACTAGTAGGAGTGAGAAAAACATCACGGGTTGGTGCGCATTGTATGGGTGTGTGTTACATTATATTCAGTAGTAGGAGTGAGAAAAACATCACGGGGTGGTGGGAATTGGAGGATCTGAATTAGGATAGGCAGTGAGTGGCAATGTAGGATGGAGAAAAGCACCACGGGGTGGTCAGCATAGGGAGGTCAGGGAACATGCAGTGGCAAGGTAGGATAGGTTTCTGAAAAACATCGTGGGGTGGTGGGCATTGTATGGGTGTGTGTTACATTACATTCACTAGTAGGAGTGAGAAAAACATCACGGGGTGGTGCGCATTGTATGGGTGTGTGTTACATTACATTCACTAGTAGGAGTGAGAAAACCATCGCGGGGTGGTGCGTATTGAACTGGTGTGTGTTACATTACATTCACTAGTAGGAGTGAGAAAAACATCGCGGGGTGGTGCGCATTGTATGGGTGTGTGTTACATTACATTCACTAGTAGGAGTGAGAAAAACATCGCGGGGTGGTGCGCATTGTATGGGTGTGTGTTACATTACATTCACTAGTAGGAGTGAGAAAAACATCGCGGGGTGGTGCGCATTGTATGGGTGTGTGTCACATTACATTCACTAGTAGGAGTGAGAAAAACATCACGGGGTGGTGGGAATCGGAGGATCTGAATTAGGATAGGCAGTGAGTGGCAATGTAGGATGGAGAAAAGCACCACGGGGTGGTCAGCATAGGGAGGTCAGGGAACATGCAGTGGCAATGTAGGATAGGTTTCTGAAAAACATCGTGGGGTGGTGGGCATTGTATGGGTGTGTGTTACATTACATTCACTAGTAGGAGTGGGAAAAACATCACGGGGTGGTGCGCATTGTATGGGTGTGTGTTACATTACATTCACTAGAAGGAGTGAGAAAAACTTCACGGGGTGGTCGGAATCGGAGAGTCTGAATTAGGATAGGCAGTGAGTGGCAATGTAGGATGGAGAAAAGCACCATGGGGTGGTCAGCATGGGAGGTCAGGGAACATGCAGTGGCAATGTAGGATAGGTTTCTGAAAAACATCACGGGGTGCTGCGCATTGTATGGGTGTGTGTTACATTACATTCACTAGTAGGAGTGAGAAAAACATCACGGGGTGGTGCGCATTGTATGGGTGTGTGTTACATTACATTCACTTGTAGGAGTGAGAAAAACATCGCGGGGTGGTGCGCATTGTATGGCTGTGTGTTACATTACATTCACTAGTAGGAGTGAGAAAAACATCGCGGGGTGGTGCGCATTCTATGGGTGTGTGTTACATTACATTCACTAGTAGGAGGGAGAAAAACATCACGGGGTGGTGCGCATTGTATGGGTGTGTGTTACATTACATTCACTAGTAGGAGTGAGAAAAACATCACGGGGTGGTGCGCATTGTATGGGTGTGTGTTACATTACATTCACTAGTAGGAGTGAGAAAAACATCACGGGGTGGTGCGCATTGTATGGGTGTGTGTTACATTACATTCACTAGTAGGAGGGAGAAAAACATCACGGGGTGGTGCGCATTGTATGGGTGTGTGTTACATTACATTCACTACTAGGAATGAGAAAAACATCACGGGGTGGTGCGCATTGTATGGGTGTGTGTTACATTACATTCACTATTAGGAGTGAGAAAAACATCACTGGGTGGTGGGAATCGGAGGGTCTGAATTAGGATAGGCAGTGAGTGGCAATGCAGGATGGAGAAAAGCACCGCGGGGTGGTCACCATGGGGAGGTCAGGGAACATGCAGTGGCAATGTAGGATAGGTTTCTGAAAAACATCGCGGGGTGGTGTGCATTGTATGGGTGTGTGTTACATTACATTCACTAGTAGGAGTGAGAAAAACATCACGGGGTGGTGCGCATTGTATGGGTGTGTGTTACATTACATTCACTAGTAGGAGTGAGAAAAACATCACGGGGTGGTGCTCATTGTATGGGTGTGTGTTACATTACATTCACTAATAGGAGTGAGAAAAACATCACGGGGTGGTGCGCATTGTATGGGTGTGTGTTATATTACATTCACTAGTAGGAGTGAGAAAAACATCACGGGGTGGTGCGCATTGTATGGGTGTGTGTTACATTACATTCACTAGTAGGAGTGAGATATCATCACGGTGTGGTGCGCATTGTATGGGTGTGTGTTACATTACATTCACTAGTAGGAGTGAGAAAAACATCACTGGGTGGTGCGCATCGTATGGGTGTGTGTTACATTACATTCACTAGTAGGAGTGAGAAAAACATCACGGGGTGGTGCGCATTGTATGGGTGTGTGTTACATTACATTCACTAGTAGGCGTGAGAAAAACATCACGGGGTGGTGCGCATTGTATGGGTGTGTGTTACATTACATTCAGTAGTAGGAGTGAGAAAAACATCACGGGGTGGTGCGCATTGTATGGGTGTGTGTTACATTACATTCACTAGTAGGAGTGAGAAAAACATCACGGGGTGGTGCGCATTGTATGGGTGTGTGTTACATTACATTCACTAGTAGGAGTGAGAAAAACCTCACGGGGTGGTGCGCATTGTACGGGTGTGTGTTACATTACAATCACTAGTAGGAGTCAGAAAAACATCACGGGGTGGGGCGCATTGTATGGGTGTGTGTTACATTACATTCACTATTAGGAGTGAGAAAAACATCACGGGGTGGTGCGCATTGTATTGGTGTGTGTTACATTACATTCACTAGTAGGAGTGAGAAAAACATCACGGGGTGGTGCGCATTGTATGGGTATGTGTTACATTACATTCACTAGTAGGAGTGAGAAAAACATCACGGGGTGGTGCGCATTGTATGGGTGTGTGTTACATTACATTCACTAGTAGGAGTGAGAAAAACATCACGGGGTGGTTCGCATTGTATGGGTGTGTGTTGCATTACATTCACTAGTAGGAGTGAGAAAAACATCACGGGGTGGTGTGAATCCGAGGGTCTGTATTAGGATAGGCAGTGAGTGGCAATGTAGGATGGAGAAAAGCACCGCGGGGTGGTCAGCATGGGGAGGTCAGGGAACATGCAGTGGCAATGTAGGATAGGTTTCTGAAAAACATCGCGGGGTGGTGCGCATTGTATGGGTGTGTGTTACATTACATTCACTAGTAGGAGTGAGAAAAACATCACGGGGTGGTGCGCATTCTATGGGTGTGTGTTACATTACATTCACTAGTAGGAGTGAGAAAAACATCACGGGGTGGTGTGAATCGGAGGGTCTGAATTAGGATAGGCAGTGAGTGGAAATGTAGGATGGAGAAAAGCACCGCAGGGTGGTCAGCATGGGGAGGTCAGGAAACATGCAGTGGAAATGTAGGATAGGTTTCTGAAAAACATCGCGGGGTGGTGCTCATTGTATGGGGGTGTGTTACATTACATTCACTAGTAGGAGTGAGAAAAACATCACGGGGTGGTGCGCACTGCATGGGTGTGTGTTACATTACATTCACTAGTAGGAGTGAGAAAAACATCACGGGGTGGTGCGCACTGCATGGGTGTGTGTTACATTACATTCACTAGTAGGAGTGAGAAAAACATCACGGGGTGGTGCGCACTGCATGGGTGTGTGTTACATTACATTCACTAGTAGGAGTGAGAAAAACATCACGGGGTGGTGCGCACTGCATGGGTGTGTGTTACATTACATTCACTAGTAGGAGTGAGAAAAACATCACGGGGTGGTGCGCATTGTATGGGTGTGTGTTACATTAATTTCACTAGTAGGAGTGAGAAAAACATCACGGGGTGGTGCGCACTGTATGGGTGTGTGTTACATTACATTCACTAGTAGGAGTGAGAAAAACATCACGGGGCGGTGCGCACTGTATGGGTGTGTGTTACATTTGATTCACTAGTAGGAGTGAGAAAAACATCACGGGGCGGTGCGCATTGTATGGGAGTGTGTTACATTACATTCACTAGTAGGAGTGAGAAAAACATCACGGGGCGGTGCGCATTGTATGGGTGTGTGTTACATTACATTCACTAGTAGGAGTGAGAAAAACATCACGGGGTGGTGCGCAATATGGGTGTGTGTTACATTACATTCACTAGTAGGAGTGAGAAAAACATCACGGGGTGGTGCGCATTGTATGCTTGTGTATTACATTACATTCACTAGTAGGAGTGAGA
The DNA here is from genome assembly GCF_034190915.1 of Cavia porcellus. Taxonomy (NCBI): domain Eukaryota; kingdom Metazoa; phylum Chordata; class Mammalia; order Rodentia; family Caviidae; genus Cavia; species Cavia porcellus. Next base: position 212,510 of record NW_026947602.1, read on the forward strand.
AAAACATAACGAGGTGGTGCGCATTGTATGCTTGTGTGTTACATTACATTCACTAGTAGGAGTGAGAAAAACATCACGGGGTGGTGCGCATTGTATGCTTGTGTGTTACATTACATTCACTAGTAGGAGTGAGAAAAACATCACGGGGTGGTGCGCATTGTATGGGTGTGTGTTACATTACATTCACTAGTAGGAGTGAGAAAATCATCACGGGGTTTTGCGCATTGTATGGGTGTGCGTTACATTAGATTCACTAGTAGGAGTGAGAAAAACATCACGGGGTGGTGCGCATTGTATGGGTGTGTGTTACATTACATTCACTAGTAGGAGTGAGAAAAACATCACGGGGTGGTGCGCATTGTATGGGTGTGTGTTACATTACATTCACTAGTAGGAGTGAGAAAAACATCACGGGGTGGTGCGCATTGTATGGGTGTGTGTTACATTACATTCACTAGTAGGAGTGAGAAAAACATCACGGGGTGGTGCGCATTGTATGGGTGTGTGTTACATTACATTCACTAGTAGGAGTGAGAAAACCATCACGGGGTGGTGCGCATTGTATGGGTGTGTGTTACATTACATTCACTAGTAGGAGTGAGAAAACCATCACGGGGTGGTGCGCATTGTATGGGTGTGTGTTACATTACATTCACTAGTAGGAGTGAGAAAAACATCACGGGGTGGTGCGCATTGCATGGGTGTGTGTTACATTACATTCACTAGTAGGAGTGAGAAAAACATCACGGGTTGGTGCGCATTGCATGGGTGTGTGTTACATTACATTCACTAGTAGGAGTGAGAAAAACATCACGGGGTGGTGCGCATTGCATGGGTGTGTGTTACATTACATTCACTAGTAGGAGTGAGAAAAACATCACGGGGTGGTGCGCATTGCATGGGTGTGTGTTACATTAGATTCACTTGTAGGAGTGAGAAAAACATCACGGGGTGGTGCGCATTGTATGGGTGTGCGTTACATTCCATTCACTAGTAGGAGTGAGAAAAACATCACGGGGTGGTGCCCATTGTATGGGTGTGCGTTACATTCCATTCACTAGTAGGAGTGAGAAAAACATCACGGGGTGGTGCGCATTGTATGGGTGTGTGTTACATTACATTCACTAGTAGGAGTGAGGAAAACATCACGGGGTGGTGCGCATTGTATGGGTGTGTGTTACATTACATTCACTAGTAGGAGTGAGAAAAACATCACGGGGTGGTGCGCATTGCATGGGTGTGTGTTACATTACATTCACTAGTAGGAGTGAGAAAAACATCACGGGGTGGTGCACATTGCATGGGTGTGTGTCACATTACATTCACTAGTAGGAGTGAGAAAAACATAACGGGGTGGTGCGCATTGCATGGGTGTGTGTTACATTACATTCACTAGTAGGAGTGAGAAAAACATCACGGGGTGGTGCGCATTGTATGGGTGTGTGTTACATTAGATTCACTAGTAGGAGTGAGAAAAACATCACGGGGTGGTGCGCATTGTATGGGTGTGTGTTACATTCCATTCACTAGTAGGATTGAGAAAAACATCACGGGGTCGTGCGCATTGTATGGGTGTGTGTTACATTACATTCACTAGTAGGAGTGAGAAAAACATCACGGGGTGGTGCGCATTATATGGGTGTGTGTTACATTAGATTCACTTGTAGGAGTGAGAAAAACATCACGGGGTGGTGCGCATTGTATGGGTGTGTGTTGCATTACATTCACTAGCAGGAGTGAGAAAAACATCACGGGGTGGTGCGCATTGTATGGGTGTGTGTTGCATTACATTCACTAGTAGGAGTGAGAAAAACATCACGGGGTGGTGCGCATTGTATGGGTGTGTGTTACATTAGATTCACTAGTAGGAGTGAGAAAAACATCACGGGGTGGTGCGCATTGTATGGGTGTGCGTTACATTCCATTCACTAGTAGGAGTGCGAAAAACATCACGGGGTGGTGCGCATTGTATGGGTGTGCGTTACATTACATTCACTAGTAGGAGTGAGAAAAACATCACGGGGTGGTGCGCATTGTATGGGTGTGCGTTACATTCCATTCACTAGTAGGAGTGAGAAAAACATCACGGGGTGGTGCGCATTGTACGGGTGTGTGTTACATTACATTCACTAGTAGGAGTGAGAAAAACATCACGGGGTGGTGCGCATTGTATGGGTGTGTGTTACATTCCATTCACTAGTAGGAGTGAGAAAAACATCACGGGGTGGTGCGCATTGTATGGGTGTGTGTTGCATTACATTCACTAGTAGGAGTGAGAAAAACATCACGGGGTGGTGCGCATTGTATGGGTGTGTGTTGCATTACATTCACTAGTAGGAGTGAGAAAAACATCACGGGGTGGTGCGCATTGTATGGGTGTGTGTTGCATTACATTCACTAGTAGGAGTGAGAAAAACATCACGGGGTGTTGCGCATTGTATGGGTGTGTGTTATATTACATTCACTAATAGGAGTGAGAAAAACATCACGGGGTGTTGCGCATGGTATGGGTGTGTGTTACATTACATTCACTAGTAGGAGTGAGAAAAACATCACGGGGTGGTGCGCAATATGGGTGTGTGTTACATTACATTCACTAGTAGGAGTGAGAAAAACATCACGGGGTGGTGCGCATTGTATGCTTGTGTATTACATTACATTCACTAGTAGGAGTGAGAAAAACATAACGAGGTGGTGCGCATTGTATGCTTGTGTGTTACATTACATTCACTAGTAGGAGTGAGAAAAACATCACGGGGTGGTGCGCATTGTATGCTTGTGTGTTACATTACATTCACTAGTAGGAGTGAGAAAAACATCACGGGGTGGTGCGCATTGTATGGGTGTGTGTTACATTACATTCACTAGTAGGAGTGAGAAAATCATCACGGGGTTTTGCGCATTGTATGGGTGTGCGTTACATTAGATTCACTAGTAGGAGTGAGAAAAACATCACGGGGTGGTGCGCATTGTATGGGTGTGTGTTACATTACATTCACTAGTAGGAGTGAGAAAAACATCACGGGGTGGTGCGCATTGTATGGGTGTGTGTTACATTACATTCACTAGTAGGAGTGAGAAAAACATCACGGGGTGGTGCGCATTGTATGGGTGTGTGTTACATTACATTCACTAGTAGGAGTGAGAAAAACATCACGGGGTGGTGCGCATTGTATGGGTGTGTGTTACATTACATTCACTAGTAGGAGTGAGAAAACCATCACGGGGTGGTGCGCATTGTATGGGTGTGTGTTACATTACATTCACTAGTAGGAGTGAGAAAACCATCACGGGGTGGTGCGCATTGTATGGGTGTGTGTTACATTACATTCACTAGTAGGAGTGAGAAAAACATCACGGGGTGGTGCGCATTGCATGGGTGTGTGTTACATTACATTCACTAGTAGGAGTGAGAAAAACATCACGGGTTGGTGCGCATTGCATGGGTGTGTGTTACATTACATTCACTAGTAGGAGTGAGAAAAACATCACGGGGTGGTGCGCATTGCATGGGTGTGTGTTACATTACATTCACTAGTAGGAGTGAGAAAAACATCACGGGGTGGTGCGCATTGCATGGGTGTGTGTTACATTAGATTCACTTGTAGGAGTGAGAAAAACATCACGGGGTGGTGCGCATTGTATGGGTGTGCGTTACATTCCATTCACTAGTAGGAGTGAGAAAAACATCACGGGGTGGTGCCCATTGTATGGGTGTGCGTTACATTCCATTCACTAGTAGGAGTGAGAAAAACATCACGGGGTGGTGCGCATTGTATGGGTGTGTGTTACATTACATTCACTAGTAGGAGTGAGGAAAACATCACGGGGTGGTGCGCATTGTATGGGTGTGTGTTACATTACATTCACTAGTAGGAGTGAGAAAAACATCACGGGGTGGTGCGCATTGCATGGGTGTGTGTTACATTACATTCACTAGTAGGAGTGAGAAAAACATCACGGGGTGGTGCACATTGCATGGGTGTGTGTCACATTACATTCACTAGTAGGAGTGAGAAAAACATAACGGGGTGGTGCGCATTGCATGGGTGTGTGTTACATTACATTCACTAGTAGGAGTGAGAAAAACATCACGGGGTGGTGCGCATTGTATGGGTGTGTGTTACATTAGATTCACTAGTAGGAGTGAGAAAAACATCACGGGGTGGTGCGCATTGTATGGGTGTGTGTTACATTCCATTCACTAGTAGGATTGAGAAAAACATCACGGGGTCGTGCGCATTGTATGGGTGTGTGTTACATTACATTCACTAGTAGGAGTGAGAAAAACATCACGGGGTGGTGCGCATTATATGGGTGTGTGTTACATTAGATTCACTTGTAGGAGTGAGAAAAACATCACGGGGTGGTGCGCATTGTATGGGTGTGTGTTGCATTACATTCACTAGCAGGAGTGAGAAAAACATCACGGGGTGGTGCGCATTGTATGGGTGTGTGTTGCATTACATTCACTAGTAGGAGTGAGAAAAACATCACGGGGTGGTGCGCATTGTATGGGTGTGTGTTACATTAGATTCACTAGTAGGAGTGAGAAAAACATCACGGGGTGGTGCGCATTGTATGGGTGTGCGTTACATTCCATTCACTAGTAGGAGTGCGAAAAACATCACGGGGTGGTGCGCATTGTATGGGTGTGCGTTACATTACATTCACTAGTAGGAGTGAGAAAAACATCACGGGGTGGTGCGCATTGTATGGGTGTGCGTTACATTCCATTCACTAGTAGGAGTGAGAAAAACATCACGGGGTGGTGCGCATTGTACGGGTGTGTGTTACATTACATTCACTAGTAGGAGTGAGAAAAACATCACGGGGTGGTGCGCATTGTATGGGTGTGTGTTACATTCCATTCACTAGTAGGAGTGAGAAAAACATCACGGGGTGGTGCGCATTGTATGGGTGTGTGTTGCATTACATTCACTAGTAGGAGTGAGAAAAACATCACGGGGTGGTGCGCATTGTATGGGTGTGTGTTGCATTACATTCACTAGTAGGAGTGAGAAAAACATCACGGGGTGGTGCGCATTGTATGGGTGTGTGTTGCATTACATTCACTAGTAGGAGTGAGAAAAACATCACGGGGTGTTGCGCATTGTATGGGTGTGTGTTATATTACATTCACTAATAGGAGTGAGAAAAACATCACGGGGTGTTGCGCATGGTATGGGTGTGTGTTACATTACATTCACTAGTAGGAGTGAGAAAAACATCACGGGGTGGTGCGCATGGTATGGGTGTGTGTTACATTACATTCACTAGTAGGAGTGAGAAAAACATCACGGGGTGGTGCGCATTGTATGGGTGTGTGTTACATTACATTCACTAGTAGGAGTGGGGTGGTGCGCATTCTTATGGGTGTGTGTTACATTAGATTCACTAGTAGGAGTGAGAAAAACATCACGGGGTGGTGCGCATTCTATGGGTGTGTGTTACATTACATTCACTAGTAGGAGTGAGAAAAACATCACGGGGTTGTGCGCATTGCAAGGGTGTGTGTTACATTACATTCACTAGTAGGAGTGAGAAAAACATCACGGGGTGGTGTGCATTGCATGGGTGTGTGTTACATTACATTCACTAGTAGGAGTGAGAAAAACATCACGGGGTGGTGCGCATTGCATGGGTGTGTGTTACATTACATTCACTAGTAGGAGTGAGAAAAACATCACGGGGTGGTGCGCATTGCATGGGTGTGTGTTACATTACATTCACTAGTAGGAGTGAGAAAGACATCACGGGGTGGTGCGCATTGCATGGGTGTGTGTTGCATTACATTCACTAGTAGGAGTGAGAAAGACATCACGGGGAGGTGCGCATTGCATGGGTGTGTGTTGCATTACATTCACTAGTAGGAGTGAGAAAGACATCACGGGGTGGTGCGCATTGCATGGGTGTGTGTTACATTCCATTCACTAGTAGGATTGAGAAAAACATCACGGGGTGGTGCGCATTATATGGGTGTGTGTTACATTAGATTCACTTGTAGGAGTGAGAAAAACATCACGGGGTGGTGCGCATTGTATGGGTGTGTGTTGCATTACATTCACTAGCAGGAGTGAGAAAAACATCACGGGGTGGTGCGCATTGTATGGGTGTGTGTTGCATTACATTCACTAGTAGGAGTGAGAAAAACATCACGGGGTGGTGCGCATTGTATGGGTGTGTGTTACATTAGATTCACTAGTAGGAGTGAGAAAAACATCACGGGGTGGTGCGCATTGTATGGGTGTGCGTTACATTCCATTCACTAGTAGGAGTGCGAAAAACATCACGGGGTGGTGCGCATTGTATGGGTGTGCGTTACATTACATTCACTAGTAGGAGTGAGAAAAACATCACGGGGTGGTGCGCATTGTATGGGTGTGCGTTACATTCCATTCACTAGTAGGAGTGAGAAAAACATCACGGGGTGGTGCGCATTGTATGGGTGTGTGTTACATTACATTCACTAGTAGGAGTGAGAAAAACATCACGGGGTGGTGCGCATTGTATGGGTGTGTGTTACATTACATTCACTAGTAGGAGTGAGAAAAACATCACGGGGTGGTGCGCATTGTATGGGTGTGTGTTGCATTACATTCACTAGTAGGAGTGAGAAAAACATCACGGGGTGGTGCGCATTGTATGGGTGTGTGTTGCATTACATTCACTAGTAGGAGTGAGAAAAACATCACGGGGTGGTGCGCATTGTATGGGTGTGTGTTGCATTACATTCACTAGTAGGAGTGAGAAAAACATCACGGGGTGTTGCGCATTGCATGGGTGTGTGTTATATTACATTCACTAGTAGGAGTGAGAAAAACATCACGGGGTGTTGCGCATGGTATGGGTGTGTGTTACATTACATTCACTAGTAGGAGTGAGAAAAACATCACGGGGTGGTGCGCATGGTATGGGTGTGTGTTACATTACATTCACTAGTAGGAGTGAGAAAAACATCACGGGGTGGTGCGCATTGTATGGGTGTGTGTTTCATTACATTCACTAGTAGGAGTGGGGTGGTGCGCATTCTTATGGGTGTGTGTTACATTAGATTCACTAGTAGGAGTGAGAAAAACATCACGGGGTGGTGCGCATTCTATGGGTGTGTGTTACATTACATTCACTAGTAGGAGTGAGAAAAACATCACGGGGTGGTGCGCATTCTATGGGTGTGTGTTACATTACATTCACTAGTAGGAGTGAGAAAAACATCACGGGGTTGTGCGCATTGCAAGGGTGTGTGTTACATTACATTCACTAGTAGGAGTGAGAAAAACATCACGGGGTGGTGTGCATTGCATGGGTGTGTGTTACATTACATTCACTAGTAGGAGTGAGAAAAACATCACGGGGTGGTGCGCATTGCATGGGTGTGTGTTACATTACATTCACTAGTAGGAGTGAGAAAAACATCACGGGGTGGTGCGCATTGCATGGGTGTGTGTTACATTACATTCACTAGTAGGAGTGAGAAAGACATCACGGGGTGGTGCGCATTGCATGGGTGTGTGTTGCATTACATTCACTAGTAGGAGTGAGAAAGACATCACGGGGAGGTGCGCATTGCATGGGTGTGTGTTGCATTACATTCACTAGTAGGAGTGAGAAAGACATCACGGGGTGGTGCGCATTGCATGGGTGTGTGTTACATTACATTCACTAGTAGGAGTGAGAAAAACATCACGGGGTGGTGCGCATTGCATGGGTGTGTGTTACATTACATTCACTAGTAGGAGTGAGAAAAACATCACGGGGTGGTGCGCATTGCATTGGTGTGTGTTACATTACATTCACTAGTAGGAGTGAGAAAAACATCACGGGGTGGTGCGCATGCATGGGTGTGTGTTACATTACATTCACTAGTAGGAGTTAGAAAAACATCACGGGGTGGTGCGCATTGCATGGGTGTGTGTTACATTACATTCAGTAGTAGGAGTGAGAAAAACATCACGGGGTGGTGCGCATTGCATGGGTGTGTGTTACATTACATTCACTAGTAGGAGTGAGAAAAACATCACGGGGTGGTGCGCATTGTATGGGTGTGTGTTACATTAGATTCACTAGTAGGAGTGAGGAAAACCTCACGGGGTGGTGCGCATTGTATGGGTGTGTGTTACATTAGATTCACTAGTAGGAGTGAGGAAAACCTCACGGGGTGGTGCGCATTGTATGCGTGTGTGTTACATTAGATTCACTAGCAGGAGTGAGAAAAACATCACGGGGTGGTGCGCATTGTATGGGTGTGTGTTACATTACATTCACTAGTAGGAGTCAGAAAAACATCGCGGGGTGGTGCGCATTGTATGGGTGTGTGTTACATTACATTCACTAGTAGGAGTGAGAAAAACATCGCGGGGTGGTGCGCATTGTATGGGTGTGTGTTACATTACATTCACTAGTAGGAGTGAGAAAAACATCACGGGGTGGTGTGAATCGGAGGGTCTGAATAAGGATAGGCAGTGAGTGGCAATGTAGGATGGAGAAAAGCACCGCTGGGTGGTCAGCATGGGGAGGTCAGGGAACATGCAGTGGAAATGTAGGATACGTTTCTGAAAAACATCGCGGGGTGGTGCGCATTGTATGGGTGTGTGTTACATTACATTCACTAGTAGGAGTGAGAAAAACATCACGGGGTGGTGCGCATTGCATGGGTGTGTGTTACATTACATTCACTAGTAGGAGTGAGAAAAACATCACGGGTTGGTGCGCATTGCATGGGTGTGTGTTACATTACATTCACTAGTAGGAGTGAGAAAAACATCACGGGGTGGTGCGCATTGCATGGGTGTGTGTTACATTACATTCACTAGTAGGAGTGAGAAAAACATCACGGGGGGTGCGCATTGCATGGGTGTGTGTTACATTACATTCACTAGTAGGAGTGAGAAAAACATCACGGGGTGGTGCGCATTGCATGGGTGTGTGTTACATTACATTCACTAGTAGGAGTGAGAAAAACATCACGGGGTGGTGCGCATTGCATGGGTGTGTGTTACATTAGATTCACTAGTAGGAGTGAGAAAAACATCACGGGGTGGTGCGCATTGTATGGGTGTGTGTTACATTACATTCACTAGTAGGAGTGAGAAAAACATCACGGGGTGGTGCGCATTGTATGGGTGTGTGTTACATTAGATTCACTTGTAGGAGTGAGAAAAACATCACGGGGTGGTTCGCATTGTATGGGTGTGCGTTACATTCCATTCACTAGTAGGAGTGAGAAAAACATCACGGGGTGGTGCCCATTGTATGGGTGTGCGTTACATTACATTCACTAGTAGGAGTGAGAAAAACATCACGGGGTGGTGCGCATTGTATGGGTGTGTGTTACATTACATTCACTAGTAGGAGTGAGAAAAACATCACGGGGTGGTGCGCATTGCATGGGTGTGTGTTACATTAGATTCACTAGTAGGAGTGAGAAAAACATCACGGGGTGGTGCGCATTGTATGGGTGTGTGTTACATTACATTCACTAGTAGGAGTGAGAAAAACATCACGGGGTGGTGCGCATTGTATGGGTGTGTGTTACATTACATTCACTAGTAGGAGTGAGAAAAACATCACGGGGTGGTGCGCATTGTATGGGTGTGTGTTACATTAGATTCACTTGTAGGAGTGAGAAAAACATCACGGGGTGGTTCGCATTGTATGGGTGTGCGTTACATTCCATTCACTAGTAGGAGTGAGAAAAACATCACGGGGTGGTGCGCATTGTATGGGTGTGTGTTACATTACATTCACTAGTAGGAGTGAGAAAAACATCACGGGGTGGTGCGCATTGTATGGGTGTGTGTTACATTACATTCACTAGTAGGAGTGAGGAAAACATCACGGGGTGGTCCGCATTGTATGGGTGTGTGTTACATTACATTCACTAGTAGGAGTGAGAAAAACATCACGGGGTGGTGCGCATTGCATGGGTGTGTGTTACATTACATTCACTAGTAGGAGTGAGAAAAACATCACGGGGTGGTGCGCATTGCATGGGTGTGTGTCACATTACATTCACTAGTAGGAGTGAGAAAAACATCACGGGGTGGTGCGCATTGCATGGGTGTGTGTTACATTACATTCACTAGTAGGAGTGAGAAAAACATCACGGGGTGGTGCGCATTGTATGGGTGTGTGTTACATTAGATTCACTAGTAGGAGTGAGAAAAACATCACGGGGTGGTGCGCATTGTATGGGTGTGTGTTACATTCCATTCACTAGTAGGATTGAGAAAAACATCACGGGGTCGTGCGCATTGTATGGGTGTGTGTTACATTACATTCACTAGTAGGAGTGAGAAAAACATCACGGGGTGGTGCGCATTATATGGGTGTGTGTTACATTAGATTCACTTGTAGGAGTGAGAAAAACATCACGGGGTGTTGCGCATGGTATGGGTGTGTGTTACATTACATTCACTAGTAGGAGTGAGAAAAACATCACGGGGTGGTGCGCATGGTATGGGTGTGTGTTACATTACATTCACTAGTAGGAGTGAGAAAAACATCACGGGGTGGTGCGCATTGTATGGGTGTGTGTTACATTACATTCACTAGTAGGAGTGGGGTGGTGCGCATTCTTATGGGTGTGTGTTACATTAGATTCACTAGTAGGAGTGAGAAAAACATCACGGGGTGGTGCGCATTCTATGGGTGTGTGTTACATTACATTCACTAGTAGGAGTGAGAAAAACATCACGGGGTGGTGCGCATTCTATGGGTGTGTGTTACATTACATTCACTAGTAGGAGTGAGAAAAACATCACGGGGTTGTGCGCATTGCAAGGGTGTGTGTTACATTACATTCACTAGTAGGAGTGAGAAAAACATGACGGGGTGGTGTGCATTGCATGGGTGTGTGTTACATTACATTCACTAGTAGGAGTGAGAAAAACATCACGGGGTGGTGCGCATTGCATGGGTGTGTGTTACATTACATTCACTAGTAGGAGTGAGAAAAACATCACGGGGTGGTGCGCATTGCATGGGTGTGTGTTACATTACATTCACTAGTAGGAGTGAGAAAGACATCACGGGGAGGTGCGCATTGCATGGGTGTGTGTTGCATTACATTCACTAGTAGGAGTGAGAAAGACATCACGGGGAGGTGCGCATTGCATGGGTGTGTGTTGCATTACATTCACTAGTAGGAGTGAGAAAGACATCACGGGGTGGTGCGCATTGCATGGGTGTGTGTTACATTCCATTCACTAGTAGGATTGAGAAAAACATCACGGGGTCGTGCGCATTGTATGGGTGTGTGTTACATTACATTCACTAGTAGGAGTGAGAAAAACATCACGGGGTGGTGCGCATTATATGGGTGTGTGTTACATTAGATTCACTTGTAGGAGTGAGAAAAACATCACAGGGGGGTGCGCATTGTATGGGTGTGTGTTGCATTACATTCACTAGCAGGAGTGAGAAAAACATCACGGGGTGGTGCGCATTGTATGGGTGTGTGTTGCATTACATTCACTAGTAGGAGTGAGAAAAACATCACGGGGTGGTGCGCATTGTATGGGTGTGCGTTACATTAGATTCACTAGTAGGAGTGAGAAAAACATCACGGGGTGGTGCGCATTGTATGGGTGTGCGTTACATTCCATTCACTAGTAGGAGTGCGAAAAACATCACGGGGTGGTGCGCATTGTATGGGTGTGCGTTACATTACATTCACTAGTAGGAGTGAGAAAAACATCACGGGGTGGTGCGCATTGTATGGGTGTGCGTTACATTCCATTCACTAGTAGGAGTGAGAAAAACATCACGGGGTGGTGCGCATTGTATGGGTGTGTGTTACATTACATTCACTAGTAGGAGTGAGAAAAACATCACGGGGTGGTGCGCATTGTATGGGTGTGTGTTACATTACATTCACTAGTAGGAGTGAGAAAAACATCACGGGGTGGTGCGCATTGTATGGGTGTGTGTTGCATTACATTCACTAGTAGGAGTGAGAAAAACATCACGGGGTGGTGCGCATTGTATGGGTGTGTGTTGCATTACATTCACTAGTAGGAGTGAGAAAAACATCACGGGGTGGTGCGCATTGTATGGGTGTGTGTTGCATTACATTCACTAGTAGGAGTGAGAAAAACATCACGGGGTGTTGCGCATTGTATGGGTGTGTGTTATATTACATTCACTAGTAGGAGTGAGAAAAACATCACGGGGTGTTGCGCATGGTATGGGTGTGTGTTACATTACATTCACTAGTAGGAGTGAGAAAAACATCACGGGGTGGTGCGCATGGTATGGGTGTGTGTTACATTACATTCACTAGTAGGAGTGAGAAAAACATCACGGGGTGGTGCGCATTGTATGGGTGTGTGTTACATTACATTCACTAGTAGGAGTGGGGTGGTGCGCATTCTTATGGGTGTGTGTTACATTAGATTCACTAGTAGGAGTGAGAAAAACATCACGGGGTGGTGCGCATTCTATGGGTGTGTGTTACATTACATTCACTAGTAGGAGTGAGAAAAACATCACGGGGTGGTGCGCATTCTATGGGTGTGTGTTACATTACATTCACTAGTAGGAGTGAGAAAAACATCACGGGGTTGTGCGCATTGCAAGGGTGTGTGTTACATTACATTCACTAGTAGGAGTGAGAAAAACATCACGGGGTGGTGTGCATTGCATGGGTGTGTGTTACATTACATTCACTAGTAGGAGTGAGAAAAACATCACGGGGTGGTGCGCATTGCATGGGTGTGTGTTACATTACATTCACTAGTAGGAGTGAGAAAAACATCACGGGGTGGTGCGCATTGCATGGGTGTGTGTTACATTACATTCACTAGTAGGAGTGAGAAAGACATCACGGGGTGGTGCGCATTGCATGGGTGTGTGTTGCATTACATTCACTAGTAGGAGTGAGAAAGACATCACGGGGAGGTGCGCATTGCATGGGTGTGTGTTGCATTACATTCACTAGTAGGAGTGAGAAAGACATCACGGGGTGGTGCGCATTGCATGGGTGTGTGTTACATTACATTCACTAGTAGGAGTGAGAAAAACATCACGGGGTGGTGCGCATTGCATGGGTGTGTGTTACATTACATTCACTAGTAGGAGTGAGAAAAACATCACGGGGTGGTGCGCATTGCATGGGTGTGTGTTACATTACATTCACTAGTAGGAGTGAGAAAAACATCACGGGGTGGTGCGCATGCATGGGTGTGTGTTACATTACATTCACTAGTAGGAGTTAGAAAAACATCACGGGGTGGTGCGCATTGCATGGGTGTGTGTTACATTACATTCAGTAGTAGGAGTGAGAAAAACATCACGGGGTGGTGCGCATTGCATGGGTGTGTGTTACATTACATTCACTAGTAGGAGTGAGAAAAACATCACGGGGTGGTGCGCATTGTATGGGTGTGTGTTACATTAGATTCACTAGTAGGAGTGAGGAAAACCTCACGGGGTGGTGCGCATTGTATGGGTGTGTGTTACATTAGATTCACTAGTAGGAGTGAGGAAAACCTCACGGGGTGGTGCGCATTGTATGCGTGTGTGTTACATTAGATTCACTAGCAGGAGTGAGAAAAACATCACGGGGTGGTGCGCATTGTATGGGTGTGTGTTACATTACATTCACTAGTAGGAGTCAGAAAAACATCGCGGGGTGGTGCGCATTGTATGGGTGTGTGTTACATTACATTCACTAGTAGGAGTGAGAAAAACATCGCGGGGTGGTGCGCATTGTATGGGTGTGTGTTACATTACATTCACTAGTAGGAGTGAGAAAAACATCACGGGGTGGTGTGAATCGGAGGGTCTGAATAAGGATAGGCAGTGAGTGGCAATGTAGGATGGAGAAAAGCACCGCTGGGTGGTCAGCATGGGGAGGTCAGGGAACATGCAGTGGAAATGTAGGATAGGTTTCTGAAAAACATCGCGGGGTGGTGCGCATTGTATGGGTGTGTGTTACATTACATTCACTAGTAGGAGTGAGAAAAACATCACGGGGTGGTGCGCATTGCATGGGTGTGTGTTACATTACATTCACTAGTAGGAGTGAGAAAAACATCACGGGTTGGTGCGCATTGCATGGGTGTGTGTTACATTACATTCACTAGTAGGAGTGAGAAAAACATCACGGGGTGGTGCGCATTGCATGGGTGTGTGTTACATTACATTCACTAGTAGGAGTGAGAAAAACATCACGGGGTGGTGCGCATTGCATGGGTGTGTGTTACATTACATTCACTAGTAGGAGTGAGAAAAACATCACGGGGTGGTGCGCATTGCATGGGTGTGTGTTACATTACATTCACTAGTAGGAGTGAGAAAAACATCACGGGGTGGTGCGCATTGCATGGGTGTGTGTTACATTAGATTCACTAGTAGGAGTGAGAAAAACATCACGGGGTGGTGCGCATTGTATGGGTGTGTGTTACATTACATTCACTAGTAGGAGTGAGAAAAACATCACGGGGTGGTGCGCATTGTATGGGTGTGTGTTACATTAGATTCACTTGTAGGAGTGAGAAAAACATCACGGGGTGGTGCGCATTGTATGGGTGTGCGTTACATTCCATTCACTAGTAGGAGTGAGAAAAACATCACGGGGTGGTGCCCATTGTATGGGTGTGCGTTACATTCCATTCACTAGTAGGAGTGAGAAAAACATCACGGGGTGGTGCGCAATGTATGGGTGTGTGTTACATTACATTCACTAGTAGGAGTGAGAAAAACATCACGGGGTGGTGCGCATTGTATGGGTGTGTGTTACATTACATTCACTAGTAGGAGTGAGGAAAACATCACGGGGTGGTCCGCATTGTATGGGTGTGTGTTACATTACATTCACTAGTAGGAGTGAGAAAAACATCACGGGGTGGTGCGCATTGCATGGGTGTGTGTTACATTACATTCACTAGTAGGAGTGAGAAAAACATCACGGGGTGGTGCGCATTGCATGGGTGTGTGTCACATTACATTCACTAGTAGGAGTGAGAAAAACATCACGGGGTGGTGCGCATTGCATGGGTGTGTGTTACATTACATTCACTAGTAGGAGTGAGAAAAACATCACGGGGTGGTGCGCATTGTATGGGTGTGTGTTACATTAGATTCACTAGTAGGAGTGAGAAAAACATCACGGGGTGGTGCGCATTGTATGGGTGTGTGTTACATTCCATTCACTAGTAGGATTGAGAAAAACATCACGGGGTCGTGCGCATTGTATGGGTGTGTGTTACATTACATTCACTAGTAGGAGTGAGAAAAACATCACGGGGTGGTGCGCATTATATGGGTGTGTGTTACATTAGATTCACTTGTAGGAGTGAGAAAAACATCACGGGGTGGTGCGCATTGTATGGGTGTGTGTTGCATTACATTCACTAGCAGGAGTGAGAAAAACATCACGGGGTGGTGCGCATTGTATGGGTGTGTGTTGCATTACATTCACTAGTAGGAGTGAGAAAAACATCACGGGGTGGTGCGCATTGTATGGGTGTGTGTTACATTAGATTCACTAGTAGGAGTGAGAAAAACATCACGGGGTGGTGCGCATTGTATGGGTGTGCGTTACATTCCATTCACTAGTAGGAGTGCGAAAAACATCACGGGGTGGTGCGCATTGTATGGGTGTGCGTTACATTACATTCACTAGTAGGAGTGAGAAAAACATCACGGGGTGGTGCGCATTGTATGGGTGTGCGTTACATTCCATTCACTAGTAGGAGTGAGAAAAACATCACGGGGTGGTGCGCATTGTATGGGTGTGTGTTACATTACATTCACTAGTAGGAGTGAGAAAAACATCACGGGGTGGTGCGCATTGTATGGGTGTGTGTTACATTACATTCACTAGTAGGAGTGAGAAAAACATCACGGGGTGGTGCGCATTGTATGGGTGTGTGTTGCATTACATTCACTAGTAGGAGTGAGAAAAACATCACGGGGTGGTGCGCATTGTATGGGTGTGTGTTGCATTACATTCACTAGTAGGAGTGAGAAAAACATCACGGGGTGGTGCCCATTGTATGGGTGTGTGTTGCATTACATTCACTAGTAGGAGTGAGAAAAACATCACGGGGTGTTGCGCATTGTATGGGTGTGTGTTATATTACATTCACTAGTAGGAGTGAGAAAAACATGACGGGGTGTTGCGCATGGTATGGGTGTGTGTTACATTACATTCACTAGTAGGAGTGAGAAAAACATCACGGGGTGGTGCGCATGGTATGGGTGTGTGTTACATTACATTCACTAGTAGGAGTGAGAAAAACATCACGGGGTGGTGCGCATTGTATGGGTGTGTGTTACATTACATTCACTAGTAGGAGTGGGGTGGTGCGCATTCTTATGGGTGTGTGTTACATTAGATTCACTAGTAGGAGTGAGAAAAACATCACGGGGTGGTGCGCATTCTATGGGTGTGTGTTACATTACATTCACTAGTAGGAGTGAGAAAAACATCACGGGGTGGTGCGCATTCTATGGGTGTGTGTTACATTACATTCACTAGTAGGAGTGAGAAAAACATCACGGGGTTGTGCGCATTGCAAGGGTGTGTGTTACATTACATTCACTAGTAGGAGTGAGAAAAACATCACGGGGTGGTGTGCATTGCATGGGTGTGTGTTACATTACATTCACTAGTAGGAGTGAGAAAAACATCACGGGGTGGTGCGCATTGCATGGGTGTGTGTTACATTACATTCACTAGTAGGAGTGAGAAAAACATCACGGGGTGGTGCGCATTGCATGGGTGTGTGTTACATTACATTCACTAGTAGGAGTGAGAAAGACATCACGGGGTGGTGCGCATTGCATGGGTGTGTGTTGCATTACATTCACTAGTAGGAGTGAGAAAGACATCACGGGGAGGTGCGCATTGCATGGGTGTGTGTTGCATTACATTCACTAGTAGGAGTGAGAAAGACATCACGGGGTGGTGCGCATTGCATGGGTGTGTGTTACATTCCATTCACTAGTAGGATTGAGAAAAACATCACGGGGTCGTGCGCATTGTATGGGTGTGTGTTACATTACATTCACTAGTAGGAGTGAGAAAAACATCACGGGGTGGTGCGCATTATATGGGTGTGTGTTACATTAGATTCACTTGTAGGAGTGAGAAAAACATCACGGGGTGGTGCGCATTGTATGGGTGTGTGTTGCATTACATTCACTAGCAGGAGTGAGAAAAACATCACGGGGTGGTGCGCATTGTATGGGTGTGTGTTGCATTACATTCACTAGTAGGAGTGAGAAAAACATCACGGGGTGGTGCGCATTGTATGGGTGTGTGTTACATTAGATTCACTAGTAGGAGTGAGAAAAACATCACGGGGTGGTGCGCATTGTATGGCTGTGCGTTACATTCCATTCACTAGTAGGAGTGCGAAAAACATCACGGGGTGGTGCGCATTGTATGGGTGTGCGTTACATTACATTCACTAGTAGGAGTGAGAAAAACATCACGGGGTGGTGCGCATTGTATGGGTGTGCGTTACATTCCATTCACTAGTAGGAGTGAGAAAAACATCACGGGGTGGTGCGCATTGTATGGGTGTGTGTTACATTACATTCACTAGTAGGAGTGAGAAAAACATCACGGGGTGGTGCGCATTGTATGGGTGTGTGTTACATTACATTCACTAGTAGGAGTGAGAAAAACATCACGGGGTGGTGCGCATTGTATGGGTGTGTGTTGCATTACATTCACTAGTAGGAGTGAGAAAAACATCACGGGGTGGTGCGCATTGTATGGGTGTGTGTTGCATTACATTCACTAGTAGGAGTGAGAAAAACATCACGGGGTGGTGCGCATTGTATGGGTGTGTGTTACATTACATTCACTAGTAGGAGTGAGGAAAACATCACGGGGTGGTCCGCATTGTATGGGTGTGTGTTACATTACATTCACTAGTAGGAGTGAGAAAAACATCACGGGGTGGTGCGCATTGCATGGGTGTGTGTTACATTACATTCACTAGTAGGAGTGAGAAAAACATCACGGGGTGGTGCGCATTGCATGGGTGTGTGTCACATTACATTCACTAGTAGGAGTGAGAAAAACATCACGGGGTGGTGCGCATTGCATGGGTGTGTGTTACATTACATTCACTAGTAGGAGTGAGAAAAACATCACGGGGTGGTGCGCATTGTATGGGTGTGTGTTACATTAGATTCACTAGTAGGAGTGAGAAAAACATCACGGGGTGGTGCGCATTGTATGGGTGTGTGTTACATTCCATTCACTAGTAGGATTGAGAAAAACATCACGGGGTCGTGCGCATTGTATGGGTGTGTGTTACATTACATTCACTAGTAGGAGTGAGAAAAACATCACGGGGTGGTGCGCATTATATGGGTGTGTGTTACATTAGATTCACTTGTAGGAGTGAGAAAAACATCACGGGGTGGTGCGCATTGTATGGGTGTGTGTTGCATTACATTCACTAGCAGGAGTGAGAAAAACATCACGGGGTGGTGCGCATTGTATGGGTGTGTGTTGCATTACATTCACTAGTAGGAGTGAGAAAAACATCACGGGGTGGTGCGCATTGTATGGGTGTGTGTTACATTAGATTCACTAGTAGGAGTGAGAAAAACATCACGGGGTGGTGCGCATTGTATGGGTGTGCGTTACATTCCATTCACTAGTAGGAGTGCGAAAAACATCACGGGGTGGTGCGCATTGTATGGGTGTGCGTTACATTACATTCACTAGTAGGAGTGAGAAAAACATCACGGGGTGGTGCGCATTGTATGGGTGTGCGTTACATTCCATTCACTAGTAGGAGTGAGAAAAACATCACGGGGTGGTGCGCATTGTATGGGTGTGTGTTACATTACATTCACTAGTAGGAGTGAGAAAAACATCACGGGGTGGTGCGCATTGTATGGGTGTTTGTTACATTACATTCACTAGTAGGAGTGAGAAAAACATCACGGGGTGGTGCGCATTGTATGGGTGTGTGTTGCATTACATTCACTAGTAGGAGTGAGAAAAACATCACGGGGTGGTGCGCATTGTATGGGTGTGTGTTGCATTACATTCACTAGTAGGAGTGAGAAAAACATCACGGGGTGGTGCCCATTGTATGGGTGTGTGTTGCATTACATTCACTAGTAGGAGTGAGAAAAACATCACGGGGTGTTGCGCATTGTATGGGTGTGTGTTATATTACATTCACTAGTAGGAGTGAGAAAAACATGACGGGGTGTTGCGCATGGTATGGGTGTGTGTTACATTACATTCACTAGTAGGAGTGAGAAAAACATCACGGGGTGGTGCGCATGGTATGGGTGTGTGTTACATTACATTCACTAGTAGGAGTGAGAAAAACATCACGGGGTGGTGCGCATTGTATGGGTGTGTGTTACATTACATTCACTAGTAGGAGTGGGGTGGTGCGCATTCTTATGGGTGTGTGTTACATTAGATTCACTAGTAGGAGTGAGAAAAACATCACGGGGTGGTGCGCATTCTATGGGTGTGTGTTACATTACATTCACTAGTAGGAGTGAGAAAAACATCACGGGGTGGTGCGCATTCTATGGGTGTGTGTTACATTACATTCACTAGTAGGAGTGAGAAAAACATCACGGGGTTGTGCGCATTGCAAGGGTGTGTGTTACATTACATTCACTAGTAGGAGTGAGAAAAACATCACGGGGTGGTGTGCATTGCATGGGTGTGTGTTACATTACATTCACTAGTAGGAGTGAGAAAAACATCACGGGGTGGTGCGCATTGCATGGGTGTGTGTTACATTACATTCACTAGTAGGAGTGAGAAAAACATCACGGGGTGGTGCGCATTGCATGGGTGTGTGTTACATTACATTCACTAGTAGGAGTGAGAAAGACATCACGGGGTGGTGCGCATTGCATGGGTGTGTGTTGCATTACATTCACTAGTAGGAGTGAGAAAGACATCACGGGGAGGTGCGCATTGCATGGGTGTGTGTTGCATTACATTCACTAGTAGGAGTGAGAAAGACATCACGGGGTGGTGCGCATTGCATGGGTGTGTGTTACATTCCATTCACTAGTAGGATTGAGAAAAACATCACGGGGTCGTGCGCATTGTAGGGGTGTGTGTTACATTACATTCACTAGTAGGAGTGAGAAAAACATCACGGGGTGGTGCGCATTATATGGGTGTGTGTTACATTAGATTCACTTGTAGGAGTGAGAAAAACATCACGGGGTGGTCCGCATTGTATGGGGTGTGTTGCATTACATTCACTAGCAGGAGTGAGAAAAACATCACGGGGTGGTGCGCATTGTATGGGTGTGTGTTGCATTACATTCACTAGTAGGAGTGAGAAAAACATCACGGGGTGGTGCGCATTGTATGGGTGTGTGTTACATTAGATTCACTAGTAGGAGTGAGAAAAACATCACGGGGTGGTGCGCATTGTATGGCTGTGCGTTACATTCCATTCACTAGTAGGAGTGCGAAAAACATCACGGGGTGGTGCGCATTGTATGGGTGTGCGTTACATTACATTCACTAGTAGGAGTGAGAAAAACATCACGGGGTGGTGCGCATTGTATGGGTGTGCGTTACATTCCATTCACTAGTAGGAGTGAGAAAAACATCACGGGGTGGTGCGCATTGTATGGGTGTGTGTTACATTACATTCACTAGTAGGAGTGAGAAAAACATCACGGGGTGGTGCGCATTGTATGGGTGTGTGTTACATTACATTCACTAGTAGGAGTGAGAAAAACATCACGGGGTGGTGCGCATTGTATGGGTGTGTGTTGCATTACATTCACTAGTAGGAGTGAGAAAAACATCACGGGGTGGTGCGCATTGTATGGGTGTGTGTTGCATTACATTCACTAGTAGGAGTGAGAAAAACATCACGGGGTGGTGCGCATTGTATGGGTGTGTGTTGCATTACATTCACTAGTAGGAGTGAGAAAAACATCACGGGGTGTTGCGCATTGTATGGGTGTGTGTTATATTACATTCACTAGTAGGAGTGAGAAAAACATCACGGGGTGTTGCGCATGGTATGGGTGTGTGTTACATTACATTCACTAGTAGGAGTGAGAAAAACATCACGGGGTGGTGCGCATGGTATGGGTGTGTGTTACATTACATTCACTAGTAGGAGTGAGAAAAACATCACGGGGTGGTGCGCATTGTATGGGTGTGTGTTACATTACATTCACTAGTAGGAGTGGGGTGGTGCGCATTCTTATGGGTGTGTGTTACATTAGATTCACTAGTAGGAGTGAGAAAAACATCACGGGGTGGTGCGCATTCTATGGGTGTGTGTTACATTACATTCACTAGTAGGAGTGAGAAAAACATCACGGGGTGGTGCGCATTCTATGGGTGTGTGTTACATTACATTCACTAGTAGGAGTGAGAAAAACATCACGGGGTTGTGCGCATTGCAAGGGTGTGTGTTACATTACATTCACTAGTAGGAGTGAGAAAAACATCACGGGGTGGTGTGCATTGCATGGGTGTGTGTTACATTACATTCACTAGTAGGAGTGAGAAAAAAATCACGGGGTGGTGCGCATTGCATGGGTGTGTGTTACATTACATTCACTAGTAGGAGTGAGAAAAACATCACGGGGTGGTGCGCATTGCATGGGTGTGTGTTACATTACATTCACTAGTAGGAGTGAGAAAGACATCACGGGGTGGTGCGCATTGCATGGGTGTGTGTTGCATTACATTCACTAGTAGGAGTGAGAAAGACATCACGGGGAGGTGCGCATTGCATGGGTGTGTGTTGCATTACATTCACTAGTAGGAGTGAGAAAGACATCACGGGGTGGTGCGCATTGCATGGGTGTGTGTTACATTACATTCACTAGTAGGAGTGAGAAAAACATCACGGGGTGGTGCGCATTGCATGGGTGTGTGTTACATTACATTCACTAGTAGGAGTGAGAAAAACATCACGGGGTGGTGCGCATTGCATGGGTGTGTGTTACATTACATTCACTAGTAGGAGTGAGAAAAACATCACGGGGTGGTGCGCATGCATGGGTGTGTGTTACATTACATTCACTAGTAGGAGTTAGAAAAACATCACGGGGTGGTGCGCATTGCATGGGTGTGTGTTACATTACATTCAGTAGTAGGAGTGAGAAAAACATCACGGGGTGGTGCGCATTGCATGGGTGTGTGTTACATTACATTCACTACTAGGAGTGAGAAAAACATCACGGGGTGGTGCGCATTGTATGGGTGTGTGTTACATTAGATTCACTAGTAGGAGTGAGGAAAACCTCACGGGGTGGTGCGCATTGTATGGGTGTGTGTTACATTAGATTCACTAGTAGGAGTGAGGAAAACCTCACGGGGTGGTGCGCATTGTATGCGTGTGTGTTACATTAGATTCACTAGCAGGAGTGAGAAAAACATCACGGGGTGGTGCGCATTGTATGGGTGTGTGTTACATTACATTCACTAGTAGGAGTCAGAAAAACATCGCGGGGTGGTGCGCATTGTATGGGTGTGTGTTACATTACATTCACTAGTAGGAGTGAGAAAAACATCGCGGGGTGGTGCGCATTGTATGGGTGTGTGTTACATTACATTCACTAGTAGGAGTGAGAAAAACATCACGGGGTGGTGTGAATCGGAGGGTCTGAATAAGGATAGGCAGTGAGTGGCAATGTAGGATGGAGAAAAGCACCGCTGGGTGGTCAGCATGGGGAGGTCAGGGAACATGCAGTGGAAATGTAGGATAGGTTTCTGAAAAACATCGCGGGGTGGTGCGCATTGTATGGGTGTGTGTTACATTACATTCACTAGTAGGAGTGAGAAAAACATCACGGGGTGGTGCGCATTGCATGGGTGTGTGTTACATTACATTCACTAGTAGGAGTGAGAAAAACATCACGGGTTGGTGCGGATTGCATGGGTGTGTGTTACATTACATTCTCTAGTAGGAGTGAGAAAAACATCACGTGGTGGTGCGCATTGCATGGGTGTGTGTTACATTACATTCACTAGTAGGAGTGAGAAAAACATCACGGGGTGGTGCGCATTGCATGGGTGTGTGTTACATTACATTCACTAGTAGGAGTGAGAAAAACATCACGGGGTGGTGCGCATTGCATGGGTGTGTGTTACATTACATTCACTAGTAGGAGTGAGAAAAACATCACGGGGTGGTGCGCATTGCATGGGTGTGTCTTACATTAGATTCACTAGTAGGAGTGAGAAAAACATCACGGGGTGGTGCGCATTGTATGGGTGTGTGTTACATTACATTCACTAGTAGGAGTGAGAAAAACATCACGGGGTGGTGCGCATTGTATGGGTGTGTGTTACATTAGATTCACTTGTAGGAGTGAGAAAAACATCACGGGGTGGTGCGCATTGTATGGGTGTGCGTTACATTCCATTCACTAGTAGGAGTGAGAAAAACATCACGGGGTGGTGCCCATTGTATGGGTGTGCGTTACATTCCATTCACTAGTAGGAGTGAGAAAAACATCACGGGGTGGTGCGCATTGTATGGGTGTGTGTTACATTACATTCACTAGTAGGAGTGAGAAAAACATCACGGGGTGGTGCGCATTGTATGGGTGTGTGTTACATTACATTCACTAGTAGGAGTGAGGAAAACATTACGGGGTGGTCCGCATTGTATGGGTGTGTGTTACATTACATTCACTAGTAGGAGTGAGAAAAACATCACGGGGTGGTGCGCATTGCATGGGTGTGTGTTACATTACATTCACTAGTAGGAGTGAGAAAAACATCACGGGGTGGTGCGCATTGCATGGGTGTGTGTCACATTACATTCACTAGTAGGAGTGAGAAAAACATCACGGGGTGGTGCGCATTGCATGGGTGTGTGTTACATTACATTCACTAGTAGGAGTGAGAAAAACATCACGGGGTGGTGCTCATTGTATGGGTGTGTGTTACATTAGATTCACTAGTAGGAGTGAGAAAAACATCACGGGGTGGTGCGCATTGTATGGGTGTGTGTTACATTCCATTCACTAGTAGGATTGAGAAAAACATCACGGGGTCGTGCGCATTGTATGGGTGTGTGTTACATTACATTCACTAGTAGGAGTGAGAAAAACATCACGGGGTGGTGCGCATTATATGGGTGTGTGTTACATTAGATTCACTTGTAGGAGTGAGAAAAACATCACGGGGTGGTGCGCATTGTATGGGTGTGTGTTGCATTACATTCACTAGCAGGAGTGAGAAAAACATCACGGGGTGGTGCGCATTGTATGGGTGTGTGTTGCATTACATTCACTAGTAGGAGTGAGAAAAACATCACGGGGTGGTGCGCATTGTATGGGTGTGTGTTACATTAGATTCACTAGTAGGAGTGAGAAAAACATCACGGGGTGGTGCGCATTGTATGGGTGTGCGTTACATTCCATTCACTAGTAGGAGTGCGAAAAACATCACGGGGTGGTGCGCATTGTATGGGTGTGCGTTACATTACATTCACTAGTAGGAGTGAGAAAAACATCACGGGGTGGTGCGCATTGTATGGGTGTGCGTTACATTCCATTCACTAGTAGGAGTGAGAAAAACATCACGGGGTGGTGCGCATTGTATGGGTGTGTGTTACATTACATTCACTAGTAGGAGTGAGAAAAACATCACGGGGTGGTGCGCATTGTATGGGTGTGTGTTACATTACATTCACTAGTAGGAGTGAGAAAAACATCACGGGGTGGTGCGCATTGTATGGGTGTGTGTTGCATTACATTCACTAGTAGGAGTGAGAAAAACATCACGGGGTGGTGCGCATTGTATGGGTGTGTGTTGCATTACATTCACTAGTAGGAGTGAGAAAAACATCACGGGGTGGTGCGCATTGTATGGGTGTGTGTTGCATTACATTCACTAGTAGGAGTGAGAAAAACATCACGGGGTGTTGCGCATTGTATGGGTGTGTGTTATATTACATTCACTAGTAGGAGTGAGAAAAACATCACGGGGTGTTGCGCATGGTATGGGTGTGTGTTACATTACATTCACTAGTAGGAGTGAGAAAAATATCACGGGGTGGTGCGCATGGTATGGGTGTGTGTTACATTACATTCACTAGTAGGAGTGAGAAAAACATCACGGGGTGGTGCGCATTGTATGGGTGTGTGTTACATTACATTCACTAGTAGGAGTGGGGTGGTGCGCATTCTTATGGGTGTGTGTTACATTAGATTCACTAGTAGGAGTGAGAAAAACATCACGGGGTGGTGCGCATTGTATGGGTGTGTGTTACATTACATTCACTAGTAGGAGTGAGAAAAACATCACGGGGTGGTGCGCATTCTATGGGTGTGTGTTACATTACATTCACTAGTAGGAGTGAGAAAAACATCACGGGGTTGTGCGCATTGCAAGGGTGTGTGTTACATTACATTCACTAGTAGGAGTGAGAAAAACATCACGGGGTGGTGTGCATTGCATGGGTGTGTGTTACATTACATTCACTAGTAGGAGTGAGAAAAACATCACGGGGTGGTGCGCATTGCATGGGTGTGTGTTACATTACATTCACTAGTAGGAGTGAGAAAAACATCACGGGGTGGTGCGCATTGCATGGGTGTGTGTTACATTACATTCACTAGTAGGAGTGAGAAAGACATCACGGGGTGGTGCGCATTGCATGGGTGTGTGTTGCATTACATTCACTAGTAGGAGTGAGAAAGACATCACGGGGAGGTGCGCATTGCATGGGTGTGTGTTGCATTACATTCACTAGTAGGAGTGAGAAAGACATCACGGGGTGGTGCGCATTGCATGGGTGTGTGTTACATTCCATTCACTAGTAGGATTGAGAAAAACATCACGGGGTCGTGCGCATTGTATGGGTGTGTGTTACATTACATTCACTAGTAGGAGTGAGAAAAACATCACGGGGTGGTGCGCATTGTATGGGTGTGTGTTACATTAGATTCACTTGTAGGAGTGAGAAAAACATCACGGGGTGGTGCGCATTGTATGGGTGTGTGTTGCATTACATTCACTAGCAGGAGTGAGAAAAACATCACGGGGTGGTGCGCATTGTATGGGTGTGTGTTGCATTACATTCACTAGTAGGAGTGAGAAAAACATCACGTGGTGGTGCGCATTGTATGGGTGTGTGTTACATTAGATTCACTAGTAGGAGTGAGAAAAACATCACGGGGTGGTGCGCATTGTATGGGTGTGCGTTACATTCCATTCACTAGTAGGAGTGCGAAAAACATCACGGGGTGGTGCGCATTGTATGGGTGTGCGTTACATTCCATTCACTAGTAGGAGTGAGAAAAACATCACGGGGTGGTGCGCATTGTATGGGTGTGTGTTACATTACATTCACTAGTAGGAGTGAGAAAAACATCACGGGGTGGTGCGCATTGTATGGGTGTGTGTTACATTACATTCACTAGTAGGAGTGAGAAAAACATCACGGGGTGGTGCGCATTGTATGGGTGTGTGTTGCATTACATTCACTAGTAGGAGTGAGAAAAACATCACGGGGTGGTGCGCATTGTATGGGTGTGTGTTGCATTACATTCACTAGTAGGAGTGAGAAAAACATCACGGGGTGGTGCGCATTGTATGGGTGTGTGTTGCATTACATTCACTAGTAGGAGTGAGAAAAACATCACGGGGTGTTGCGCATTGTATGGGTGTGTGTTATATTACATTCACTAGTAGGAGTGAGAAAAACATCACGGGGTGTTGCGCATGGTATGGGTGTGTGTTACATTACATTCACTAGTAGGAGTGAGAAAAACATCACGGGGTGGTGCGCATGGTATGGGTGTGTGTTACATTACATTCACTAGTAGGAGTGAGAAAAACATCACGGGGTGGTGCGCATTGTATGGGTGTGTGTTACATTACATTCACTAGTAGGAGTGGGGTGGTGCGCATTCTTATGGGTGTGTGTTACATTAGATTCACTAGTAGGAGTGAGAAAAACATCACGGGGTGGTGCGCATTCTATGGGTGTGTGTTACATTACATTCACTAGTAGGAGTGAGAAAAACATCACAGGGTGGTGCGCATTCTATGGGTGTGTGTTACATTACATTCACTAGTAGGAGTGAGAAAAACATCACGGTGTTGTGCGCATTGCAAGGGTGTGTGTTACATTACATTCACTAGTAGGAGTGAGAAAAACATCACGGGGTGGTGTGCATTGCATGGGTGTGTGTTACATTACATTCACTAGTAGGAGTGAGAAAAACATCACGGGGTGGTGCGCATTGCATGGGTGTGTGTTACATTACATTCACTAGTAGGAGTGAGAAAAACATCACGGGGTGGTGCGCATTGCATAGGTGTGTGTTACATTACATTCACTAGTAGGAGTGAGAAAGACATCACGGGGTGGTGCGCATTGCATGGGTGTGTGTTGCATTACATTCACTAGTAGGAGTGAGAAAGACATCACGGGGAGGTGCGCATTGCATGGGTGTGTGTTGCATTACATTCACTAGTAGGAGTGAGAAAGACATCACGGGGTGGTGCGCATTGCATGGGTGTGTGTTACATTACATTCACTAGTAGGAGTGAGAAAAACATCACGGGGTGGTGCGCATTGCATGGGTGTGTGTTACATTACATTCACTAGTAGGAGTGAGAAAAACATCACGGGGTGGTGCGCATTGCATGGGTGTGTGTTACATTACATTCACTAGTAGGAGTGAGAAAAACATCACGGGGTGGTGCGCATGCATGGGTGTGTGTTACATTACATTCACTAGTAGGAGTTAGAAAAACATCACGGGGTGGTGCGGATTGCATGGGTGTGTGTTACATTACATTCAGTAGTAGGAGTGAGAAAAACATCACGGGGTGGTGCGCATTGCATGGGTGTGTGTTACATTACATTCACTAGTAGGAGTGAGAAAAACATCACGGGGTGGTGCGCATTGTATGGGTGTGTGTTACATTAGATTCACTAGTAGGAGTGAGGAAAACCTCACGGGGTGGTGCGCATTGTATGGGTGTGTGTTACATTAGATTCACTAGTAGGAGTGAGGAAAACCTCACGGGGTGGTGCGCATTGTATGCGTGTGTGTTACATTAGATTCACTAGCAGGAGTGAGAAAAACATCACGGGGTGGTGCGCATTGTATGGGTGTGTGTTACATTACATTCACTAGTAGGAGTCAGAAAAACATCGCGGGGTGGTGCGCATTGTATGGGTGTGTGTTACATTACATTCACTAGTAGGAGTGAGAAAAACATCGCGGGGTGGTGCGCATTGTATGGGTGTGTGTTACATTACATTCACTAGTAGGAGTGAGAAAAACATCACGGGGTGGTGTGAATCGGAGGGTCTGAATAAGGATAGGCAGTGAGTGGCAATGTAGGATGGAGAAAAGCACCGCTGGGTGGTCAGCATGGGGAGGTCAGGGAACATGCAGTGGAAATGTAGGATAGGTTTCTGAAAAACATCGCGGGGTGGTGCGCATTGTATGGGTGTGTGTTACATTACATTCACTAGTAGGAGTGAGAAAAACATCACGGGGTGGTGCGCATTGTATGGGTGTGTGTTACATTACATTCACTAGTAGGAGTGAGAAAAACATCACGGGGTGGTGCGCATTGTATGGGTGTGTGTTACATTACATTCATTAGTAGGAGTGAGAAAAACATCACGGGGTGGTGCGCATTGTATGGGTGTGTGTTACATTACATTCACTAGTAGGAGTGAGAAAAACATCACGGGGTGGTGGGAATCGGAGGATCTCAATTAGGATAGGCAGTGAGTGGCAATGTAGGATGGAGAAAATCACCGCTGGGTGGTCAGCCTGGGGAGGTCAGGGAACATGCAGTGGCAAAGTAGGATAGGTTTCTGAAAAACATCGTGGGGTGGTGCGCATTGTATGGGTGTGTGTTACATTACATTCACTAGTAGGAGTGAGAAAAACATCACGGGGTGGTGCACATTGTATGGGTGTGTGTTACTTTACATTCACTAGTAGGAGTGAGAAAAACATCACGGGGTGGTGCGCATTGTATGGGTGTGTGTTACATTACATTCACTAGTAGGAGTGAGAATAACATCACGGGGTGGTGCGCATTGTATGGGTGTGTGTTACATTACATTCACTAGTAGGAGTGAGAAAAACATCACGGGGTGGTGCGCATTGTATGGGTGTGTGTTACATTACATTCACTAGTAGGAGTGAGAAAAATATCACGGGGTGGTGCACATTGTATGGGTGTGTGTTACATTACATTCACAAGTAGGAGTGAGAAAAACATCACGGGGTAGTGTGAATCGGAGGGTCTGAATTAGGATAGGCAGTGAGTGGCAATGTAGGATGGAGTAAAGCACTGCGGGGTGGTCAGCATGTGGAGGTCAGGGAACATGCAGTGGCAATGTAGGATAGGTTTCTGAAAAACATCGCGGGGTGGTGCGCATTGTATGGGTGTGTGTTACATTACATTCACTAGTAGGAGTGAGAAAACCATCGCGGGGTTGTGCGTATTGAATTGGTGTGTGTTACATTACATTCACTAGTAGGAGTGAGAAAAACATCGCGGGGTGGTGCGCATTGTATGGGTGTGTGTTACATTACATTCACTAGTAGGAGTGAGAAAAACATCGCGGCGTGGTGCGCATTGTATGGGTGTGTGTTACATTACATTCACTAGTAGGAGTGAGAAAAACATCACGGGGTGTTGTGAATTGGAGGGTCTGAATTAGGATAGGCAGTGAGTGGCAATGTAGGATGGAGAAAAGCACCACGGGTTGGTCAGCATGGGGAGGTCAGGGAACAGGCAGTGGCAATGTAGGATAGGTTTCTGAAAAACATCCCGGGGTGGTGCGCATTGTATGGGTGTGTGTTACATTACATTCACTAGTAGGAGTGAGAAAAACATCACGGGGTGGTGCGCATTGTATGGGTGTGTGTTACATTACATTTCCTAGAAGGAGTGAGAAAAACATCACGGTGTGGTGCGCATTGTATGGGTGTGTGTTACATTACATTCACTAGTAGGCGTGAGAAAAACATCACGGGGTGGTGCGCATTGTATGGGTGTGTGTTACATTACATTCACTAGTAGGAGTGAGAAAAACATCACGGGGTGGTGCGCATTGTATGGGTGTGTGTTGCATTACATTCACTAGTAGGAGTGAGAAAAACATCACGGGGTGGTGCGCATTGTATGGGTGTGTGTTGCATTACATTCACTAGTAGGAGTGAGAAAAACATCACGGGGTGGTGCGCATTGTATGGGTGTGTGTTGCATTACATTCACTAGTAGGAGTGAGAAAAACATCACGGGGTGTTGCGCATTGTATGGGTGTGTGTTATATTACATTCACTAGTAGGAGTGAGAAAAACATCACGGGGTGTTGCGCATGGTATGGGTGTGTGTTACATTACATTCACTAGTAGGAGTGAGAAAAACATCACGGGGTGGTGCGCATGGTATGGGTGTGTGTTACATTACATTCACTAGTAGGAGTGAGAAAAACATCACGGGGTGGTGCGCATTGTATGGGTGTGTGTTACATTACATTCACTAGTAGGAGTGGGGTGGTGCGCATTCTTATGGGTGTGTGTTACATTAGATTCACTAGTAGGAGTGAGAAAAACATCACGGGGTGGTGCGCATTCTATGGGTGTGTGTTACATTACATTCACTAGTAGGAGTGAGAAAAACATCACGGGGTGGTGCGCATTCTATGGGTGTGTGTTACATTACATTCACTAGTAGGAGTGAGAAAAACATCACGGGGTTGTGCGCATTGCAAGGGTGTGTGTTACATTACATTCACTAGTAGGAGTGAGAAAAACATCACGGGGTGGTGTGCATTGCATGGGTGTGTGTTACATTACATTCACTAGTAGGAGTGAGAAAAATATCACGGGGTGGTGCGCATTGCATGGGTGTGTGTTACATTACATTCACTAGTAGGAGTGAGAAAAACATCACGGGGTGGTGCGCATTGCATGGGTGTGTGTTACATTACATTCACTAGTAGGAGTGAGAAAGACATCACGGGGTGGTGCGCATTGCATGGGTGTGTGTTGCATTACATTCACTAGTAGGAGTGAGAAAGACATCACGGGGAGGTGCGCATTGCATGGGTGTGTGTTGCATTACATTCACTAGTAGGAGTGAGAAAGACATCACGGGGTGGTGCGCATTGCATGGGTGTGTGTTACATTACATTCACTAGTAGGAGTGAGAAAAACATCACGGGGTGGTGCGCATTGCATGGGTGTGTGTTACATTACATTCACTAGTAGGAGTGAGAAAAACATCACGGGGTGGTGCGCATTGCATGGGTGTGTGTTACATTACATTCACTAGTAGGAGTGAGAAAAACATCACGGGGTGGTGCGCATGCATGGGTGTGTGTTACATTACATTCACTAGTAGGAGTTAGAAAAACATCACGGGGTGGTGCGCATTGCATGGGTGTGTGTTACATTACATTCAGTAGTAGGAGTGAGAAAAACATCACGGGGTGGTGCGCATTGCATGGGTGTGTGTTACATTACATTCACTAGTAGGAGTGAGAAAAACATCACGGGGTGGTGCGCATTGTATGGGTGTGTGTTACATTAGATTCACTAGTAGGAGTGAGGAAAACCTCACGGGGTGGTGCGCATTGTATGGGTGTGTGTTACATTAGATTCACTAGTAGGAGTGAGGAAAACCTCACGGGGTGGTGCGCATTGTATGCGTGTGTGTTACATTAGATTCACTAGCAGGAGTGAGAAAAACATCACGGGGTGGTGCGCATTGTATGGGTGTGTGTTACATTACATTCACTAGTAGGAGTCAGAAAAACATCGCGGGGTGGTGCGCATTGTATGGGTGTGTGTTACATTACATTCACTAGTAGGAGTGAGAAAAACATCGCGGGGTGGTGCGCATTGTATGGGTGTGTGTTACATTACATTCACTAGTAGGAGTGAGAAAAACATCACGGGGTGGTGTGAATCGGAGGGTCTGAATAAGGATAGGCAGTGAGTGGCAATGTAGGATGGAGAAAAGCACCGCTGGGTGGTCAGCATGGGGAGGTCAGGGAACATGCAGTGGAAATGTAGGATAGGTTTCTGAAAAACATCGCGGGGTGGTGCGCATTGTATGGGTGTGTGTTACATTACATTCACTAGTAGGAGTGAGAAAAACATCACGGGGTGGTGCGCATTGTATGGGTGTGTGTTACATTACATTCACTAGTAGGAGTGAGAAAAACATCACGGGGTGGTGCGCATTGTATGGGTGTGTGTTACATTACATTCATTAGTAGGAGTGAGAAAAACATCACGGGGTGGTGCGCATTGTATGGGTGTGTGTTACATTACATTCACTAGTAGGAGTGAGAAAAACATCACGGGGTGGTGGGAATCGGAGGATCTCAATTAGGATAGGCAGTGAGTGGCAATGTAGGATGGAGAAAATCACCGCTGGGTGGTCAGCCTGGGGAGGTCAGGGAACATGCAGTGGCAAAGTAGGATAGGTTTCTGAAAAACATCGTGGGGTGGTGCGCATTGTATGGGTGTGTGTTACATTACATTCACTAGTAGGAGTGAGAAAAACATCACGGGGTGGTGCACATTGTATGGGTGTGTGTTACTTTACATTCACTAGTAGGAGTGAGAAAAACATCACGGGGTGGTGCGCATTGTATGGGTGTGTGTTACATTACATTCACTAGTAGGAGTGAGAATAACATCACGGGGTGGTGCGCATTGTATGGGTGTGTGTTACATTACATTCACTAGTAGGAGTGAGAAAAACATCACGGGGTGGTGCGCATTGTATGGGTGTGTGTTACATTACATTCACTAGTAGGAGTGAGAAAAATATCACGGGGTGGTGCACATTGCATGGGTGTGTGTTACATTACATTCACAAGTAGGAGTGAGAAAAACATCACGGGGTAGTGTGAATCGGAGGGTCTGAATTAGGATAGGCAGTGAGTGGCAATGTAGGATGGAGTAAAGCACTGCGGGGTGGTCAGCATGTGGAGGTCAGGGAACATGCAGTGGCAATGTAGGATAGGTTTCTGAAAAACATCGCGGGGTGGTGCGCATTGTATGGGTGTGTGTTACATTACATTCACTAGTAGGAGTGAGAAAACCATCGCGGGGTTGTGCGTATTGAATTGGTGTGTGTTACATTACATTCACTAGTAGGAGTGAGAAAAACATCGCGGGGTGGTGCGCATTGTATGGGTGTGTGTTACATTACATTCACTAGTAGGAGTGAGAAAAACATCGCGGCGTGGTGCGCATTGTATGGGTGTGTGTTACATTACATTCACTAGTAGGAGTGAGAAAAACATCACGGGGTGTTGTGAATTGGAGGGTCTGAATTAGGATAGGCAGTGAGTGGCAATGTAGGATGGAGAAAAGCACCACGGGTTGGTCAGCATGGGGAGGTCAGGGAACAGGCAGTGGCAATGTAGGATAGGTTTCTGAAAAACATCCCGGGGTGGTGCGCATTGTATGGGTGTGTGTTACATTACATTCACTAGTAGGAGTGAGAAAAACATCACGGGGTGGTGCGCATTGTATGGGTGTGTGTACATTACATTTCCTAGAAGGAGTGAGAAAAACATCACGGTGTGGTGCGCATTGTATGGGTGTGTGTTACATTACATTCACTAGTAGGCGTGAGAAAAACATCACGGGGTGGTGCGCATTGTATGGGTGTGTGTTACATTACATTGACTAGTAGGAGTGAGAAAAACATCACGGGGTGGTGCGCATTGTATGGGTGTGTGTCCCATTACATTCACTAGTAGGAGTGAGAAAAACATCGCGGGGTGGTGCGCATTGTATGGGTGTGTGTTACATTACATTCACTAATAGGAGTGATAAAAACATCGCGGGGTGGTGCGCATTGTATGGGTGTGTGTTACATTACATTCACTAGTAGGAATTAGAAAAACGTCACGGGGTGGTGTGAATCGGAGGGTCTGAATTAGGATAGGCAGTGAGTGGCAATGTAGGATGGAGAAAAGCACAGCGGGGTGGTCAGCATGGGGAGGTCAGGGAACATGCAGTGGAAATGTAGGATAGGTTTCTGAAAAACATCGCGGGGTGGTGAGCATTGTATGGGTGTGTGTTACATTACATTCACTAGTAGGAGTGAGAAAAACATCACGGGGTGGTCGCATTGTATGGGTGTGTGTTACATTACATTCACTAGTAGGAGTGAGAAAAACATCACGGGGTGGTGCGCATTGTATGGGTGTGTGTTACATTACATTCATTAGTAGGAGTGAGAAAAACATCACGGGGTGGTGCGCATTGTATGGGTGTGTGTTACATTACATTCACTAGTAGGAGTGAGAAAAACATCACGGGGTGGTGGGAATCGGAGGATCTCAATTAGGATAGGCAGTGAGTGGCAATGTAGGATGGAGAAAAGCACCGCTGGGTGGTCAGCATGGGGAGGTCAGGGAACATGCAGTGGCAATGTAGGATAGGTTTCTGAAAAACATCGCGGGGTGGTGCGCATTGTATGGGTGTGTGTTACATTACATTCACTAGTAGGAGTGAGAAAACCATCGCGGGGTTGTGCGTATTGAATTGGTGTGTGTTACATTACATTCACTAGTAGGAGTGAGAAAAACATCGCGGGGAGGTGCGCATTGTATGGGTGTGTGTTACATTACATTCACTAGTAGGAGTGAGAAAAACATCGCGGGGTGGTGCGCATTGTATGGGTGTGTGTTACATTACATTCACTAGTAGGAGTGAGAAAAACATCACAGGGTGGTGCGCATTGTATGGGTGTGTGTTACATTACATTCCCTAGTAGGAGTGAGAAAAACATCACGGGGTGGTGCGCATTGTATGGGTGTGTGTTACATTGCATTCACTAGTAGGAGTGAGAAAAACATCACGGGGTGGTGCGCATTGTATGGGTGTGTGTTACATTACATTCACTAGTAGGAGTGAGAAAAACATCACGGGGTGGTGCGCATTGTATGGGTGTGTGTTACATTACATTCACTAGTAGGAGTGAGAAAAACATCACGGGGTGGTGCGCATTGTATGGGTGTGTGTTACATTACATTCACTAGTAGGAGTGAGAAAAACATCACGGGGTGGTGCGCATTGTATGGGTGTGTGTTACATTACATTCACTAGTAGGAGTGAGAAAAACATCACGGGGTGGTGCGCATTGTATGGGTGTGTGTTACATTAGATTCACTAGTAGGAGTGAGAAAAACATCACGGGGTGGTGCGCATTGTATGGGTGTGCGTTACATTCCATTCACTAGTAGGAGTGAGAAAAACATCACGGGGTGGTGCGCATTGTATGGGTGTGCGTTACATTACATTCACTAGTAGGAGTGAGAAAAACATCACGGGGTGGTGCGCATTGTATGGGTGTGCGTTACATTCCATTCACTAGTAGGAGTGAGAAAAACATCACGGGGTGGTGCGCATTGTATGGGTGTGCGTTACATTACATTCACTAGTAGGAGTGAGAAAAACATCACGGGGTGGTGCGCATTGTATGGGTGTGTGTTACATTACATTCACTAGTAGGAGTGAGAAAAACATCACGGGGTGGTGCGCATTGTATGGGTGTGTGTTGCATTACATTCACTAGTAGGAGTGAGAAAAACATCACGTGGTGTTGCGCATTGTATGGGTGTGTGTTACATTACATTCACTAGTAGGAGTGAGAAAAACATCACGGGGTGGTGCGCATGGTATGGATGTGTGTTACATTACATTCACTAATAGGAGTGAGAAAAACATCACAGGGTGGTGCGGATGGTATGGGTGTGTGTTACATTACATTCACTAGTAGGAGTGAGAAAAACATCACGGGGTGGTGCGCATTGTATGGGTGTGTGTTACATTACATTCACTACTAGGAGTGAGAAAAACATCACGGGGTGGTGCGCATTCTTATGGGTGTGTGTTACATTAGATTCACTAGTAGGAGTGAGAAAAACATCACGGGGTGGTGCGCATTGTATGGGTTTGTGTTACATTACATTCACTAGTAGGAGTGAGAAAAACATCACGGGGTGGTGCGCATTGTATGGGTGTGTGTTACATTACATTCACTAGTAGGAGTGAGAAAACCATCACGGGGTGGTGCGCATTGTATGGGTGTGTGTTACATTACATTCACTAGTAGGAGTGAGAAAAACAGAACGGGGTGGTGCGCATTGCATGGGTGTGTGTTACATTACATTCACTAGTAGGAGTAAGAAAAACATCACGGGGTGGTGCGCATTGCATGGGTGTGTGTTACATTACATTCACTAGTAGGAGTGAGAAAAACATCACGGGGTGGTGCGCATTGCATGGGTGTGTGTTACATTACATTCACTAGTAGGAGTGAGAAAAACATCACGGGGTGGTGCGCATTGCATGGGTGTGTGTTACATTACATTCACTAGTAGGAGTGAGAAAAACATCACGGGGTGGTGCGCATTGCATGGGTGTGTGTTACATTAGATTCACTAGTAGGAGTGAGAAAAACATCACGGGGTGGTGCGCATTGTATG
The DNA here is from genome assembly GCF_034190915.1 of Cavia porcellus. Lineage (NCBI taxonomy): Eukaryota > Metazoa > Chordata > Mammalia > Rodentia > Caviidae > Cavia > Cavia porcellus. The sequence goes on from NW_026947602.1 coordinate 248,965, forward strand.
GGTGTGTGTTACATTACATTCACTAGTAGGATTGAGAAAAACATCACGGGGTGGTGCGCATTGTATGGGTGTGTGTTACATTACATTCACTAGTAGGAGTGAGAAAAACATCACGGGGTGGTGCGCATTGTATGGGTGTGTGTTACATTACATTCACTAGTAGGAGTGAGAAAAACATCACGGGGTGTTGTGAATCGGAGGGTCTGAATTAGGATAGGCAGTGAGTGGCAATGTAGGATGGAGAAAAGCACCGCGGGTTGGTCAGCATGGGGAGGTCAGGGAACATGCAGTGGCAATGTAGGATAGGTTTCTGAAAAACATCCCGGGGTGGTGCGCATTGTATGGGTGTGTGTTACATTCCATTCACTAGTAGGAGTGAGAAAAACATCACGGGGTGGTGCGCATTGTATGGGTGTGTGTTACATTACATTCACTAGTAGGAGTGAGAAAAACATCACGGGGTGGTGCGCATTGTATGGGTGTGTGTTACATTACATTCACTAGTAGGAGTGAGGAAAACATCACGGGGTGGTGCGCATTGTATGGGTGTGTGTTACATTACATTCACTAGTAGGAGTGAGAAAAACATCACGGGGTGGTGCGCATTGCATGGGTGTGTGTTACATTACATTCACTAGTAGGAGTGAGAAAAACATCACGGGGTGGTGCGCATTGCATGGGTGTGTGTCACATTACATTCACTAGTAGGAGTGAGAAAAACATCACGGGGTGGTGCGCATTGCATGGGTGTGTGTCACATTACATTCACTAGTAGGAGTGAGAAAAACATCACGGGGTGGTGCGCATTGTATGGGTGTGTGTTACATTAGATTCACTAGTAGGAGTGAGAAAAACATCACGGGGTGGTGCGCATTGTATGGGTGTGTGTTACATTACATTCACTAGTAGGAGTGAGAAAAACATCACGGGGTCGTGCGCATTGTATGGGTGTGTGTTACATTACATTCACTAGTAGGAGTGAGAAAAACATCACGGGGTGGTGCGCATTGTATGGGTGTGTGTTACATTAGATTCACTAGTAGGAGTGAGAAAAACATCACGGGGTGGTGCGCATTGTATGGGTGTGCGTTACATTCCATTCACTAGTAGGAGTGAGAAAAACATCACGGGTTGGTGCGCATTGTATGGGTGTGCGTTACATTACATTCACTAGTAGGAGTGAGAAAAACATCACGGGGTGGTGCGCATTGTATGGGTGTGCGTTACATTCCATTCACTAGTAGGAGTGAGAAAAACATCACGGGGTGGTGCGCATTGTATGGGTGTGCGTTACATTACATTCACTAGTAGGAGTGAGAAAAACATCACGGGGTGGTGCGCATTGTATGGGTGTGCGTTACATTACATTCACTAGTAGGAGTGAGAAAAACATCACGGGGTGGTGCGCATTGTATGGGTGTGTGTTGCATTACATTCACTAGTAGGAGTGAGAAAAACATCACGGGGTGGTGCGCATTGTATGGGTGTGTGTTGCATTACATTCACTAGTAGGAGTGAGAAAAACATCACGGGGTGTTGCGCATTGTATGGGTGTGTGTTACATTACATTCACTAGTAGGAGTGAGAAAAACATCACGGGGTGGTGCGCATGGTATGGGTGTGTGTTACATTACATTCACTAGTAGGAGTGAGAAAAACATCACGGGGTGGTGCGCATGGTATGGGTGTGTGTTACATTACATTCACTAGTAGGAGTGAGAAAAACATCACGGGGTGGTGCGCAATGTATGGGTGTGTGTTACATTACATTCACTACTAGGAGTGAGAAAAACATCACGGGGTGGTGCGCATTCTTATGGGTGTGTGTTACATTAGATTCACTAGTAGGAGTGAGAAAAACATCACGGGGTGGTGCGCATTCTATGGGTGTGTGTTACATTACATTCACTAGTAGGAGTGAGAAAAACATCACAGGGTGGTGCGCATTGTATGGGTGTGTGTTACATTACATTCCCTAGTAGGAGTGAGAAAAACATCACGGGGTGGTGCGCATTGTATGGGTGTGTGTTACATTACATTCACTAGTAGGAGTGAGAAAACCATCGCGGGGTTGTGCGTATTGAATTGGTGTGTGTTACATTACATTCACTAGTAGGAGTGAGAAAATCATCGCGGGGAGGTGCGCATTGTATGGGTGTGTGTTACATTACATTCACTAGTAGGAGTGAGAAAAACATCGCGGGGTGGTGCGCATTGTATGGGTGTGTGTTACATTACATTCACTAGTAGGAGTGAGAAAAACATCACAGGGTGGTGCGCATTGTATGGGTGTGTGTTACATTACATTCCCTAGTAGGAGTGAGAAAAACATCACGGGGTGGTGGGCATTGTATGGGTGTGTGTTACATTGCATTCACTAGTAGGAGTGAGAAAAACATCACGGGGTGGTGCGCATTGTATGGGTGTGTGTTACATTACATTCACTAGTAGGAGTGAGAAAAACATCGCGGGGTGGTGCGCATTGTATGGGTGTGTGTTACATTACATTCACTAGTAGGAGTGAGAAAAACATCACGGGGTGGTGCGCATTGTATGGGTGTGTGTTACATTACATTCACTAGTAGGAGTGAGAAAAACATCACGGGGTGGTGCGCATTGTATGGGTGTGTGTTACATTACATTCACTAGTAGGAGTGAGAAAAACATCACGGGGTGGTGCGCATTGTATGGGTGTGTGTTACATTAGATTCACTAGTAGGAGTGAGAAAAACATCACGGGGTGGTGCGCATTGTATGGGTGTGCGTTACATTCCATTCACTAGTAGGAGTGAGAAAAACATCACGGGGTGGTGCGCATTGTATGGGTGTGCGTTACATTACATTCACTAGTAGGAGTGAGAAAAACATCACGGGGTGGTGCGCATTGTATGGGTGTGCGTTACATTCCATTCACTAGTAGGAGTGAGAAAAACATCACGGGGTGGTGCGCATTGTATGGGTGTGCGTTACATTACATTCACTAGTAGGAGTGAGAAAAACATCACGGGGTGGTGCGCATTGTATGGGTGTGTGTTACATTACATTCACTAGTAGGAGTGAGAAAAACATCACGGGGTGGTCCGCATTGCATGGGTGTGTGTTACATTAGATTCACTAGTAGGAGTGAGAAAAACATCACGGGGTGGTGCGCATTGCATGGGTGTGTGTTACATTACATTCACTAGTAGGAGTGAGAAAAACATCACGGGGTGGTGCGCATTGCATGGGTGTGTGTTACATTACATTCACTAGTAGGAGTGAGAAAAACATCACGGGGTGGTGCGCATTGCATGGGTGTGTGTTACATTAGATTCACTAGTAGGAGTGAGAAAAACATCACGGGGTGGTGCGCATTGTATGGGTGTGTGTTACATTACATTCACTAGTAGGATTGAGAAAAACATCACGGGGTGGTGCGCATTGTATGGGTGTGTGTTACATTACATTCACTAGTAGGAGTGAGAAAAACATCACGGGGTGGTGCGCATTGTATGGGTGTGTGTTACATTACATTCACTAGTAGGAGTGAGAAAAACATCACGGGGTGTTGTGAATCGGAGGGTCTGAATTAGGATAGGCAGTGAGTGGCAATGTAGGATGGAGAAAAGCACCGCGGGTTGGTCAGCATGGGGAGGTCAGGGAACATGCAGTGGCAATGTAGGATAGGTTTCTGAAAAACATCCCGGGGTGGTGCGCATTGTATGGGTGTGTGTTACATTCCATTCACTAGTAGGAGTGAGAAAAACATCACGGGGTGGTGCGCATTGTATGGGTGTGTGTTACATTACATTCACTAGTAGGAGTGAGAAAAACATCACGGGGTGGTGCGCATTGTATGGGTGTGTGTTACATTACATTCACTAGTAGGAGTGAGGAAAACATCACGGGGTGGTGCGCATTGTATGGGTGTGTGTTACATTACATTCACTAGTAGGAGTGAGAAAAACATCACGGGGTGGTGCGCATTGCATGGGTGTGTGTTACATTACATTCACTAGTAGGAGTGAGAAAAACATCACGGGGTGGTGCGCATTGCATGGGTGTGTGTCACATTACATTCACTAGTAGGAGTGAGAAAAACATCACGGGGTGGTGCGCATTGCATGGGTGTGTGTCACATTACATTCACTAGTAGGAGTGAGAAAAACATCACGGGGTGGTGCGCATTGTATGGGTGTGTGTTACATTAGATTCACTAGTAGGAGTGAGAAAAACATCACGGGGTGGTGCGCATTGTATGGGTATGTGTTACATTACATTCACTAGTAGGAGTGAGAAAAACATCACGGGGTCGTGCGCATTGTATGGGTGTGTGTTACATTACATTCACTAGTAGGAGTGAGAAAAACATCACGGGGTGGTGCGCATTGTATGGGTGTGTGTTACATTAGATTCACTAGTAGGAGTGAGAAAAACATCACGGGGTGGTGCGCATTGTATGGGTGTGCGTTACATTCCATTCACTAGTAGGAGTGAGAAAAACATCACGGGTTGGTGCGCATTGTATGGGTGTGCGTTACATTACATTCACTAGTAGGAGTGAGAAAAACATCACGGGGTGGTGCGCATTGTATGGGTGTGCGTTACATTCCATTCACTAGTAGGAGTGAGAAAAACATCATGGGGTGGTGCGCATTGTATGGGTGTGCGTTACATTACATTCACTAGTAGGAGTGAGAAAAACATCACGGGGTGGTGCGCATTGTATGGGTGTGCGTTACATTACATTCACTAGTAGGAGTGAGAAAAACATCACGGGGTGGTGCGCATTGTATGGGTGTGTGTTGCATTACATTCACTAGTAGGAGTGAGAAAAACATCACGGGGTGGTGCGCATTGTATGGGTGTGTGTTGCATTACATTCACTAGTAGGAGTGAGAAAAACATCACGGGGTGTTGCGCATTGTATGGGTGTGTGTTACATTACATTCACTAGTAGGAGTGAGAAAAACATCACGGGGTGGTGCGCATGGTATGGGTGTGTGTTACATTACATTCACTAGTAGGAGTGAGAAAAACATCACGGGGTGGTGCGCATGGTATGGGTGTGTGTTACATTACATTCACTAGTAGGAGTGAGAAAAACATCACGGGGTGGTGCGCAATGTATGGGTGTGTGTTACATTACATTCACTACTAGGAGTGAGAAAAACATCACGGGGTGGTGCGCATTCTTATGGGTGTGTGTTACATTAGATTCACTAGTAGGAGTGAGAAAAACATCAAGGGGTGGTGCGCATTGTATGGGTGTGTGTTACATTACATTCACTAGTAGGAGTGAGAAAAACATCACGGGGTGGTGCGCATTCTTATGGGTGTGTGTTACATTAGATTCACTAGTAGGAGTGAGAAAAACATCACGGGGTGGTGCGCATTGTATGGGTGTGTGTTACATTACATTCACTAGTAGGAGTGAGAAAACCATCACGGGTGGTGCGCATTGTATGGGTGTGTGTTACATTACATTCACTAGTAGGAGTGAGAAAAACAGAACGGGGTGGTGCGCATTGCATGGGTGTGTGTTACATTACATTCACTAGTAGGAGTGAGAAAAACATCACGGGGTGGTGCGCATTGCATGGGTGTGTGTTACATTACATTCACTAGTAGGAGTGAGAAAAACATCACGGGGTGGTGCGCATTGCATGGGTGTGTGTTACATTACATTCACTAGTAGGAGTGAGAAAAACATCACGGGGTGGTGCGCATTGCATGGGTGTGTGTTACATTAGATTCACTAGTAGGAGTGAGAAAAACATCACGGGGTGGTGCGCATTGCATGGGTGTGTGTTACATTACATTCACTAGTAGGATTGAGAAAAACATCACGGGGTGGTGCGCATTGTATGGGTGTGTGTTACATTACATTCACTAGTAGGAGTGAGAAAAAGATGACGGGGTGGTGCGCATTGTATGGGTGTGTGTTACATTACATTCACTAGTAGGAGTGAGAAAAACATCACGGGGTGGTGCGCATTGCATGGGTGTGTGTTACATTACATTCACTAGTAGGAGTGAGAAAAACATCACGGGGTCGTGCGCATTGTATGGGTGTGTGTTACATTACATTCACTAGTAGGAGTGAGAAAAACATCACGGGGTGGTGCGCATTGCAAGGGTGTGTGTTACATTACATTCACTAGTAGGAGTGAGTAAAACATCACGCGGTGGTGCGCATTGCATGGGTGTGTGTTACATTACATTCACTAGTAGGAGTGAGAAAGACATCACGGGGTGGTGCGCATTGAATGGGTGTGTGTTGCATTACATTCACTAGTAGGAGTGAGAAAGACATCACGGGGTGGTGCGCATTGCATGGGTGTGTGTTACATTACATTCACTAGTAGGAGTGAGAAAGACATCACGGGGTGGTGCGCATTGCATGGGTGTGTGTTACATTACATTCACTAGTAGGAGTGAGAAAAACATCACGGGGTGGTGCGCATTGTATGGGTGTGCGTTGCATTACATTCACTAGTAGGAGTGAGAAAAACATCACGGGGTGTTGCGCATGGTATGGGTGTGTGTTACATTACATTCACTAGTAGGAGTGAGAAAAACATCACGGGGTCGTGCGCATTGTATGGGTGTGTGTTACATTACATTCACTAGTAGGAGTGAGAAAAACATCACGGGGTCGTGCGCATTGTATGGGTGTGTGTTACATTACATTCACTAGTAGGAGTGAGAAAAACATCACGGGGTGGTGCGCATTGTATGGGTGTGTGTTACATTAGATTCACTAGTAGGAGTGAGAAAAACATCACGGGGTGGTGCGCATTGTATGGGTGTGCGTTACATTCCATTCACTAGTAGGAGTGAGAAAAACATCACGGGTTGGTGCGCATTGTATGGGTGTGCGTTACATTACATTCACTAGTAGGAGTGAGAAAAACATCACGGGGTGGTGCGCATTGTATGGGTGTGCGTTACATTCCATTCACTAGTAGGAGTGAGAAAAACATCACGGGGTGGTGCGCATTGTATGGGTGTGCGTTGCATTACATTCACTAGTAGGAGTGAGAAAAACATCACGGGGTGTTGCGCATGGTATGGGTGTGTGTTACATTACATTCACTAGTAGGAGTGAGAAAAACATCACGGGGTGGTGCGCATGGTATGGGTGTGTGTTACATTACATTCACTAGTAGGAGTGAGAAAAACATCACGGGGTGGTGCGCATGGTATGGGTGTGTGTTACATTACATTCACTAGTAGGAGTGAGAAAAACATCACGGGGTGGTGCGCAATGTATGGGTGTGTGTTACATTACATTCACTACTAGGAGTGAGAAAAACATCACGGGGTGGTGCGCATTCTTATGGGTGTGTGTTACATTAGATTCACTAGTAGGAGTGAGAAAAACATCACGGGGTGGTGCGCATTCTATGGGTGTGTGTTACATTACATTCACTAGTAGGAGTGAGAAAAACATCACGGGGTGGTGCGCATTCTATGGGTGTGTGTTACATTACATTCACTAGTAGGAGTGAGAAAAACATCACGGGGTTGTGCGCATTGCATGGGTGTGTGTTACATTACAATTCACTAGTAGGAGTGAGAAAAACATCACGGGGTGGTGCGCATTGTATGGGTGTGTGTTACATTACATTCACTAGTAGGAGTGAGAAAACCATCACGGGGTGGTGCGCATTGTATGGGTGTGTGTTACATTACATTCACTAGTAGGAGTGAGAAAAACATCACGGGGTGGTGCGCATTGCATGGGTGTGTGTTACATTACATTCACTATTAGGAGTGAGAAAAACATCACGGGGTGGTGCGCATTGCATGGGTGTGTGTTACATTGCATTCACTAGTAGGAGTGAGAAAAACATCACGGGGTGGTGCGCATGGCATGGGTGTGTGTTACATTACATTCACTAGTAGGAGTGAGAAAAACATCACGGGGTGGTGCGCATTGCATGGGTGTGTGTTACATTACATTCACTAGTAGGAGTGAGAAAAACATCACGGGGTGGTGCGCATTGCATGGGTGTGTGTTACATTAGATTCACTAGTAGGAGTGAGAAAAACATCACGGGGTGGTGCGCATTGTATGGGTGTGTGTTACATTACATTCACTAGTAGGATTGAGAAAAACATCACGGAGTGGTGCGCATTGTATGGGTGTGTGTTACATTACATTCACTAGTAGGAGTGAGAAAAACATCACGGGGTGGTGCGCATTGTATGGGTGTGTGTTACATTAGATTCACTTGTAGGAGTGAGAAAAACATCACGGGGTGGTGCGCATTGTATGGGTGTGCGTTACATTCCATTCACTAGTAGGAGTGAGAAAAACATCACGGGGTGTTGCCCATTGTATGGGTGTGCGTTACATTCCATTCACTAGTAGGAGTGAGAAAAACATCACGGGGTGGTGCGCATTGTATGGGTGTGCGTTACATTACATTCACTAGTAGGAGTGAGAAAAACATCACGGGGTGGTGCGCATTGTATGGGTGTGTGTTACATTACATTCACTAGTAGGAGTGAGGAAAACATCACGGGGTGGTGCGCATTGTATGGGTGTGTGTTACATTACATTCACTAGTAGGAGTGAGAAAAACATCACGGGGTGGTGCGCATTGCATGGGTGTGTGTTACATTACATTCACTAGTAGGAGTGAGAAAAACATCACGGGGTGGTGCGCATTGCATGGGTGTGTGTCACATTACATTCACTAGTAGGAGTGAGAAAAACATCACGGGGTGGTGCGCATTGCATGGGTGTGTGTCACATTACATTCACTAGTAGGAGTGAGAAAAACATCACGGGGTGGTGCGCATTGTATGGGTGTGTGTTACATTAGATTCACTAGTAGGAGTGAGAAAAACATCACGGGGTGGTGCGCATTGTATGGGTGTGTGTTACATTACATTCACTAGTAGGAGTGAGAAAAACATCACGGGGTCGTGCGCATTGTATGGGTGTGTGTTACATTACATTCACTAGTAGGAGTGAGAAAAACATCACGGGGTGGTGCGCATTGTATGGGTGTGTGTTACATTAGATTCACTAGTAGGAGTGAGAAAAACATCACGGGGTGGTGCGCATTGTATGGGTGTGCGTTACATTCCATTCACTAGTAGGAGTGAGAAAAACATCACGGGTTGGTGCGCATTGTATGGGTGTGCGTTACATTACATTCACTAGTAGGAGTGAGAAAAACATCACGGGGTGGTGCGCATTGTATGGGTGTGCGTTACATTCCATTCACTAGTAGGAGTGAGAAAAACATCACGGGGTGGTGCGCATTGTATTGGTGTGCGTTACATTACATTCACTAGTAGGAGTGAGAAAAACATCACGTGGTGGTGCGCATTGTATGGGTGTGCGTTACATTACATTCACTAGTAGGAGTGAGAAAAACATCACGGGGTGGTGCGCATTGTATGGGTGTGTGTTGCATTACATTCACTAGTAGGAGTGAGAAAAACATCACGGGGTGGTGCGCATTGTATGGGTGTGTGTTGCATTACATTCACTAGTAGGAGTGAGAAAAACATCACGGGGTGGTGCGCATTGTATGGGTGTGTGTTGCATTACATTCACTAGTAGGAGTGAGAAAAACATCACGGGGTGTTGCGCATTGTATGGGTGTGTGTTACATTACATTCACTAGTAGGAGTGAGAAAAACATCACGGGGTGGTGCGCATGGTATGGGTGTGTGTTACATTACATTCACTAGTAGGAGTGAGAAAAACATCACGGGGTGGTGCGCATGGTATGGGTGTGTGTTACATTACATTCACTAGTAGGAGTGAGAAAAACATCACGGGGTGGTGCGCAATGTATGGGTGTGTGTTACATTACATTCACTACTAGGAGTGAGAAAAACATCACGGGGTGGTGCGCATTCTTATGGGTGTGTGTTACATTAGATTCACTAGTAGGAGTGAGAAAAACATCACAGGGTGGTGCGCATTCTATGGGTGTGTGTTACATTACATTCACTAGTAGGAGTGAGAAAAACATCACGGGGTGGTGCGCATTCTTATGCGTGTGTGTTACATTAGATTCACTAGTAGGAGTGAGAAAAACATCACGGGGTGGTGCGCATTGTATGGGTTTGTGTTACATTACATTCACTAGTAGGAGTGAGAAAAACATCACGAGGTGGTGCGCATTGTATGGGTGTGTGTTACATTACATTCACTAGTAGGAGTGAGAAAACCATCACGGGGTGGTGCGCATTGTATGGGTGTGTGTTACATTACATTCACTAGTAGGAGTGAGAAAAACAGAACGGGGTGGTGCGCATTGCATGGGTGTGTGTTACATTACATTCACTAGTAGGAGTGAGAAAAACATCACGGGGTGGTGCGCATTGCATGGGTGTGTGTTACATTACATTCACTAGTAGGAGTGAGAAAAACATCACGGGGTGGTGCGCATTGCATGGGTGTGTGTTACATTACATTCACTAGTAGGAGTGAGAAAAACATCACGGGGTGGTGCACATTGCATGGGTGTGTGTTACATTACATTCACTAGTAGGAGTGAGAAAAACATCACGGGGTGGTGCGCATTGCATGGGTGTGTGTTACATTAGATTCACTAGTAGGAGTGAGAAAAACATCACGGGGTGGTGCGCATTGTATGGGTGTGTGTTACATTACATTCACTAGTAGGATTGAGAAAAACATCACGGGGTGGTGCGCATTGTATGGGTGTGTGTTACATTACATTCACTAGTACGAGTGAGAAAAAGATCACGGGGTGGTGCGCATTGTATGGGTGTGTGTTACATTACATTCACTAGTAGGAGTGAGAAAAACATCACGGGGTGTTGTGAATCGGAGGGTCTGAATTAGGATAGGCAGTGAGTGGCAATGTAGGATGGAGAAAAGCATCGCGGGTTGGTCAGCATGGGGAGGTCAGGGAACATGCAGTGGCAATGTAGGATAGGTTTCTGAAAAACATCCCGGGGTGGTGCGCATTGTATGGGTGTGTGTTACATTCCATTCACTAGTAGGAGTGAGAAAAACATCACGGGGTGGTGCGCATTGTATGGGTGTGTGTTACATTACATTCACTAGTAGGAGTGAGAAAAACATCACGGGGTGGTGCGCATTGTATGGGTGTGTGTTACATTACATTCACTAGTAGGAGTGAGGAAAACATCACGGGGTGGTGCGCATTGTATGGGTGTGTGTTACATTACATTCACTAGTAGGAGTGAGAAAAACATCACGGGGTGGTGCGCATTGCATGGGTGTGTGTTACATTACATTCACTAGTAGGAGTGAGAAAAACATCACGTGGTGGTGCGCATTGTATGGGTGTGTGTCACATTAGATTCACTAGTAGGAGTGAGAAAAACATCACGGGGTGGTGCGCATTGTATGGGTGTGTGTTACATTACATTCACTAGTAGGAGTGAGAAAAACATCACGGGGTCGTGCGCATTGTATGGGTGTGCGTTACATTACATTCACTAGTAGGAGTGAGAAAAACATCACGGGGTCGTGCGCATTGTATGGGTGTGTGTTACATTACATTCACTAGTAGGAGTGAGAAAAACATCACGGGGTGGTGCGCATTGTATGGGTGTGCGTTACATTCCATTCACTAGTAGGAGTGAGAAAAACATCACGGGGTGGTGCGCATTGTATGGGTGTGCGTTACATTACATTCACTAGTAGGAGTGAGAAAAACATCACGGGGTGGTGCGCATTGTATGGGTGTGTGTTACATTACATTCACTAGTAGGAGTGAGAACAACATCACGGGGTGGTGCGCATTGTATGGGTGTGTGTTGCATTACATTCACTAGTAGGAGTGAGAAAAACATCACGGGGTGGTGCGCATTGTATGGGTGTGTGTTGCATTACATTCACTAGTAGGAGTGAGAAAAACATCACGGGGTGGTGCGCATTGTATGAGTGTGTGTTGCATTACATTCACTAGTAGGAGTGAGAAAAACATCACGGGGTGTTGCGCATTGTATGGGTGTGGGTTACATTACATTCACTAGTAGGAGTGAGAAAAACATCACGGGGTGGTGCGCATGGTATGGGTGTGTGTTACATTACATTCACTAGTAGGAGTGAGAAAAACATCACGGGGTAGTGCGCATGGTATGGGTGTGTGTTACATTACATTCACTAGTAGGAGTGAGAAAAACATCACGGGGTGGTGCGCAATGTATGGGTGTGTGTTACATTACATTCACTACTAGGAGTGAGAAAAACATCACGGGGTGGTGCGCATTCTTATGGGTGTGTGTTACATTAGATTCACTAGTAGGAGTGAGAAAAACATCACGGGGTGGTGCGCATTCTATGGGTGTGTGTTACATTACATTCACTAGTAGGAGTGAGAAAAACATCACGGGGTGGTGCGCATTCTATGGGTGTGTGTTACATTACATTCACTAGTAGGAGTGAGAAAAACATCACGGGGTTGTGCGCATTGCATGGGTGTGTGTTACATTACATTCACTAGTAGGAGTGAGAAAAACATCACGGGGTGGTGCGCATTGCATGGGTGTGTGTTACATTACATTCACTAGTAGGAGTGAGAAAAACATCACTTGGTGGTGCGCATTGCATGGGTGTGTGTTACATTACATTCACTAGTAGGAGTGAGAAAAACATCACGGGGTGGTGCGCATTGCATGGGTGTGTGTTACATTGCATTCACTAGTAGGAGTGAGAAAAACATCACGGGGTGGTGCGCATTGCATGGGTGTGTGTTACATTACATTCACTAGTAGGAGTGAGTAAAACATCACGGGGTGGTGCGCATTGCATGGGTGTGTGTTACATTACATTCACTAGTAGGAGTGAGAAAGACATCACGGGGTGGTGCGCATTGAATGGGTGTGTGTTGCATTACATTCACTAGTAGGAGTGAGAAAGACATCACGGGGTGGTGCGCATTGCATGGGTGTGTGTTACATTACATTCACTAGTAGGAGTGAGAAAGACATCACGGGGTGGTGCGCATTGCATGGGTGTGTGTTACATTACATTCACTAGTAGGAGTGAGAAAAACATCACGGGGTGGTGCACATTGCATGGGTGTGTGTTACATTACATTCACTAGTAGGAGTGAGAAAAACATCACGGGGTGGTGCGCATTGCATGGGTGTGTGTTACATTAGATTCACTAGTAGGAGTGAGAAAAACATCACGGGGTGGTGCGCATTGTATGGGTGTGTGTTACATTACATTCACTAGTAGGATTGAGAAAAACATCACGGGGTGGTGCGCATTGTATGGGTGTGTGTTACATTACATTCACTAGTAGGAGTGAGAAAAAGATCACGGGGTGGTGCGCATTGTATGGGTGTGTGTTACATTACATTCACTAGTAGGAGTGAGAAAAACATCACGGGGTGTTGTGAATCGGAGGGTCTGAATTAGGATAGGCAGTGAGTGGCAATGTAGGATGGAGAAAAGCATCGCGGGTTGGTCAGCATGGGGAGGTCAGGGAACATGCAGTGGCAATGTAGGATAGGTTTCTGAAAAACATCCCGGGGTGGTGCGCATTGTATGGGTGTGTGTTACATTCCATTCACTAGTAGGAGTGAGAAAAACATCACGGGGTGGTGCGCATTGTATGGGTGTGTGTTACATTACATTCACTAGTAGGAGTGAGAAAAACATCACGGGGTGGTGCGCATTGTATGGGTGTGTGTTACATTACATTCACTAGTAGGAGTGAGGAAAACATCACGGGGTGGTGCGCATTGTATGGGTGTGTGTTACATTACATTCACTAGTAGGAGTGAGAAAAACATCACGGGGTGGTGCGCATTGCATGGGTGTGTGTTACATTACATTCACTAGTAGGAGTGAGAAAAACATCACGGGGTGGTGCGCATTGCATGGGTGTGTGTCACATTACATTCACTAGTAGGAGTGAAAAAAACATCACGGGGTGGTGCGCATTGCATGGGTGTGTGTCACATTACATTCACTAGTAGGAGTGAGAAAAACATCACGGGGTGGTGCGCATTGTATGGGTGTGTGTCACATTAGATTCACTAGTAGGAGTGAGAAAAACATCACGGGGTGGTGCGCATTGTATGGGTGTGTGTTACATTACATTCACTAGTAGGAGTGAGAAAAACATCACGGGGTCGTGCGCATTGTATGGGTGTGCGTTACATTACATTCACTAGTAGGAGTGAGAAAAACATCACGGGGTCGTGCGCATTGTATGGGTGTGTGTTACATTACATTCACTAGTAGGAGTGAGAAAAACATCACGGGGTGGTGCGCATTGTATGGGTGTGCGTTACATTCCATTCACTAGTAGGAGTGAGAAAAACATCACGGGGTGGTGCGCATTGTATGGGTGTGCGTTACATTACATTCACTAGTAGGAGTGAGAAAAACATCACGGGGTGGTGCGCATTGTATGGGTGTGTGTTACATTACATTCACTAGTAGGAGTGAGAAAAACATCACGGGGTGGTGCGCATTGTATGGGTGTGTGTTGCATTACATTCACTAGTAGGAGTGAGAAAAACATCACGGGGTGGTGCGCATTGTATGGGTGTGTGTTGCATTACATTCACTAGTAGGAGTGAGAAAAACATCACGGGGTGGTGCGCATTGTATGAGTGTGTGTTGCATTACATTCACTAGTAGGAGTGAGAAAAACATCACGGGGTGTTGCGCATTGTATGGGTGTGGGTTACATTACATTCACTAGTAGGAGTGAGAAAAACATCACGGGGTGGTGCGCATGGTATGGGTGTGTGTTACATTACATTCACTAGTAGGAGTGAGAAAAACATCACGGGGTGGTGCGCATGGTATGGGTGTGTGTTACATTACATTCACTAGTAGGAGTGAGAAAAACATCACGGGGTGGTGCGCAATGTATGGGTGTGTGTTACATTACATTCACTACTAGGAGTGAGAAAAACATCACGGGGTGGTGCGCATTCTTATGGGTGTGTGTTACATTAGATTCACTAGTAGGAGTGAGAAAAACATCACGGGGTGGTGCGCATTCTATGGGTGTGTGTTACATTACATTCACTAGTAGGAGTGAGAAAAACATCACGGGGTGGTGCGCATTCTATGGGTGTGTGTTACATTACATTCACTAGTAGGAGTGAGAAAAACATCACGGGGTTGTGCGCATTGCATGGGTGTGTGTTACATTACATTCACTAGTAGGAGTGAGAAAAACATCACGGGGTGGTGCGCATTGCATGGGTGTGTGTTACATTACATTCACTAGTAGGAGTGAGAAAAACATCACTTGGTGGTGCGCATTGCATGGGTGTGTGTTACATTACATTCACTAGTAGGAGTGAGAAAAACATCACGGGGTGGTGCGCATTGCATGGGTGTGTGTTACATTGCATTCACTAGTAGGAGTGAGAAAAACATCACGGGGTGGTGCGCATTGCATGGGTGTGTGTTACATTACATTCACTAGTAGGAGTGAGTAAAACATCACGGGGTGGTGCGCATTGCATGGGTGTGTGTTACATTACATTCACTAGTAGGAGTGAGAAAGACATAACGGGGTGGTGCGCATTGAATGGGTGTGTGTTGCATTACATTCACTAGTAGGAGTGAGAAAGACATCACGGGGTGGTGCGCATTGCATGGGTGTGTGTTACATTACATTCACTAGTAGGAGTGAGAAAGACATCACGGGGTGGTGCGCATTGCATGGGTGTGTGTTACATTACATTCACTAGTAGGAGTGAGAAAAACATCACGGGGTGGTGCGCATTGTATGGGTGTGTGTTACATTAGATTCACTAGTAGGAGTGAGAAAAACATCACGGGGTGGTGCGCATTGTATGGGTGTGCGTTACATTCCATTCACTAGTAGGAGTGAGAAAAACATCACGGGGTGGTGCGCATTGTATGGGTGTGCGTTACATTACATTCACTAGTAGGAGTGAGAAAAACATCACGGGGTGGTGCGCATTGTATGGGTGTGCGTTACATTCCATTCACTAGTAGGAGTGAGAAAAACATCACGGGGTGGTGCGCATTGTATGGGTGTGTGTTACATTACATTCACTAGTAGGAGTGAGAAAAACATCACGGGGTGGTGCGCATTGTATGGGTGTGTGTTACATTACATTCACTAGTAGGAGTGAGAAAAACATCACGGGGTGGTGCGCATTGTATGGGTGTGTGTTGCATTACATTCACTAGTAGCAGTGAGAAAAACATCACGGGGTGGTGCGCATTGTATGGGTGTGTGTTGCATTACATTCACTAGTAGGAGTGAGAAAAACATCACGGGGTGGTGCGCATTGTATGGGTGTGTGTTGCATTACATTCACTAGTAGGAGTGAGAAAAACATCACGGGGTGTTGCGCATTGTATGGGTGTGTGTTACATTACATTCACTAGTAGGAGTGAGAAAAACATCACGGGGTGGTGCGCATGGTATGGGTGTGTGTTACATTACATTCACTAATAGGAGTGAGAAAAACATCACAGGGTGGTGCGCATGGCATGGGTGTGTGTTACATTACATTCACTAGTAGGAGTGAGAAAAACATCGCGAGGTGGTGCGCATTGTATGGGTGTGTGTTACATTACATTCACTACTAGGAGTGAGAAAAACATCACGGGGTGGTGCGCATTCTTATGGGTGTGTGTTACATTAGATTCACTAGTAGGAGTGAGAAAAACATCACGGGGTGGTGCGCATTGTATGGGTGTGTGTTACATTACATTCACTAGTAGGAGTGAGAAAAACATCACGGGGTGGTGCGCATTGTATGGGTGTGTGTTACATTACATTCACTAGTAGGAGTGAGAAAACCATCACGGGGTGGTGCGCATTGTATGGGTGTGTGTTACATTACATACACTAGTAGGAGTGAGAAAAACATCACGGGGTGGTGCGCATTGCATGGGTGTGTGTTACATTACATTCACTATTAGGAGTGAGAAAAACATCACGGGGTGGTGCGCATTGCATGGGTGTGTGTTACATTGCATTCACTAGTAGGAGTGAGAAAAACATCACGGGGTGGTGCGCATTGCATGGGTGTGTGTTACATTACATTCACTAGTAGGAGTGAGAAAAACATCACGGGGTGGTGCGCATTGCATGGGTGTGTGTTACATTACATTCACTAGTAGGAGTGAGAAAAACATCACGGGGTGGTGCGCATTGCATGGGTGTGTGTTACATTAGATTCACTTGTAGGAGTGAGAAAAACATCACGGGGTGGTGCGCATTGTATGGGTGTGCGTTACATTCCATTCACTAGTAGGAGTGAGAAAAACATCACGGGGTGTTGCCCATTGTATGGGTGTGCGTTACATTCCATTCACTAGTAGGAGTGAGAAAAACATCACGGGGTGGTGCGCATTGTATGGGTGTGTGTTACATTACATTCACTAGTAGGAGTGAGAAAAACATCACGGGGTGGTGCGCATTGTATGGGTGTGTGTTACATTACATTCACTAGTAGGAGTGAGGAAAACATCACGGGGTGGTGCGCATTGTATGGGTGTGTGTTACATTACATTCACTAGTAGGAGTGAGAAAAACATCACGGGGTGGTGCGCATTGCATGGGTGTGTGTCACATTTCATTCACTAGTAGGAGTGAGAAAAACATCACGGGGTGGTGCGCATTGCATGGGTGTGTGTCACATTACATTCACTAGTAGGAGTGAGAAAAACATCACGGGGTGGTGCGCATTGTATGGGTGTGTGTTACATTAGATTCACTAGTAGGAGTGAGAAAAACATCACGGGGTGGTGCGCATTGTATGGGTGTGTGTTACATTACATTCACTAGTAGGAGTGAGAAAAACATCACGGGGTCGTGCGCATTGTATGGGTGTGTGTTACATTACATTCACTAGTAGGAGTGAGAAAAACATCACGGGGTGGTGCGCATTGTATGGGTGTGTGTTACATTAGATTCACTAGTAGGAGTGAGAAAAACATCACGGGGTGGTGCGCATTGTATGGGTGTGCGTTACATTCCATTCACTAGGAGGAGTGAGAAAAACATCACGGGGTGGTGCGCATTGTATGGGTGTGCGTTACATTACATTCACTAGTAGGAGTGAGAAAAACACGGGGTGGTGGGCATTGTATGGGTGTGCGTTACATTGCATTCACTAGTAGGAGTGAGAAAAACATCACGGGGTGGTGCGCATTGCATGGGTGTGTGTTACATTACATTCACTAGTAGGAGTGAGTAAAACATCACGGGGTGGTGCGCATTGCATGGGTGTGTGTTACATTACATTCACTAGTAGGAGTGAGAAAGACATCACGGGGTGGTGCGCATTGAATGGGTGTGTGTTGCATTACATTCACTAGTAGGAGTGAGAAAGACATCACGGGGTGGTGCGCATTGCATGGGTGTGTGTTACATTACATTCACTAGTAGGAGTGAGAAAGACATCACGGGGTGGTGCGCATTGCATGGGTGTGTGTTACATTACATTCACTAGTAGGAGTGAGAAAAACATCACGGGGTGGTGCACATTGCATGGGTGTGTGTTACATTACATTCACTAGTAGGAGTGAGAAAAACATCACGGGGTGGTGCGCATTGCATGGGTGTGTGTTACATTAGATTCACTAGTAGGAGTGAGAAAAACATCACGGGGTGGTGCGCATTGTATGGGTGTGTGTTACATTACATTCACTAGTAGGATTGAGAAAAACATCACGGGGTGGTGCGCATTGTATGGGTGTGTGTTACATTACATTCACTAGTAGGAGTGAGAAAAACATCACGGGGTGGTGCGCATTGTATGGGTGTGTGTTACATTACATTCACTAGTAGGAGTGAGGAAAACATCACGGGGTGGTGCGCATTGTATGGGTGTGTGTTACATTACATTCACTAGTAGGAGTGAGAAAAACATCACGGGGTGGTGCGCATTGCATGGGTGTGTGTTACATTACATTCACTAGTAGGAGTGAGAAAAACATCACGGGGTGGTGCGCATTGCATGGGTGTGTGTCACATTACATTCACTAGTAGGAGTGAAAAAAACATCACGGGGTGGTGCGCATTGCATGGGTGTGTGTCACATTACATTCACTAGTAGGAGTGAGAAAAACATCACGGGGTGGTGCGCATTGTATGGGTGTGTGTCACATTAGATTCACTAGTAGGAGTGAGAAAAACATCACGGGGTGGTGCGCATTGTATGGGTGTGTGTTACATTACATTCACTAGTAGGAGTGAGAAAAACATCACGGGGTCGTGCGCATTGTATGGGTGTGCGTTACATTACATTCACTAGTAGGAGTGAGAAAAACATCACGGGGTCGTGCGCATTGTATGGGTGTGTGTTACATTACATTCACTAGTAGGAGTGAGAAAAACATCACGGGGTGGTGCGCATTGTATGGGTGTGCGTTACATTCCATTCACTAGTAGGAGTGAGAAAAACATCACGGGGTGGTGCGCATTGTATGGGTGTGCGTTACATTACATTCACTAGTAGGAGTGAGAAAAACATCACGGGGTGGTGCGCATTGTATGGGTGTGTGTTACATTACATTCACTAGTAGGAGTGAGAAAAACATCACGGGGTGGTGCGCATTGTATGGGTGTGTGTTGCATTACATTCACTAGTAGGAGTGAGAAAAACATCACGGGGTGGTGCGCATTGTATGGGTGTGTGTTGCATTACATTCACTAGTAGGAGTGAGAAAAACATCACGGGGTGGTGCGCATTGTATGAGTGTGTGTTGCATTACATTCACTAGTAGGAGTGAGAAAAACATCACGGGGTGTTGCGCATTGTATGGGTGTGGGTTACATTACATTCACTAGTAGGAGTGAGAAAAACATCACGGGGTGGTGCGCATGGTATGGGTGTGTGTTACATTACATTCACTAGTAGGAGTGAGAAAAACATCACGGGGTGGTGCGCATGGTATGGGTGTGTGTTACATTACATTCACTAGTAGGAGTGAGAAAAACATCACGGGGTGGTGCGCAATGTATGGGTGTGTGTTACATTACATTCACTACTAGGAGTGAGAAAAACATCACGGGGTGGTGCGCATTCTTATGGGTGTGTGTTACATTAGATTCACTAGTAGGAGTGAGAAAAACATCACGGGGTGGTGCGCATTCTATGGGTGTGTGTTACATTACATTCACTAGTAGGAGTGAGAAAAACATCACGGGGTGGTGCGCATTCTATGGGTGTGTGTTACATTACATTCACTAGTAGGAGTGAGAAAAACATCACGGGGTTGTGCGCATTGCATGGGTGTGTGTTACATTACATTCACTAGTAGGAGTGAGAAAAACATCACGGGGTGGTGCGCATTGCATGGGTGTGTGTTACATTACATTCACTAGTAGGAGTGAGAAAAACATCACTTGGTGGTGCGCATTGCATGGGTGTGTGTTACATTACATTCACTAGTAGGAGTGAGAAAAACATCACGGGGTGGTGCGCATTGCATGGGTGTGTGTTACATTGCATTCACTAGTAGGAGTGAGAAAAACATCACGGGGTGGTGCGCATTGCATGGGTGTGTGTTACATTACATTCACTAGTAGGAGTGAGTAAAACATCACGGGGTGGTGCGCATTGCATGGGTGTGTGTTACATTACATTCACTAGTAGGAGTGAGAAAGACATCACGGGGTGGTGCGCATTGAATGGGTGTGTGTTGCATTACATTCACTAGTAGGAGTGAGAAAGACATCACGGGGTGGTGCGCATTGCATGGGTGTGTGTTACATTACATTCACTAGTAGGAGTGAGAAAGACATCACGGGGTGGTGCGCATTGCATGGGTGTGTGTTACATTACATTCACTAGTAGGAGTGAGAAAAACATCACGGGGTGGTGCGCATTGTATGGGTGTGTGTTACATTAGATTCACTAGTAGGAGTGAGAAAAACATCACGGGGTGGTGCGCATTGTATGGGTGTGCGTTACATTCCATTCACTAGTAGGAGTGAGAAAAACATCACGGGGTGGTGCGCATTGTATGGGTGTGCGTTACATTACATTCACTAGTAGGAGTGAGAAAAACATCACGGGGTGGTGCGCATTGTATGGGTGTGCGTTACATTCCATTCACTAGTAGGAGTGAGAAAAACATCACGGGGTGGTGCGCATTGTATGGGTGTGCGTTACATTACATTCACTAGTAGGAGTGAGAAAAACATCACGGGGTGGTGCGCATTGTATGGGTGTGTGTTACATTACATTCACTAGTAGGAGTGAGAAAAACATCACGGGGTGGTGCGCATTGTATGGGTGTGTGTTGCATTACATTCACTAGTAGCAGTGAGAAAAACATCACGGGGTGGTGCGCATTGTATGGGTGTGTGTTGCATTACATTCACTAGTAGGAGTGAGAAAAACATCACGGGGTGGTGCGCATTGTATGGGTGTGTGTTGCATTACATTCACTAGTAGGAGTGAGAAAAACATCACGGGGTGTTGCGCATTGTATGGGTGTGTGTTACATTACATTCACTAGTAGGAGTGAGAAAAACATCACGGGGTGGTGCGCATGGTATGGGTGTGTGTTACATTACATTCACTAATAGGAGTGAGAAAAACATCACAGGGTGGTGCGCATGGCATGGGTGTGTGTTACATTACATTCACTAGTAGGAGTGAGAAAAACATCGCGAGGTGGTGCGCATTGTATGGGTGTGTGTTACGTTACATTCACTACTAGGAGTGAGAAAAACATCACGGGGTGGTGCGCATTCTTATGGGTGTGTGTTACATTAGATTCACTAGTAGGAGTGAGAAAAACATCACGGGGTGGTGTGCATTGTATGGGTGTGTGTTACATTACATTCACTAGTAGGAGTGAGAAAAACATCACGGGGTGGTGCGCATTGTATGGGTGTGTGTTACATTACATTCACTAGTAGGAGTGAGAAAACCATCACGGGGTGGTGCGCATTGTATGGGTGTGTGTTACATTACATACACTAGTAGGAGTGAGAAAAACATCACGGGGTGGTGCGCATTGCATGGGTGTGTGTTACATTACATTCACTATTAGGAGTGAGAAAAACATCACGGGGTGGTGCGCATTGCATGGGTGTGTGTTACATTGCATTCACTAGTAGGAGTGAGAAAAACATCACGGGGTGGTGCGCATTGCATGGGTGTGTGTTACATTACATTCACTAGTAGGAGTGAGAAAAACATCACGGGGTGGTGCGCATTGCATGGGTGTGTGTTACATTACATTCACTAGTAGGAGTGAGAAAAACATCACGGGGTGGTGCGCATTGCATGGGTGTGTGTTACATTAGATTCACTTGTAGGAGTGAGAAAAACATCACGGGGTGGTGCGCATTGTATGGGTGTGCGTTACATTCCATTCACTAGTAGGAGTGAGAAAAACATCACGGGGTGTTGCCCATTGTATGGGTGTGCGTTACATTCCATTCACTAGTAGGAGTGAGAAAAACATCACGGGGTGGTGCGCATTGTATGGGTGTGTGTTACATTACATTCACTAGTAGGAGTGAGAAAAACATCACGGGGTGGTGCGCATTGTATGGGTGTGTGTTACATTACATTCACTAGTAGGAGTGAGGAAAACATCACGGGGTGGTGCGCATTGTATGGGTGTGTGTTACATTACATTCACTAGTAGGAGTGAGAAAAACATCACGGGGTGGTGCGCATTGCATGGGTGTGTGTCACATTTCATTCACTAGTAGGAGTGAGAAAAACATCACGGGGTGGTGCGCATTGCATGGGTGTGTGTCACATTACATTCACTAGTAGGAGTGAGAAAAACATCACGGGGTGGTGCGCATTGTATGGGTGTGTGTTACATTAGATTCACTAGTAGGAGTGAGAAAAACATCACGGGGTGGTGCGCATTGTATGGGTGTGTGTTACATTACATTCACTAGTAGGAGTGAGAAAAACATCACGGGGTCGTGCGCATTGTATGGGTGTGTGTTACATTACATTCACTAGTAGGAGTGAGAAAAACATCACGGGGTGGTGCGCATTGTATGGGTGTGTGTTACATTAGATTCACTAGTAGGAGTAAGAAAAACATCACGGGGTGGTGCGCATTGTATGGGTGTGCGTTACATTCCATTCACTAGGAGGAGTGAGAAAAACATCACGGGGTGGTGCGCATTGTATGGGTGTGCGTTACATTACATTCACTAGTAGGAGTGAGAAAAACACGGGGTGGTGGGCATTGTATGGGTGTGCGTTACATTCCATTCACTAGTAGGAGTGAGAAAAACATCACGGGGTGGTGCGCATTGTATGGGTGTGCGTTACATTACATTCACTAGTAGGAGTGAGAAAAACATCACGGGGTGGTGCGCATTGTATCGTGTGTGTTACATTACATTCACTAGTAGGAGTGAGAAAAACATCACGGGGTGGTGCGCATTGTATGGGTGTGTGTTGCATTACATTCACTAGTAGGAGTGAGAAAAACATCACGGGGTGGTGCGCATTGTATGGGTGTGTGTTGCATTACATTCACTAGTAGGAGTGAGAAAAACATCACGGGGTGGTGCGCATTGTATGGGTGTGTGTTGCATTACATTCACTAGTAGGAGTGAGAAAAACATCACGGGGTGTTGCGCATTGTATGGGTGTGTGTTACATTACATTCACTAGTAGGAGTGAGAAAAACATCACGGGGTGGTGCGCATGGTATGGGTGTGTGTTACATTACATTCACTAGTAGGAGTGAGAAAAACATCACGGGGTGGTGCGCATGGTATGGGTGTGTGTTACATTACATTCACTAGTAGGAGTGAGAAAAACATCACGGGGTGGTGCGCAATGTATGGGTGTGTGTTACATTACATTCACTACTAGGAGTGAGAAAAACATCATGGGGTGGTGCGCATTCTTATGGGTGTGTGTTACATTAGATTCACTAGTAGGAGTGAGAAAAACATCACGGGGTGGTGCGCATTCTATGGGTGTGTGTTACATTACATTCACTAGTAGGAGTGAGAAAAACATCACGGGGTGGTGCGCATTCTATGGGTGTGTGTTACATTACATTCACTAGTAGGAGTGAGAAAAACATCACGGGGTTGTGCGCATTGCATGGGTGTGTGTTACATTACATTCACTAGTAGGAGTGAGAAAAACATCACGGGGTGGTGCGCCTTGCATGGGTGTGTGTTACATTACATTCACTAGTAGGAGTGAGAAAAACATCACGGGGTTGTGCGCATTGCATGGGTGTGTGTTACATTACATTCACTAGTAGGAGTGAGAAAAACATCACGGGGTGGTGCGCATTGCATGGGTGTGTGTTACATTACATTCACTAGTAGGAGTGAGAAAAACATCACGGGGTGGTGCGCATTGCATGGGTGTGTGTTACATTACATTCACTAGTAGGAGTGAGAAAGACATCACGGGGTGGTGCGCATTGAATGGGTGTGTGTTGCATTACATTCACTAGTAGGAGTGAGAAAGACATCACGGGGTGGTGCGCATTGCATGGGTGTGTGTTACATTACATTCACTAGTAGGAGTGAGAAAGACATCACGGGGTGGTGCGCATTGCATGGGTGTGTGTTACATTACATTCACTAGTAGGAGTGAGAAAAACATCGCGGGGTGGTGCGCATTGTATGGGTGTGTGTTACATTACATTCACTAGTAGGAGTGAGAAAAACATCGCGGGGTGGTGTGCATTGTATGGGTGTGTGTTACATTACCTTCACTAGAAGGAGTGAGAAAAACATGGCGGGGTGGTGCGCATTGTATGGGTGTGTGTTACATTACATTCACTAGTAGGAGTGAGAAAAACATCACGGGGTGGTGCGCATTGTATGGGTGTGTGTTACATTACATTCACTAGTAGGAGTGAGAAAAACATCACGGGGTCGTGCGCATTGTATGGGTGTGCGTTACATTACATTCACTAGTAGGAGTGAGAAAAACATCACGGGGTCGTGCGCATTGTATGGGTGTGTGTTACATTACATTCACTAGTAGGAGTGAGAAAAACATCACGGGGTGGTGCGCATTGTATGGGTGTGCGTTACATTCCATTCACTAGTAGGAGTGAGAAAAACATCACGGGGTGGTGCGCATTGTATGGGTGTGCGTTACATTACATTCACTAGTAGGAGTGAGAAAAACATCACGGGGTGGTGCGCATTGTATGGGTGTGTGTTACATTACATTCACTAGTAGGAGTGAGAAAAACATCACGGGGTGGTGCGCATTGTATGGGTGTGTGTTGCATTACATTCACTAGTAGGAGTGAGAAAAACATCACGGGGTGGTGCGCATTGTATGGGTGTGTGTTGCATTACATTCACTAGTAGGAGTGAGAAAAACATCACGGGGTGGTGCGCATTGTATGAGTGTGTGTTGCATTACATTCACTAGTAGGAGTGAGAAAAACATCACGGGGTGTTGCGCATTGTATGGGTGTGGGTTACATTACATTCACTAGTAGGAGTGAGAAAAACATCACGGGGTGGTGCGCATGGTATGGGTGTGTGTTACATTACATTCACTAGTAGGAGTGAGAAAAACATCACGGGGTGGTGCGCATGGTATGGGTGTGTGTTACATTACATTCACTAGTAGGAGTGAGAAAAACATCACGGGGTGGTGCGCAATGTATGGGTGTGTGTTACATTACATTCACTACTAGGAGTGAGAAAAACATCACGGGGTGGTGCGCATTCTTATGGGTGTGTGTTACATTAGATTCACTAGTAGGAGTGAGAAAAACATCACGGGGTGGTGCGCATTCTATGGGTGTGTGTTACATTACATTCACTAGTAGGAGTGAGAAAAACATCACGGGGTGGTGCGCATTCTATGGGTGTGTGTTACATTACATTCACTAGTAGGAGTGAGAAAAACATCACGGGGTTGTGCGCATTGCATGGGTGTGTGTTACATTACATTCACTAGTAGGAGTGAGAAAAACATCACGGGGTGGTGCGCATTGCATGGGTGTGTGTCACATTACATTCACTAGTAGGAGTGAGAAAAACATCACGGGGTGGTGCGCATTGTATGGGTGTGTGTTACATTAGATTCACTAGTAGGAGTGAGAAAAACATCACGGGGTGGTGCGCATTGTATGGGTGTGTGTTACATTACATTCACTAGTAGGAGTGAGAAAAACATCACGGGGTCGTGCGCATTGTATGGGTGTGTGTTACATTACATTCACTAGTAGGAGTGAGAAAAACATCACGGGGTGGTGCGCATTGTATGGGTGTGTGTTACATTAGATTCACTAGTAGGAGTGAGAAAAACATCACGGGGTGGTGCGCATTGTATGGGTGTGCGTTACATTCCATTCACTAGGAGGAGTGAGAAAAACATCACGGGGTGGTGCGCATTGTATGGGTGTGCGTTACATTACATTCACTAGTAGGAGTGAGAAAAACACGGGGTGGTGGGCATTGTATGGGTGTGCGTTACATTCCATTCACTAGTAGGAGTGAGAAAAACATCACGGGGTGGTGCGCATTGTATGGGTGTGCGTTACATTACATTCACTAGTAGGCGTGAGAAAAACATCACGGGGTGGTGCGCATTGTATCGTGTGTGTTACATTACATTCACTAGTAGGAGTGAGAAAAACATCACGGGGTGGTGCGCATTGTATGGGTGTGTGTTGCATTACATTCACTAGTAGGAGTGAGAAAAACATCACGGGGTGGTGCGCATTGTATGGGTGTGTGTTGCATTACATTCACTAGTAGGAGTGAGAAAAACATCACGGGGTGGTGCGCATTGTATGGGTGTGTGTTGCATTACATTCACTAGTAGGAGTGAGAAAAACATCACGGGGTGTTGCGCATTGTATGGGTGTGTGTTACATTACATTCACTAGTAGGAGTGAGAAAAACATCACGGGGTGGTGCGCATGGTATGGGTGTGTGTTACATTACATTCACTAGTAGGAGTGAGAAAAACATCACGGGGTGGTGCGCATGGTATGGGTGTGTGTTACATTACATTCACTAGTAGGAGTGAGAAAAACATCACGGGGTGGTGCGCAATGTATGGGTGTGTGTTACATTACATTCACTACTAGGAGTGAGAAAAACATCATGGGGTGGTGCGCATTCTTATGGGTGTGTGTTACATTAGATTCACTAGTAGGAGTGAGAAAAACATCACGGGGTGGTGCGCATTCTATGGGTGTGTGTTACATTACATTCACTAGTAGGAGTGAGAAAAACATCACGGGGTGGTGCGCATTCTATGGGTGTGTGTTACATTACATTCACTAGTAGGAGTGAGAAAAACATCACGGGGTTGTGCGCATTGCATGGGTGTGTGTTACATTACATTCACTAGTAGGAGTGAGAAAAACATCACGGGGTGGTGCGCCTTGCATGGGTGTGTGTTACATTACATTCACTAGTAGGAGTGAGAAAAACATCACGGGGTTGTGCGCATTGCATGGGTGTGTGTTACATTACATTCACTAGTAGGAGTGAGAAAAACATCACGGGGTGGTGCGCATTGCATGGGTGTGTGTTACATTACATTCACTAGTAGGAGTGAGAAAAACATCACGGGGTGGTGCGCATTGCATGGGTGTGTGTTACATTACATTCACTAGTAGGAGTGAGAAAGACATCACGGGGTGGTGCGCATTGAATGGGTGTGTGTTGCATTACATTCACTAGTAGGAGTGAGAAAGACATCACGGGGTGGTGCGCATTGCATGGGTGTGTGTTACATTACATTCACTAGTAGGAGTGAGAAAGACATCACGGGGTGGTGCGCATTGCATGGGTGTGTGTTACATTACATTCACTAGTAGGAGTGAGAAAAACATCGCGGGGTGGTGCGCATTGTATGGGTGTGTGTTACATTACATTCACTAGTAGGAGTGAGAAAAACATCGCGGGGTGGTGTGCATTGTATGGGTGTGTGTTACATTACCTTCACTAGAAGGAGTGAGAAAAACATGGCGGGGTGGTGCGCATTGTATGGGTGTGTGTTACATTACATTCACTAGTAGGAGTGAGAAAAACATCACGGGGTGGTGCGCATTGTATGGGTGTGTGTTACATTACATTCACTAGTAGGAGTGAGAAAAACATCACGGGGTCGTGCGCATTGTATGGGTGTGCGTTACATTACATTCACTAGTAGGAGTGAGAAAAACATCACGGGGTCGTGCGCATTGTATGGGTGTGTGTTACATTACATTCACTAGTAGGAGTGAGAAAAACATCACGGGGTGGTGCGCATTGTATGGGTGTGCGTTACATTCCATTCACTAGTAGGAGTGAGAAAAACATCACGGGGTGGTGCGCATTGTATGGGTGTGCGTTACATTACATTCACTAGTAGGAGTGAGAAAAACATCACGGGGTGGTGCGCATTGTATGGGTGTGTGTTACATTACATTCACTAGTAGGAGTGAGAAAAACATCACGGGGTGGTGCGCATTGTATGGGTGTGTGTTGCATTACATTCACTAGTAGGAGTGAGAAAAACATCACGGGGTGGTGCGCATTGTATGGGTGTGTGTTGCATTACATTCACTAGTAGGAGTGAGAAAAACATCACGGGGTGGTGCGCATTGTATGAGTGTGTGTTGCATTACATTCACTAGTAGGAGTGAGAAAAACATCACGGGGTGTTGCGCATTGTATGGGTGTGGGTTACATTACATTCACTAGTAGGAGTGAGAAAAACATCACGGGGTGGTGCGCATGGTATGGGTGTGTGTTACATTACATTCACTAGTAGGAGTGAGAAAAACATCACGGGGTGGTGCGCATGGTATGGGTGTGTGTTACATTACATTCACTAGTAGGAGTGAGAAAAACATCACGGGGTGGTGCGCAATGTATGGGTGTGTGTTACATTACATTCACTACTAGGAGTGAGAAAAACATCACGGGGTGGTGCGCATTCTTATGGGTGTGTGTTACATTAGATTCACTAGTAGGAGTGAGAAAAACATCACGGGGTGGTGCGCATTCTATGGGTGTGTGTTACATTACATTCACTAGTAGGAGTGAGAAAAACATCACGGGGTGGTGCGCATTCTATGGGTGTGTGTTACATTACATTCACTAGTAGGAGTGAGAAAAACATCACGGGGTTGTGCGCATTGCATGGGTGTGTGTTACATTACATTCACTAGTAGGAGTGAGAAAAACATCACGGGGTGGTGCGCATTGCATGGGTGTGTGTTACATTACATTCACTAGTAGGAGTGAGAAAAACATCACTTGGTGGTGCGCATTGCATGGGTGTGTGTTACATTACATTCACTAGTAGGAGTGAGAAAAACATCACGGGGTGGTGCGCATTGCATGGGTGTGTGTTACATTGCATTCACTAGTAGGAGTGAGAAAAACATCACGGGGTGGTGCGCATTGCATGGGTGTGTGTTACATTACATTCACTAGTAGGAGTGAGTAAAACATCACGGGGTGGTGCGCATTGCATGGGTGTGTGTTACATTACATTCACTAGTAGGAGTGAGAAAGACATCACGGGGTGGTGCGCATTGAATGGGTGTGTGTTGCATTACATTCACTAGTAGGAGTGAGAAAGACATCACGGGGTGGTGCGCATTGCATGGGTGTGTGTTACATTACATTCACTAGTAGGAGTGAGAAAGACATCACGGGGTGGTGCGCATTGCATGGGTGTGTGTTACATTACATTCACTAGTAGGAGTGAGAAAAACATCACGGGGTGGTGCGCATTGTATGGGTGTGTGTTACATTAGATTCACTAGTAGGAGTGAGAAAAACATCACGGGGTGGTGCGCATTGTATGGGTGTGCGTTATATTCCATTCACTAGTAGGAGTGAGAAAAACATCACGGGGTGGTGCGCATTGTATGGGTGTGCGTTACATTACATTCACTAGTAGGAGTGAGAAAAACATCACGGGGTGGTGCGCATTGTATGGGTGTGCGTTACATTCCATTCACTAGTAGGAGTGAGAAAAACATCACGGGGTGGTGCGCATTGTATGGGTGTGTGTTACATTACATTCACTAGTAGGAGTGAGAAAAACATCACGGGGTGGTGCGCATTGTATGGGTGTGTGTTACATTACATTCACTAGTAGGAGTGAGAAAAACATCACGGGGTGGTGCGCATTGTATGGGTGTGTGTTGCATTACATTCACTAGTAGCAGTGAGAAAAACATCACGGGGTGTTGCGCATTGTATGGGTGTGTGTTGCATTACATTCACTAGTAGGAGTGAGAAAAACATCACGGGGTGGTGCGCATTGTATGGGTGTGTGTTGCATTACATTCACTAGTAGGAGTGAGAAAAACATCACGGGGTGGTGCGCATGGTATGGGTGTGTGTTACATTACATTCACTAATAGGAGTGAGAAAAACATCACAGGGTGGTGCGCATGGCATGGGTGTGTGTTACATTACATTCACTAGTAGGAGTGAGAAAAACATCGCGGGGTGGTGCGCATTGTATGGGTGTGTGTTACATTACATTCACTACTAGGAGTGAGAAAAACATCACGGGGTGGTGCGCATTCTTATGGGTGTGTGTTACATTAGATTCACTAGTAGGAGTGAGAAAAACATCACGGGGTGGTGCGCATTGTATGGGTGTGTGTTACATTACATTCACTAGTAGGAGTGAGAAAAACATCACGGGGTGGTGCGCATTGTATGGGTGTGTGTTACATTACATTCACTAGTAGGAGTGAGAAAACCATCACGGGGTGGTGCGCATTGTATGGGTGTGTGTTACATTACATTCACTAGTAGGAGTGAGAAAAACATCACGGGGTGGTGCGCATTGCATGGGTGTGTGTTACATTACATTCACTATTAGGAGTGAGAAAAACATCACGGGGTGGTGCGCATTGCATGGGTGTGTGTTACATTGCATTCACTAGTAGGAGTGAGAAAAACATCACGGGGTGGTGCGCATTGCATGGGTGTGTGTTACATTACATTCACTAGTAGGAGTGAGAAAAACATCACGGGGTGGTGCGCATTGCATGGGTGTGTGTTACATTACATTCACTAGTAGGAGTGAGAAAAACATCACGGGGTGGTGCGCATTGCATGGGTGTGTGTTACATTAGATTCACTTGTAGGAGTGAGAAAAACATCACGGGGTGGTGCGCATTGTATGGGTGTGCGTTACATTCCATTCACTAGTAGGAGTGAGAAAAACATCACGGGGTGTTGCCCATTGTATGGGTGTGCGTTACATTCCATTCACTAGTAGGAGTGAGAAAAACATCACGGGGTGGTGCGCATTGTATGGGTGTGTGTTACATTACATTCACTAGTAGGAGTGAGAAAAACATCACGGGGTGGTGCGCATTGTATGGGTGTGTGTTACATTACATTCACTAGTAGGAGTGAGGAAAACATCACGGGGTGGTGCGCATTGTATGGGTGTGTGTTACATTACATTCACTAGTAGGAGTGAGAAAAACATCACGGGGTGGTGCGCATTGCATGGGTGTGTGTCACATTACATTCACTAGTAGGAGTGAGAAAAACATCACGGGGTGGTGCGCATTGCATGGGTGTGTGTCACATTACATTCACTAGTAGGAGTGAGAAAAACATCACGGGGTGGTGCGCATTGTATGGGTGTGTGTTACATTAGATTCACTAGTAGGAGTGAGAAAAACATCACGGGGTGGTGCGCATTGTATGGGTGTGTGTTACATTACATTCACTAGTAGGAGTGAGAAAAACATCACGGGGTCGTGCGCATTGTATGGGTGTGTGTTACATTACATTCACTAGTAGGAGTGAGAAAAACATCACGGGGTGGTGCGCATTGTATGGGTGTGTGTTACATTAGATTCACTAGTAGGAGTGAGAAAAACATCACGGGGTGGTGCGCATTGTATGGGTGTGCGTTACATTCCATTCACTAGGAGGAGTGAGAAAAACATCACGGGGTGGTGCGCATTGTATGGGTGTGCGTTACATTACATTCACTAGTAGGAGTGAGAAAAACACGGGGTGGTGGGCATTGTATGGGTGTGCGTTACATTCCATTCACTAGTAGGAGTGAGAAAAACATCACGGGGTGGTGCGCATTGTATGGGTGTGCGTTACATTACATTCACTAGTAGGAGTGAGAAAAACATCACGGGGTGGTGCGCATTGTATCGTGTGTGTTACATTACATTCACTAGTAGGAGTGAGAAAAACATCACGGGGTGGTGCGCATTGTATGGGTGTGTGTTGCATTACATTCACTAGTATGAGTGAGAAAAACATCACGGGGTGGTGCGCATTGTATGGGTGTGTGTTGCATTACATTCACTAGTAGGAGTGAGAAAAACATCACGGGGTGGTGCGCATTGTATGGGTGTGTGTTGCATTACATTCACTAGTAGGAGTGAGAAAAACATCACGGGGTGT
This sequence comes from Cavia porcellus, assembly GCF_034190915.1. Lineage (NCBI taxonomy): Eukaryota > Metazoa > Chordata > Mammalia > Rodentia > Caviidae > Cavia > Cavia porcellus. The sequence goes on from NW_026947602.1 coordinate 281,283, forward strand.
TGCGCATTGTATGGGTGTGTGTTACATTACATTCACTAGTAGGAGTGAGAAAAACATCACGGGGTGGTGCGCATGGTATGGGTGTGTGTTACATTACATTCACTAGTAGGAGTGAGAAAAACATCACGGGGTGGTGCGCATGCTATGGGTGTGTGTTACATTACATTCACTAGTAGGAGTGAGAAAAACATCACGGGGTGGTGCGCAATGTATGGGTGTGTGTTACATTACATTCACTACTAGGAGTGAGAAAAACATCATGGGGTGGTGCGCATTCTTATGGGTGTGTGTTACATTAGATTCACTAGTAGGAGTGAGAAAAACATCACGGGGTGGTGCGCATTCTATGGGTGTGTGTTACATTACATTCACTAGTAGGAGTGAGAAAAACATCACGGGGTGGTGCGCATTCTATGGGTGTGTGTTACATTACATTCACTAGTAGGAGTGAGAAAAACATCACGGGGTTGTGCGCATTGCATGGGTGTGTGTTACATTACATTCACTAGTAGGAGTGAGAAAAACATCACGGGGTGGTGCGCATTGCATGGGTGTGTGTTACATTACATTCACTAGTAGGAGTGAGAAAAACATCACGGGGTTGTGCGCATTGCATGGGTGTGTGTTACATTACATTCACTAGTAGGAGTGAGAAAAACATCACGAGGTGGTGCGCATTGCATGGGTGTGTGTTACATTACATTCACTAGTAGGAGTGAGAAAAACATCACGGGGTGGTGCGCATTGCATGGGTGTGTGTTACATTACATTCACTAGTAGGAGTGAGAAAGACATCACGGGGTGGTGCGCATTGAATGGGTGTGTGTTGCATTACATTCACTAGTAGGAGTGAGAAAGACATCACGGGGTGGTGCGCATTGCATGGGTGTGTGTTACATTACATTCACTAGTAGGAGTGAGAAAGACATCACGGGGTGGTGCGCATTGCATGGGTGTGTGTTACATTACATTCACTAGTAGGAGTGAGAAAAACATCACGGGGTGGTGCGCATTGCATGGGTGTGTGTTACATTACATTCACTAGTAGGAGTGAGAAAAACATCACGGGGTGGTGCGCATGCATGGGTGTGTGTTACATTACATTCACTAGTAGGAGTGAGAAAAACATCACGGGGTGGTGCGCATTGCATGGGTGTGTGTTACATTACATTCACTAGTAGGAGTGAGAAAAACATCACGGGGTGGTGCGCATTGTATGGGTGTGTGTTACATTAGATTCACTAGTAGGAGTGAGGAAAACCTCACGGGGTGGTGCGCATTGTATGGGTGTGTGTTACATTACATTCACTAGTAGGAGTCAGAAAAACATCACGGGGTGGTGCGCATTGTATGGGTGTGTGTTACATTACATTCACTAGTAGGAGTGAGAAAAACATCGCGGGGTGGTGCGCATTGTATGGGTGTGTGTTACATTAGATTCACTAGCAGGAGTGAGAAAAACATCACGGGGTGGTGCGCATTGTATGGGTGTGTGTTACATTACATTCACTAGTAGGAGTCAGAAAAACATCGCGGGGTGGTGCGCATTGTATGGGTGTGTGTTACATTACATTCACTATTAGGAGTGAGAAAAACATCGCGGGGTGGTGCGCATTGTATGGGTGTGTGTTACATTACATTCACTAGTAGGAGTGAGAAAAACATCACGGGGTGGTGTGAATCGGAGGGTCTGAATAAGGATAGGCAGTGAGTGGCAATGTAGGATGGAGAAAAGCACCGTGGGGTAGTCAGCATGGGGAGGTCAGGGAACATGCAGTGGAAATGTAGGATAGGTTTCTGAAAAACATCGCGGGGTGGTGCGCATTGTATGGGTGTGTGTTACATTACATTCACTAGTAGGAGTGAGAAAAACATCACGGGGTGGTGCGCATTGTATGGGTGTGTGTTACATTACATTCACTAGTAGGAGTGAGAAAAACATCACGGGGTGGTGCGCATTGTATGGGTGTGTGTTACATTACATTCATTAGTAGGAGTGAGAAAAACATCACGGGGTGGTGCGCATTGTATGGGTGTGTGTTACATTACATTCACTAGTAGGAGTGAGAAAAACATCACGGGGTGGTGGGAATCGGAGGATCTCAAGTAGGATAGGCAGTGAGTGGCAATGTAGGATGGAGAAAATCACCGCTGGGTGGTCAGCCTGGGGAGGTCAGGGAACATGCAGTGGCAAAATAGGATAGGTTTCTGAAAAACATCGTGGGGTGGTGCGCATTGTATGGGTGTGTGTTACATTACATTCACTAGTAGGAGTGAGAAAAACATCACGGGGTGGTGCACATTGTATGGGTGTGTGTTACTTTACATTCACTAGTAGGAGTGAGAAAAACATCACGGGGTGGTGCGCATTGTATGGGTGTGTGTTACATTACATTCACTAGTAGGAGTGAGAATAACATCACGGGGTGGTGCGCATTGTATGGGTGTGTGTTACATTACATTCACTAGTAGGAGTGAGAAAAACATCACGGGGTGGTGCGCATTGTATGGGTGTGTGTTACATTACATTCACTAGTAGGAGTGAGAAAAATATCACGGGGTGGTGCACATTGTATGGGTGTGTGTTACATTACATTCACAAGTAGGAGTGAGAAAAACATCACGGGGTAGTGTGAATCGGAGGGTCTGAATTAGGATAGGCAGTGAGTGGCAATGTAGGATGGAGTAAAGCACTGCGGGGTGGTCAGCATGTGGAGGTCAGGGAACATGCAGTGGCAATGTAGGATAGGTTTCTGAAAAACATCGCGGGGTGGTGCGCATTGTATGGGTGTGTGTTACATTACATTCACTAGTAGGAGTGAGAAAACCATCGCGGGGTTGTGCGTATTGAGTTGGTGTGTGTTACATTACATTCACTAGTAGGAGTGAGAAAAACATCGCGGGGTGGTGCGCATTGTATGGGTGTGTGTTACATTACATTCACTAGTAGGAGTGAGAAAAACATCACGGGGTGTTGTGAATCGGAGGGTCTGAATTAGGATAGGCAGTGAGTGGCAATGTAGGATGGAGAAAAGCACCGCGGGTTGGTCAGCATGGGGAGGTCAGGGAACATGCAGTGGCAATGTAGGATATGTTTGTGAAAAACATCCCGGGGTGGTGCGCATTGTATGGGTGTGTGTTACATTACATTCACTAGTAGGAGTGAGAAAAACATCACGGGGTGGTGCGCATTGTATGGGTGTGTGTTACATTACATTCCCTAGTAGGAGTGAGAAAAACATCACGGGGTGGTGCGCATTGTATGGGTGTGTGTTACATTACATTCACTAGTAGGAGTGAGAAAAACATCACGGGGTGGTGCGCATTGTATGGGTGTGTGTTACATTAGATTCACTAGTAGGAGTGAGAAAAACATCACGGGGTGGTGCGCATTGTATGGGTGTGTGTTACATTACATTCACTAGTAGGAGTGAGAAAAACATCGCGGGGTGGTGCGCATTGTATGGGTGTGTGTTACATTACATTCACTAGTAGGAGTGAGAAAAACATCGCGGGGTGGTGCGCATTGTATGGGTGTGTGTTACATTACATTCACTAGTAGGAATGAGAAAAACATCACGGGGTGGTGTGAATCGGAGGGTCTGAATTAGGATAGGCAGTGAGTGGCAATGTAGGATGGAGAAAAGCACCGCGGGGTGGTCAGCATGGGGAGGTCAGGGAACATGCAGTGGAAATGTAGGATAGGTTTCTGAAAAACATCGCGGGGTGGTGCGCATTGTATGGGTGTGTGTTACATTACATTCACTAGTAGGAGTGAGAAAAACATCACGGGGTGGTGCGCATTGTATGGGTGTGTGTTACATTACATTCATTAGTAGGAGTGAGAAAAACATCACGGGGTGGTGCGCATTGTATGGGTGTGTGTTACATTACATTCACTAGTAGGAGTGAGAAAAACATCACGAGGTGGTGGGAATCGGAGGATCTCAATTAGGATAGGCAGTGAGTGGCAATGTAGGATGGAGAAAAGCACCGCTGGGTGGTCAGCATGGGGAGGTCAGGGAACATGCAGTGGCAATGTAGGATAGGTTTCTGAAAAACATCCCGGGGTGGTGCGCATTGTATGGGTGTGTGTTACATTACATTCACTAGTAGGAGTGAGAAAAACATCACGGGGTGGTGCGCATTGTATGGGTGTGTGTTACATTACATTCCCTAGTAGGAGTGAGAAAAACATCACGGGGTGGTGCGCATTGTATGGGTGTGTGTTACATTACATTCACTAGTAGGAGTGAGAAAAACATCACGGGGTGGTGCGCATTGTATGGGTGTGTGTTACATTACATTCACTAGTAGGAGTGAGAAAAACATCACGGGGTGGTGCGCATTGTATGGGTGTGCGTTACATTAGATTCACTAGTAGGAGTGAGAAAAACATCACGGGGTGGTGCGCATTGTATGGGTGTGCGTTACATTCCATTCACTAGTAGGAGTGAGAAAAACATCACGGGGTGGTGCGCATTGTATGGGTGTGTGTTACATTACATTCACTAGTAGGAGTGAGAAAAACATCACGGGGTGGTGGGCATTGTATGGGTGTGCGTTACATTCCATTCACTAGTAGGAGTGAGAAAAACATCACGGGGTGGTGCGCATTGTATGGGTGTGCGTTACATTACATTCACTAGTAGGAGTGAGAAAAACATCACGGGGTGGTGCGCATTGTATGGGTGTGTGTTACATTACATTCACTAGTAGGAGTGAGAAAAACATCACGGGGTGGTGCGCATTGTATGGGTGTGTGTTGCATTACATTCACTAGTAGGAGTGAGAAAAACATCACGGGGTGGTGCGCATTGTATGGGTGTGTGTTGCATTACATTCACTAGTAGGAGTGAGAAAAACATCACGGGGTGTTGCGCATTGTATGGGTGTGTGTTACATTACATTCACTAGTAGGAGTGAGAAAAACATCACGGGGTGGTGCGCATGGTATGGGTGTGTGTTACATTACATTCACTAGTAGGAGTGAGAAAAACATCACGGGGTGGTGCGCATGGTATGGGTGTGTGTTACATTACATTCACTAGTAGGAGTGAGAAAAACATCACGGGGTGGTGCGCATTGTATGGGTGTGTGTTACATTACATTCACTACTAGGAGTGAGAAAAACATCGCGGGGTGGTGCGCATTCTTATGGGTGTGTGTTACATTAGATTCACTAGTAGGAGTGAGAAAAACATCACGGGGTGGTGCGCATTCTATGGGTGTGTGTTACATTACATTCACTAGTAGGAGTGAGAAAAACATCACGGGGTGGTGCGCATTCTATGGGTGTGTGTTACATTACATTCACTAGTAGGAGTGAGAAAAACATCACGGGGTTGTGCGCATTGCATGGGTGTGTGTTACATTACATTCACTAGTAGGAGTGAGAAAAACATCACGGGGTGGTGCGCATTGCATGGGTGTGTGTTACATTACATTCACTAGTAGGAGTGAGAAAAACATCACGGGGTGGTGCGCATTGCATGGGTGTGTGTTACATTACATTCACTAGTAGGAGTGAGAAAAACATCACGGGGTGGTGCGCATTGCATGGGTGTGTGTTACATTACATTCACTAGTAGGAGTGAGAAAAACATCATGGGGTGGTGCGCATTGCATGGGTGTGTGTTACATTACATTCACTAGTAGGAGTGAGAAAGACATCACGGGGTGGTGCGCATTGCATGGGTGTGTGTTGCATTACATTCACTAGTAGGAGTGAGAAAGACATCACGGGGTGGTGCGCATTGCATGGGTGTGTGTTACATTACATTCACTAGTAGGAGTGAGAAAAACATCACGGGGTGGTGCGCATTGCATGGGTGTGTGTTACATTACATTCACTAGTAGGAGTGAGAAAAACATCACGGGGTGGTGCGCATTGCATGGGTGTGTGTTACATTACATTCAAAGTAGGAGTGAGAATAACATCACGGGGTGGTGCGCATTGTATGGGTGTGTGTTACATTACATTCACTAGTAGGAGTGAGAAAAAAATCACGGGGTGGTGCGCATTGTATGGGTGTGTGTTACATTACATTCACTAGTAGGAGTGAGAAAAATATCACGGGGTGGTGCTCATTGTATGGGTGTGTGTTACATTACATTCACAAGTAGGAGTGAGAAAAACATCACGGGGTAGTGTGAATCGGAGGGTCTGAATTAGGATAGGCAGTGAGTGGCAATGTAGGATGGAGTAAAGCACTGCGGGGTGGTCAGCATGTGGAGGTCAGGGAACATGCAGTGGCAATGTAGGATAGGTTTCTGAAAAACATCGCGGGGTGGTGCGCATTGTATGGGTGTGTGTTACATTACATTCACTAGTAGGAGTGAGAAAACCATCGCGGGGTTGTGCGTATTGAATTGGTGTGTGTTACATTACATTCACTAGTAGGAGTGAGAAAAACATCGCGGGTTGGTGCGCATTGTATGGGTGTGTGTTACATTACATTCACTAGTAGGAGTGAGAAAAACATCGCGGCGTGGTGCGCATTGTATGGGTGTGTGTTACATTACATTCACTAGTAGGAGTGAGAAAAACATCACGGGGTGTTGTGAATCGGAGGGTCTGAATTAGGATAGGCAGTGAGTGGCAATGTAGGATGGAGAAAAGCACCGCGGGTTGGTCAGCATGGGGAGGTCAGGGAACATGCAGTGGCAATGTAGGATATGTTTGTGAAAAACATCCCGGGGTGGTGCGCATTTTATGGGTGTGTGTTACATTACATTCACTAGTAGGAGTGAGAAAAACATCACGGGGTGGTGCGCATTGTATGGGTGTGTGTTACATTACATTCCCTAGTAGGAGTGAGAAAAACATCACGGTGTGGTGCGCATTGTATGGGTGTGTGTTACATTACATTCACTAGTAGGAGTGAGAAAAACATCACGGGGTGGTGCGCATTGTATGGGTGTGTGTTACATTAGATTCACTACTAGGAGTGAGAAAAACATCACGGGGTGGTGCGCTTTGTATGGGTGTGTGTTACATTACATTCACTAGTAGGAGTGAGAAAAACATCGCGGGGTGGTGCGCATTGTATGGGTGTGTGTTACATTACATTCACTAGTAGGAGTGAGAAAAACATCGCGGGGTGGTGCGCATTGTATGGGTGTGTGTTACATTACATTCACTAGTAGGAATGAGAAAAACCTCACGGGGTGGTGTGAATCGGAGGGTCTGAATTAGGATAGGCAGTGAGTGGCAATGTAGGATGGAGAAAAGCACCGCGGCGTGGTCAGCATGGGGAGGTCAGGGAACATGCAGTGGAAATGTAGGATAGGTTTCTGAAAAACATCGCGGGGTGGTGCGCATTGTATGGGTGTGTGTTACATTACATTCACTAGTAGGAGTGAGAAAAACATCACGGGGTGGTGCGCATTGTATGGGTGTGTGTTACATTACATTCACTAGTAGGAGTGAGAAAAACATCACGGGGTGGTGCGCATTGTATGGGTGTGTGTTACATTACATTCATTAGTAGGAGTGAGAAAAACATCACGGGGTGGTGCGCATTGTATGGGTGTGTGTTACATTACATTCACTAGTAGGAGTGAGAAAAACATCACGGGGTGGTGGGAATCGGAGGATCTCAATTAGGATAGGCAGTGAGTGGCAATGTAGGATGGAGAAAAGCACCGCTGGGTGGTCAGCATGGGGAGGTCAGGGAACATGCAGTGGCAATGTAGGATAGGATTCTGAAAAACATCGCGGGGTGGTGCGCATTGTATGGGTGTGTGTTACATTACATTCACTAGTAGGAGTGAGAAAACCATCGCGGGGTTGTGCGTATTGAATTGGTGTGTGTTACATTACATTCACTAGTAGGAGTGAGAAAAACATCGCGGGGTGGTGCGCATTGTATGGGTGTGTGTTACATTACATTCACCAGTAGGAGTGAGAAAAACATCGCGGGGTGGTGCGCATTGTATGGGTGTGTGTTACATTACATTCACTAGTAGGAGTGAGAAAAACATCACGGGGTGTTGTGAATCGGAGGGTCTGAATTAGGATAGGCAGTGAGTGGCAATGTAGGATGGAGAAAAGCACCGCGGGTTGGTCAGCATGGGGAGGTCAGGGAACATGCAGTGGCAATGTAGGATAGGTTTCTGAAAAACATCCCGGGGTGGTGCGCATTGTATGGGTGTGTGTTACATTACATTCACTAGTAGGAGTGAGAAAAACATCACGGGGTGGTGCGCATTGTATGGGTGTGTGTTACATTACATTCCCTAGTAGGAGTGAGAAAAACATCACGGGGTGGTGCGCATTGTATGGGTGTGTGTTACATTACATTCACTAGTAGGAGTGAGAAAAACATCACGGGGTGGTGCGCATTGTATGGGTGTGTGTTACATTACATTCACTAGTAGGAGTGAGAAAAACATCACGGGGTGGTGCGCATTGTATGGGTGTGCGTTACATTAGATTCACTAGTAGGAGTGAGAAAAACATCACGGGGTGGTGCGCATTGTATGGGTGTGTGTTACATTACATTCACTAGTAGGAGTGAGAAAAACATCACGGGGTGGTGGGCATTGTATGGGTGTGCGTTACATTCCATTCACTAGTAGGAGTGAGAAAAACATCACGGGGTGGTGCGCATTGTATGGGTGTGCGTTACATTACATTCACTAGTAGGAGTGAGAAAAACATCACGGGGTGGTGCGCATTGTATGGGTGTGTGTTACATTACATTCACTAGTAGGAGTGAGAAAAACATCACGGGGTGCTGCGCATTGTATTGGTGTGTGTTGCATTACATTCACTAGTAGGAGTGAGAAAAACATCACGGGGTGGTGCGCATTGTATGGGTGTGTGTTGCATTACATTCACTAGTAGGAGTGAGAAAAACATCACGGGGTGGTGCGCATTGTATGGGTGTGTGTTGCATTACATTCACTAGTAGGAGTGAGAAAAACATCACGGGGTGTTGCGCATTGTATGGGTGTGTGTTACATTACATTCACTAGTAGGAGTGAGAAAAACATCACGGGGTGGTGCGCATGGTATGGGTGTGTGTTACATTACATTCACTAGTAGGAGTGAGAAAAACATCACGGGGTGGTGCGCATGGTATGGGTGTGTGTTACATTACATTCACTAGTAGGAGTGAGAAAAACATCACGGGGTGGTGCGCATTGTATGGGTGTGTGTTACATTACATTCACTACTAGGAGTGAGAAAAACATCGCGGGGTGGTGCGCATTCTTATGGGTGTGTGTTACATTAGATTCACTAGTAGGAGTGAGAAAAACATCACGGGGTGGTGCGCATTCTATGGGTGGGTGTTACATTACATTCACTAGTAGGAGTGAGAAAAACATCACGGGGTGGTGCGCATTCTATGGGTGTGTGTTACATTACATTCACTAGTAGGAGTGAGAAAAACATCACGGGGTGGTGCGCATTGTATGGGTGTGTGTTACATTACATTCACTAGTAGGAGTGAGAAAAACATCACGGGGTGGTGCGCATTGCATGGGTGTGTGTTACATTACATTCACTAGTAGGAGTGAGAAAAACATCACGGGGTGGTGCGCATTGCATGGGTGTGTGTTACATTACATTCACTAGTAGGAGTGAGAAAAACATCACGGGGTGGTGCGCATTGCATGGGTGTGTGTTACATTACATTCACTAGTAGGAGTAAGAAAAACATCACGGGGTGGTGCGCATTGCATGGGTGTGTGTTACATTACATTCACTAGTAGGAGTGAGAAAGACATCACGGGGTGGTGCGCATTGCATGGGTGTGTGTTGCATTACATTCACTAGTAGGAGTGAGAAAGACATCACGGGGTGGTGCGCATTGCATGGGTGTGTGTTACATTACATTCACTAGTAGGAGTGAGAAAGACATCACGGGGTGGTGCGCATTGCATGGGTGTGTGTTACATTACATTCACTAGTAGGAGTGAGAAAAACATCACGGGGTGGTGCGCATTGCATGGGTGTGTGTTACATTACATTCACTAGTAGGAGTGAGAAAAACATCACGGGGTGGTGCGCATGCATGGGTGTGTGTTACATTACATTCACTAGTAGGAGTGAGAAAAACATCACGGGGTGGTGCGCATTGCATGGGTGTGTGTTACATTACATTCACTAGTAGGAGTGAGAAAAACATCACGGGGTGGTGCGCATTGCATGGGTGTGTGTTACATTACATTCACTAGTAGGAGTGAGAAAAACATCACGGGGTGGTGCGCATTGTATGGGTGTGTGTTACATTACATTCACTAGTAGGAGTGAGGAAAACCTCACGGGGTGGTGCGCATTGTATGGGTGTGTGTTACATTAGATTCACTAGTAGGAGTGAGGAAAACTTCACGGGGTGGTGCGCATTGTATGGGTGTGTGTTACATTAGATTCACTAGCAGGAGTGAGAAAAACATCACGGGGTGGTGCGCATTGTATGGGTGTGTGTTACATTACATTCACTAGCAGGAGTGAGAAAAACATCGCGGGGTGTTGCGCATTGTATGGGTGTGTGTTACATTACATTCACTAGTAGGAGTGAGAAAAACATCGCGGGGTGGTGCGCATTGTATGGGTGTGTGTTACATTACATTCACTAGTAGGAGTGAGAAAAACATCACGGGGTGGTGTGAATCGGAGGGTCTGAATAAGGATAGGCAGTGAGTGGCAATGTAGGATGGAGAAAATCACCGCGGGGTGGTCAGCATGGGGACGTCAGGGAACATGCAGTGGAAATGTAGGATAGGTTTCTGAAAAACATCGCGGGGTGGTGCGCATTGTATGGGTGTGTGTTACATTACATTCACTAGTAGGAGTGAGAAAAACATCACGGGGTGGTGCGCATTGTATGGGTGTGTGTTACATTACATTCACTAGTAGGAGTGAGAAAAACATCACGGGGTGGTGTGCATTGTATGGGTGTGTGTTACATTACATTCATTAGTAGGAGTGAGAAAAACATCACGGGGTGGTGCGCATTGTATGGGTGTGTGTTACATTACATTCACTAGTAGGAGTGAGAAAAACATCACGGGGTGGTGGGAATCGGAGGATCTCAATTAGGATAGGCAGTGAGTGGCAATGTAGGATGGAGAAAATCACCGCTGGGTGGTCAGCCTGGGGAGGTCAGGGAACATGCAGTGGCAAAGTAGGATAGGTTTCTGAAAAACATCGTGGGGTGGTGCGCATTGTATGGGTGTGTGTTACATTACATTCACTAGTAGGAGTGAGAAAAACATCACGGGGTGGTGCACATTGTATGGGTGTGTGTTACTTTACATTCACTAGTAGGAGTGAGAAAAACATCACGGGGTGGTGCGCATTGTATGGGTGTGTGTTACATTACATTCACTAGTAGGAGTGAGAATAACATCACGGGGTGGTGCGCATTGTATGGGTGTGTGTTACATTACATTCACTAGTAGGAGTGAGAAAAACATCACGGGGTGGTGCGCATTGTATGGGTGTGTGTTACATTACATTCACTAGTAGGAGTGAGAAAAATATCACGGGGTGGTGCACATTGTATGGGTGTGTGTTACATTACATTCACAAGTAGGAGTGAGAAAAACATCACGGGGTAGTGTGAATCGGAGGGTCTGAATTAGGATAGGCAGTGAGTGGCAATGTAGGATGGAGTAAAGCACTGAGGGGTGGTCAGCATGTGGAGGTCAGGGAACATGCAATGGCAATGTAGGATAGGTTTCTGAAAAACATCGCGGGGTGGTGCGCATTGTATGGGTGTGTGTTACATTACATTCACTAGTAGGAGTGAGAAAAACATCACGGGGTGGTGCGCATTGTATGGGTGTGTGTTACATTACATTCACTAGTAGGAGTGAGAAAAACATCACGGGGTGGTGTGCATTGTATGGGTGTGTGTTACATTACATTCATTAGTAGGAGTGAGAAAAACATCACGGGGTGGTGCGCATTGTATGGGTGTGTGTTACATTACATTCACTAGTAGGAGTGAGAAAAACATCACGGGGTGGTGGGAATCGGAGGATCTCAATTAGGATAGGCAGTGAGTGGCAATGTAGGATGGAGAAAATCACCGCTGGGTGGTCAGCCTGGGGAGGTCAGGGAACATGCAGTGGCAAAGTAGGATAGGTTTCTGAAAAACATCGTGGGGTGGTGCGCATTGTATGGGTGTGTGTTACATTACATTCACTAGTAGGAGTGAGAAAAACATCACGGGGTGGTGCACATTGTATGGGTGTGTGTTACTTTACATTCACTAGTAGGAGTGAGAAAAACATCACGGGGTGGTGCGCATTGTATGGGTGTGTGTTACATTACATTCACTAGTAGGAGTGAGAATAACATCACGGGGTGGTGCGCATTGTATGGGTGTGTGTTACATTACATTCACTAGTAGGAGTGAGAAAAACATCACGGGGTGGTGCGCATTGTATGGGTGTGTGTTACATTACATTCACTAGTAGGAGTGAGAAAAATATCACGGGGTGGTGCACATTGTATGGGTGTGTGTTACATTACATTCACAAGTAGGAGTGAGAAAAACATCACGGGGTAGTGTGAATCGGAGGGTCTGAATTAGGATAGGCAGTGAGTGGCAATGTAGGATGGAGTAAAGCACTGCGGGGTGGTCAGCATGTGGAGGTCAGGGAACATGCAATGGCAATGTAGGATAGGTTTCTGAAAAACATCGCGGGGTGGTGCGCATTGTATGGGTGTGTGTTACATTACATTCACTAGTAGGAGTGAGAAAACCATCGCGGGGTTGTGCGTATTGAATTGGTGTGTGTTACATTACATTCACTAGTAGGAGTGAGAAAAACATCGCGGGGTGGTGCGCATTGTATGGGTGTGTGTTACATTACATTCACTAGTAGGAGTGAGAAAAACATCGCGGCGTGGTGCGCATTGTATGGGTGTGTGTTACATTACATTCACTAGTAGGAGTGAGAAAAACATCACGGGGTGTTGTGAATCGGAGGGTCTGAATTAGGATAGGCAGTGAGTGGCAATGTAGGATGGAGAAAAGCACCGCGCGTTGGTCAGCATGGGGAGGTCAGGGAACATGCAGTGGCAATGTAGGATAGGTTTCTGAAAAACATCCCGGGGTGGTGCGCATTGTATGGGTGTGTGTTACATTACATTCACTAGTAGGAGTGAGAAAAACATCACGGGGTGGTGCGCATTGTATGGGTGTGTGTTACATTACATTCCCTAGTAGGAGTGAGAAAAACATCACTGTGTGGTGCGCATTGTATGGGTGTGTGTTACATTACATTCACTAGTAGGAGTGAGAAAAACATCACGGGGTGGTGCGCATTGTATGTGTGTGTGTTACATTACATTCACTAGTAGGAGTGAGAAAAACATCACGGGGTGGTGCGCATTGTATGGGTGTGTGTTACATTACATTCACTAGTAGGAGTGAGAAAAACATCGCGGGGTGGTGCGCATTGTATGGGTGTATGTTACATTACATTCACTAGTAGGAGTCAGAAAAACATCGCGGGGTGGTGCGCATTGTATGGGTGTGTGTTACATTACATTCACTAGTAGGAGTGAGAAAAACATCGCGGGGTGGTGCGCATTGTATGGGTGTGTGTTACATTACATTCACTAGTAGGAATGAGAAAAACATCACGGGGTGGTGTGAATCGGAGGGTCTGAATTAGGATAGGCAGTGAGTGGCAATGTAGGATGGAGAAAAGCACCGCTGGGTGGTCAGCATGGGGAGGTCAGGGAACATGCAGTGGAAATGTAGGATAGGTTTCTGAAAAACATCGCGGGGTGGTGCGCATTGTATGGGTGTGTGTTACATTACATTCACTAGTAGGAGTGAGAAAAACATCACGGGGTGGTGCGCATTGTATGCGTGTGTGTTACATTACATTCACTAGTAGGAGTGAGAAAAACATCACGGGGTGGTGCGCATTGTATGGGTGTGTGTTACATTACATTCCCTAGTAGGAGTGAGAAAAACATCACGGGGTGGTGCGCATTGTATGGGTGTGTGTTACATTACATTCACTAGTAGGAGTGAGAAAAACATCACGGGGTGGTGCGCATTTTATGGGTGTGTGTTACATTACATTCACTAGTAGGAGTGAGAAAAACATCACGGGGTGGTGCGCATTGTATGGGTGTGTGTTACATTACATTCACTAGTAGGAGTGAGAAAAACATCACGGGGTGGTGCGCATTGTATGGGTGTGTGTTACATTACATTCACTAGTAGGAGTGAGAAAAACATCGCGGGGTGGTGCGCATTGTATGGGTGTGTGTTACATTACATTCACTAGTAGGAGTGAGAAAAACATCGCGGGGTGGTGCGCATTGTATGGGTGTGTGTTACATTACATTCACTAGTAGGAGTGAGAAAAACATCGCGGGGTGGTACGCATTGTATGGGTGTGTGTTACATTACATTCACTAGTAGGAGTGAGAAAAACATCGCGGCGTGGTGCGCATTGTATGGGTGTGTGTTACATTACATTCACTAGTAGGAGTGAGAAAAACATCACGGGGTGGTGTGAATCGGAGGGTCTGAATAAGGATAGGCAGTGAGTGGCAATGTAGGATGGAGAAAAGCACCGCGGGGTGGTCAGCATGGGGAGGTCAGGGAACATGCAGTGGAAATGTAGGATAGGTTTCTGAAAAACATCGCGGGGTGGTGCGCATTGTATGGGTGTGTGTTACATTACATTCACTAGTAGGAGTGAGAAAAACATCACGGGGTGGTGCGCAATGTATGGGTGTGTGTTACATTACATTCACTAGTAGGAGTGAGAAAAACATCACGGGGTGGTGCGCATTGTATGGGTGTGTGTTACATTACATTCATTAGTAGGAGTGAGAAAAACATCACGGGGTGGTGCGCATTGTATGGGTGTGTGTTACATTACATTCACTAGTAGGAGTGAGAAAAACATCACGGGGTGGTGGGAATCGGAGGATCTCAATTAGGATAGGCAGTGAGTGGCAATGTAGGATGGAGAAAATCACCGCTGGGTGGTCAGCCTGGGGAGGTCAGGGAACATGCAGTGGCAAAGTAGGATAGGTTTCTGAAAAACATCGTGGGGTGGTGCGCATTGTATGGGTGTGTGTTACATTACATTCACTAGTAGGAGTGAGAAAAACATCACGGGGTGGTGCACATTGTATGGGTGTGTGTTACTTTACATTCACTAGTAGGAGTGAGAAAAACATCACGGGGTGGTGCGCATTGTATGGGTGTGTGTTACATTACATTCACTAGTAGGAGTGAGAATAACATCACGGGGTGGTGCGCATTGTATGGGTGTGTGTTACATTACATTCACTAGTAGGAGTGAGAAAAACATCACGGTGTGGTGCGCATTGTATGGGTGTGTGTTACATTACATTCACTAGTAGGAGTGAGAAAAATATCACGGGGTGGTGCACATTGTATGGGTGTGTGTTACATTACATTCACAAGTAGGAGTGAGAAAAACATCACGGGGTAGTGTGAATCGGAGGGTCTGAATTAGGATAGGCAGTGAGTGGCAATGTAGGATGGAGTAAAGCACTGCGGGGTGGTCAGCATGTGGAGGTCAGGGAACATGCAATGGCAATGTAGGATAGGTTTCTGAAAAACATCGCGGGGTGGTGCGCATTGTATGGGTGTGTGTTACATTACATTCACTAGTAGGAGTGAGAAAACCATCGCGGGGTTGTGCGTATTGAATTGGTGTGTGTTACATTACATTCACTAGTAGGAGTGAGAAAAACATCGCGGGGTGGTGCGCATTGTATGGGTGTGTGTTACATTACATTCACTAGTAGGAGTGAGAAAAACATCGCGGCGTGGTGCGCATTGTATGGGTGTGTGTTACATTACATTCACTAGTAGGAGTGAGAAAAACATCACGGGGTGTTGTGAATCGGAGGGTCTGAATTAGGATAGGCAGTGAGTGGCAATGTAGGATGGAGAAAAGCACCGCGGGGTGGTCAACATGGGGAGGTCAGGGAACATGCAGTGGCAATGTAGGATAGGTTTCTGAAAAACATCCCGGGGTGGTGCGCATTGTATGGGTGTGTGTTACATTACATTCACTAGTAGGAGTGAGAAAAACATCACGGGGTGGTGCGCATTGTATGGGTGTGTGTTACATTACATTCCCTAGTAGGAGTGAGAAAAACATCACGGTGTGGTGCGCATTGTATGGGTGTGTGTTACATTACATTCACTAGTAGGAGTGAGAAAAACATCACGGGGTGGTGCGCATTGTATGGGTGTGTGTTACATTACATTCACTAGTAGGAGTGAGAAAAACATCACGGGGTGGTGGGCATTGTATGGGTGTGTGTTACATTACATTCACTAGTAGGAGTGAGAAAAACATCGCGGGGTGGTGCGCATTGTATGGGTGTGTGTTACATTACATTCACTAGTAGGAGTCAGAAAAACATCGCGGGGTGGTGCGCATTGTATGGGTGTGTGATACATTACATTCACTAGTAGGAGTGAGAAAAACATCGCGGGGTGGTGCGCATTGTATGGGTGTGTGTTACATTACATTCACTAGTAGGAGTGAGAAAAACATCACGGGGTGGTGCGCATTGTATGGGTGTGTGTTACATTACATTCCCTAGTAGGAGTGAGAAAAACATCACGGGGTGGTGCGCATTGTATGGGTGTGTGTTACATTACATTCACTAGTAGGAGTGAGAAAAACATCGCGGGGTGGTGCGCATTGTATGGGTGTGTGTTACATTACATTCACTAGTAGGAGTGAGAAAAACATCGCGGGGTGGTGCGCATTGTATGGGTGTGTGTTACATTACATTCACTAGTAGGAGTGAGAAAAACATCACGGGGTGGTGTGAATCGGAGGGTCTGAATAAGGATAGGCAGTGAGTGGCAATGTAGGATGGAGAAAAGCACCGCGGGGTGGTCAGCATGGGGAGGTCAGGGAACATGCAGTGGAAATGTAGGATAGGTTTCTGAAAAACATCGCGGGGTGGTGCGCATTGTATGGGTGTGTGTTACATTACATTCACTAGTAGGAGTGAGAAAAACATCACGGGGTGGTGCGCATTGTATGGGTGTGTGTTACATTACATTCACTAGTAGGAGTGAGAAAAACATCACGGGGTGGTGCGCATTGTATGGGTGTGTGTTACATTACATTCACTAGTAGGAGTGAGAAAAACATCACGGGGTGGTGGGAATCGGAGGATCTCAATTAGGATAGGCAGTGAGTGGCAATGTAGGATGGAGAAAATCACCGCTGGGTGGTCAGCCTGGGGAGGTCAGGGAACATGCAGTGGCAAAGTAGGATAGGTTTCTGAAAAACATCGTGGGGTGGTGCGCATTGTATGGGTGTGTGTTACATTACATTCACTAGTAGGAGTGAGAAAAACATCACGGGGTGGTGCACATTGTATGGGTGTGTGTTACTTTACATTCACTAGTAGGAGTGAGAAAAACATCACGGGGTGGTGCGCATTGTATGGGTGTGTGTTACATTACATTCACTAGTAGGAGTGAGAATAACATCACGGAGTGGTGCGCATTGTATGGGTGTGTGTTACATTACATTCACTAGTAGGAGTGAGAAAAACATCACGGGGTGGTGCGCATTGTATGGGTGTGTGTTACATTACATTCACTAGTAGGAGTGAGAAAAATATCACGGGGTGGTGGACATTGTATGGGTGTGTGTTACATTACATTCACAAGTAGGAGTGAGAAAAACATCACGGGGTAGTGTGAATCGGAGGGTCTGAATTAGGATAGGCAGTGAGTGGCAATGTAGGATGGAGTAAAGCACTGCGGGGTGGTCAGCATGTGGAGGTCAGGGAACATGCAATGGCAATGTAGGATAGGTTTCTGAAAAACATCGCGGGGTGGTGCGCATTGTATGGGTGTGTGTTACATTACATTCACTAGTAGGAGTGAGAAAACCATCGCGGGGTTGTGCGTATTGAATTGGTGTGTGTTACATTACATTCACTAGTAGGAGTGACAAAAAGATCGCGGGGTGGTGCGCATTGTATGGGTGTGTGTTACATTACATTCACTAGTAGGAGTGAGAAAAACATCGCGGCGTGGTGCGCATTGTATGGGTGTGTGTTACATTACATTCACTAGTAGGAGTGAGAAAAACATCACGGGGTGTTGTGAATCGGAGGGTCTGAATTAGGATAGGCAGTGAGTGGCAATGTAGGATGGAGAACAGCACCGCGGGTTGGTCAGCATGGGGAGGTCAGGGAACATGCAGTGGCAATGTAGGATAGGTTTCTGAAAAACATCCCGGGGTGGTGCGCATTGTATGGGTGTGTGTTACATTACATTCACTAGTAGGAGTGAGAAAAACTTCACGGGGTGGTGCGCATTGTATGGGTGTGTGTTACATTACATTCCCTAGTAGGAGTGAGAAAAACATCACGGTGTGGTGCGCATTGTATGGGTGTGTGTTACATTACATTCACTAGTAGGAGTGAGAAAAACATCACGGGGTGGTGCGCATTGTATGGGTGTGTGTTACATTACATTCACTAGTAGGAGTGAGAAAAACATCACGGGGTGGTGCGCATTGTATGGGTGTGTGTTACATTACATTCACTAGTAGGAGTGAGAAAAACATCGCGGGGTGGTGCGCATTGTATGGGTGTGTGTTACATTACATTCACTAGTAGGAGTCAGAAAAACATCGCGGGGTGGTGCGCATTGTATGGGTGTGTGTTACATTACATTCACTAGTAGGAGTGAGAAAAACATCGCGGGGTGGTGCGCATTGTATGGGTGTGTGTTACATTACATTCACTAGTAGGAATGAGAAAAACATCACGGGGTGGTGTGAATCGGAGGGTCTGAATTAGGATAGGCAGTGAGTGGCAATGTAGGATGGAGAAAAGCACCGCGGGGTGGTCAGCATGGGGAGGTCAGGGAACATGCAGTGGAAATGTAGGATAGATTTCTGCAAAACATCGCGGGGTGGTGCGCATTGTATGGGTGTGTGTTACATTACATTCACTAGTAGGAGTGAGAAAAACATCACGGGGTGGTGCGCATTGTATGGGTGTGTGTTACATTACATTCACTAGTAGGAGTGAGAAAAACATCACGGGGTGGTGCGCATTGTATGGGTGTGTGTTACATTACATTCATTAGTAGGAGTGAGAAAAACATCACGGGGTGGTGCGCATTGTATGGGTGTGTGTTACATTACATTCACTAGTAGGAGTGAGAAAAACATCACGGGGTGGTGGGAATCGGAGGATCTCAATTAGGATAGGCAGTGAGTGGCAATGTAGGATGGAGAAAAGCACCGCTGGGTGGTCAGCATGGGGAGGTCAGGGAACATGCAGTGGCAATGTAGGATAGGTTTCTGAAAAACATCGCGGGGTGGTGCGCATTGTATGGGTGTGTGTTACATTACATTCACTAGTAGGAGTGAGAAAACCATCGCGGGGTTGTGCGTATTGAATTGTTGTGTGTTACATTACATTCACTAGTAGGAGTGAGAAAAACATCACGGGGTGGTGCGCATTGTATGGGTGTGTGTTACATTACATTCACTAGTAGGAGTGAGAAAAATATCACGGGGTGGTGCACATTGTATGGGTGTGTGTTTCACTACATTCACAAGTAGGAGTGAGAAAAACATCAGGGGTTGTGTGAATCGGAGTGTCTGAATTAGGATAGGCAGTGAGTGGCAATGTAGGATGGAGTAAAGCACTGCGGGGTGGTCAGCATGTGGAGGTCAGGGAACATGCAGTGGCAATGTAGGATAGGTTTCTGAAAAACATCGCGGGGTGGTGCGCATTGTATGGGTGTGTGTTACATTACATTCACTAGTAGGAGTGAGAAAAACATCGCGGGGTGGTGCGCATTGTATGGGTGTGTGTTACATTACATTCACTAGTAGGAGTGAGAAAAACATTGCGGGGTGGTGCGCATTGTATGGGTGTGTGTTACATTACATTCAGTAGAAGGAGTGAGAAAAACATCACGGGGTGGTGGGAATCGGAGGATCTGAATTAGGATAGGCAGTGAGTGGCAATGTAGGATGGAGAAAAGCACCACGGGGTGGTCAGCATAGGGAGGTCAGGGAACATGCAGTGGCAATGTAGGATAGGTTTCTGAAAAACATCGTGTGGTGGTGGGCATTGTATGGGTGTGTGTTACATTACATTCACTAGTAAGAGTGAGAAAAACATCACGGGGTGGTGCGCATTGTATGGGTGTGTGTTACATTACATTCACTAGAAGGAGTGAGAAAAACTTCACGGGGTGGTGGGAATCGGAGAGTCTGAATTAGGATAGGCAGTGAGTGGCAATGTAGGATGGAGAAAAGCACCATGGGCTGGTCAGCATGGGAGGTCAGGGAACATGCAGTGGCAATGTAGGATAGGTTTCTGAAAAACATCACGGGGTGCTGCGCATTGTATGGGTGTGTGTTACATTACATTCACTAGTAGGAGTGAGAAAAACATCACGGGGTGGTGCGCATTGTATGGGTGTGTGGTACATTACATTCACTTGTAGGAGTGAGAAAAACATCGCGGGGTGGTGCGCATTGTATGGCTGTGTGTCACATTACATTCACTAGTAGGAGTTAGAAAAACATCGCGGGGTGGTGCGCATTTTATAGGTGTGTGTTACATTACATTCACTAGTAGGAGGGAGAAAAACATCACGGGGTGGTGCGCATTGTATGAGTGTGTGTTACATTACATTCACTAGTAGGAGTGAGAAAAACATCACGGGGTGGTGCGCATTGTATGGGTGTGTGTTACATTACATTCACTAGTAGGAGTGAGAAAAACATCACGGGGTGGTGCGCATTGTATGGGTGTGTGTTACATTACATTCACTAGTAGGACGGAGAAAAACATCACGGGGTGGTGCGCATTGTATGGGTGTGTGTTACATTACATTCACTAGTAGGAGTGAGAAAAACATCACGGGGTGGTGCGCATTGTATGGGTGTGTGTTACATTACATTCACTAGTAGGAGTGAGAAAAACATCACGTGGTGGTGCGCATTGTATGGGTGTGTGTTACATTACATTCATTAGTAGGAGTGAGAAAAACATCACGGGGTGGTGCGCATTGTATGGGTGTGTGTTACATTACATTCACTAGTAGGAGTGAGAAAAACATCACGGGGTGGTGGGAATCGGAGGATCTCAATTAGGATAGGCAGTGAGTGGCAATGTAGGATGGAGAAAAGCACCGCTGGGTGGTCAGCACGGGGAGGTCAGGGAACATGCAGTGGCAATGTAGGATAGGTTTCTGAAAAACATCGCGGGGTGGTGCGCATTGTATGGGTGTGTGTTACATTACATTCACTAGTAGGAGTGAGAAAACCATCGCGGGGTTGTGCGTATTGAATTGGTGTGTGTTACATTACATTCACTAGTAGGAGTGAGAAAAACATCGCGGGGTGGTGCGCATTGTATGGGTGTGTGTTACATTACATTCACTAGTAGGAGTGAGAAAAACATCGCGGGGTGGTGCGCATTGTATGGGTGTGTGTTACATTACATTCACTAGTAGGAGTGAGAAAAACATCACGGGGTGTTGTGAATCGGAGGGTCTGAATTAGGATTGGCAGTGAGTGGCAATGTAGGATGGAGAAAAGCACCGCGGGTTGGTCAGCATGGGGAGGTCAGGGAACATGCAGTGGCAATGTAGGATAGGTTTCTGAAAAACATCCCGGGGTGGTGCCCATTGTATGGGTGTGTGTTACATTACATTCCCTAGTAGGAGTGAGAAAAACATCACGGGGTGGTGCGCATTGTATGGGTGTGTGTTACATTACATTCCCTAGTAGGAGTGAGAAAAACATCACGGGGTGGTGCGCATTGTATGGGTGTGTGTTACATTACATTCACTAGTAGGAGTGAGAAAAA
This sequence comes from Cavia porcellus, assembly GCF_034190915.1. Lineage (NCBI taxonomy): Eukaryota > Metazoa > Chordata > Mammalia > Rodentia > Caviidae > Cavia > Cavia porcellus. Next base: position 303,139 of record NW_026947602.1, read on the forward strand.
CATCACGGGGTGTTGCGCATTGTATGGGTGTGTGTTACATTACATTCACTAGTAGGAGTGAGAAAAACATCACGGGGTGGTGCGCATTGTATGGGTGTGTGTTACATTACATTCACTAGTAGGAGTGAGAAAAACATCACGGGGTGGTGCGCATTGTATGGGTGTGTGTTACATTACATTCACTAGTAGGAGTCAGAAAAACATCGCGGGGTGGTGCGCATTGTATGGGTGTGTGTTACATTACATTCACTAGTAGGAGTGAGAAAAACATCCCGGGGTGGTGCGCATTGTATGGCTGTGTGTTACATTACATTCACTAGTAGGAGTGAGAAAAACATCACGGGGTGGTGTGAATCGGAGGGTCTGAATTAGGATAGGCAGTGAGTGGCAATGTAGGATAGAGAAAAGCACCGCTGGGTGGTCAGCATGGGGAGGTCAGGGAACATGCAGTGGAAATGTAGGATAGGTTTCTGAAAAACATCGCGGGGTGGTGCGCATTGTATGGGTGTGTGTTACATTACATTCACTAGTAGGAGTGAGAAAAACATCACGGGGTGGTGCGCATTGTATGGGTGTGTGTTACATTACATTCACTAGAAGGAGTGAGAAAAACATCACGGGGTGGTGCGCATTGTATGGGTGTGTGTTACAATACATTCATTAGTAGGAGTGAGGAAAACATCACGGGGTGGTGCGCATTGTATGGGTGTGTGTTACATTACATTCACTAGTAGGAGTGAGAAAAACATCACGGGGTGGTGGGAATCGGAGGATCTCAATTAGGATAGGCAGTGAGTGGCAATGTAGGATGGAGAAAAGCACCGCTGGGTGGTCAGCATGGGGAGGTCAGGGAACATGCAGTGGCAATGTAGGATAGGTTTCTGAAAAACATCGCGGAGTGGTGCGCATTGTATGGGTGTGTGTTACATTACATTCACTAGTAGGAGTGAGAAAAACATCACGGGGTGGTGCGCATTGTATGGGTGTGTGTTACATTACATTCACTAGTAGGAGTGAGAAAAATATCACGGGGTGGTGCCCATTGTATGGGTGTGTGTTACATTACATTCACAAGTAGGAGTGAGAAAAACATCAGGGGTTGTGTGATTCGGAGTGTCTGAATTAGGATAGGCAGTGAGTGGCAATGTAGGATGGAGTAAAGCACTGCGCGGTGGTCAGCATGTGGAGGTCAGGGAACATGCAGTGGCAATGTAGGATAGGTTTCTGAAAAACATCGCGGGGTGGTGCGCATTGTATGGGTGTGTGTTACATTACATTCACTAGTAGGAGTGAGAAAAACATCACGGGGTGGTGCGCATTGTATGGGTGTGTGTTACATTACATTCACTACTAGGAGTGAGAAAAACATCGCGGGGTGGTGCGCATTCTTATGGGTGTGTGTTACATTAGATTCACTAGTAGGAGTGAGAAAAACATCACGGGGTGGTGCGCATTCTATGGGTGTGTGTTACATTACATTCACTAGTAGGAGTGAGAAAAACATCACGGGGTGGTGCGCATTCTATGGGTGTGTGTTACATTACATTCACTAGTAGGAGTGAGAAAAACATCACGGGGTTGTGCGCATTGCATGGGTGTGTGTTACATTACATTCACTAGTAGGAGTGAGAAAAACATCACGGGGTGGTGCGCATTGCATGGGTGTGTGTTACATTACATTCACTAGTAGGAGTGAGAAAAACATCACGGGGTGGTGCGCATTGCATGGGTGTGTGTTACATTACATTCACTAGTAGGAGTGAGAAAAACATCACGGGGTGGTGCGCATTGCATGGGTGTGTGTTACATTACATTCACTAGTAGGAGTGAGAAAAACATCACGGGGTGGTGCGCATTGCATGGGTGTGTGTTACATTACATTCACTAGTAGGAGTGAGAAAGACATCACGGGGTGGTGCGCATTGCATGGGTGTGTGTTGCATTACATTCACTAGTAGGAGTGAGAAAGACATCACGGGGTGGTGCGCATTGCATGGGTGTGTGTTACATTACATTCACTAGTAGGAGTGAGAAAAACATCACGGGGTGGTGCGCATTGCATGGGTGTGTGTTACATTACATTCACTAGTAGGAGTGAGAAAAACATCACGGGGTGGTGCGCATTGCATGGGTGTGTGTTACATTACATTCAAAGTAGGAGTGAGAATAACATCACGGGGTGGTGCGCATTGTATGGGTGTGTGTTACATTACATTCACTAGTAGGAGTGAGAAAAAAATCACGGGGTGGTGCGCATTGTATGGGTGTGTGTTACATTACATTCACTAGTAGGAGTGAGAAAAATATCACGGGGTGGTGCACATTGTATGGGTGTGTGTTACATTACATTCACAAGTAGGAGTGAGAAAAACATCACGGGGTAGTGTGAATCGGAGGGTCTGAATTAGGATAGGCAGTGAGTGGCAATGTAGGATGGAGTAAAGCACTGCGGGGTGGTCAGCATGTGGAGGTCAGGGAACATGCAGTGGCAATGTAGGATAGGTTTCTGAAAAACATCGCGGGGTGGTGCGCATTGTATGGGTGTGTGTTACATTACATTCACTAGTAGGAGTGAGAAAACCATCGCGGGGTTGTGCGTATTGAATTGGTGTGTGTTACATTACATTCACTAGTAGGAGTGAGAAAAACATCGCGGGGTGGTGCGCATTGTATGGGTGTGTGTTACATTACATTCACTAGTAGGAGTGAGAAAAACATCGCGGCGTGGTGCGCATTGTATGGGTGTGTGTTACATTACATTCACTAGTAGGAGTGAGAAAAACATCACGGGGTGTTGTGAATCGGAGGGTCTGAATTAGGATAGGCAGTGAGTGGCAATGTAGGATGGAGAAAAGCACCGCGGGTTGGTCAGCATGGGGAGGTCAGGGAACATGCAGTGGCAATGTAGGATATGTTTGTGAAAAACATCCCGGGGTGGTGCGCATTTTATGGGTGTGTGTTACATTACATTCACTAGTAGGAGTGAGAAAAACATCACGGGGTGGTGCGCATTGTATGGTGTGTGTTACATTACATTCCCTAGTAGGAGTGAGAAAAACATCACGGTGTGGTGCGCATTGTATGGGTGTGTGTTACATTACATTCACTAGTAGGAGTGAGAAAAACATCACGGGGTGGTGCGCATTGTATGGGTGTGTGTTACATTAGATTCACTACTAGGAGTGAGAAAAACATCACGGGGTGGTGCGCTTTGTATGGGTGTGTGTTACATTACATTCACTAGTAGGAGTGAGAAAAACATCGCGGGGTGGTGCGCATTGTATGGGTGTGTGTTACATTACATTCACTAGTAGGAGTGAGAAAAACATCGCGGGGTGGTGCGCATTGTATGGGTGTGTGTTACATTACATTCACTAGTAGGAATGAGAAAAACCTCACGGGGTGGTGTGAATCGGAGGGTCTGAATTAGGATAGGCAGTGAGTGGCAATGTAGGATGGAGAAAAGCACCGCGGCGTGGTCAGCATGGGGAGGTCAGGGAACATGCAGTGGAAATGTAGGATAGGTTTCTGAAAAACATCGCGGGGTGGTGCGCATTGTATGGGTGTGTGTTACATTACATTCACTAGTAGGAGTGAGAAAAACATCACGGGGTGGTGCGCATTGTATGGGTGTGTGTTACATTACATTCACTAGTAGGAGTGAGAAAAACATCACGGGGTGGTGCGCATTGTATGGGTGTGTGTTACATTACATTCATTAGTAGGAGTGAGAAAAACATCACGGGGTGGTGCGCATTGTATGGGTGTGTGTTACATTACATTCACTAGTAGGAGTGAGAAAAACATCACGGGGTGGTGGGAATCGGAGGATCTCAATTAGGATAGGCAGTGAGTGGCAATGTAGGATGGAGAAAAGCACCGCTGGGTGGTCAGCATGGGGAGGTCAGGGAACATGCAGTGGCAATGTAGGATAGGTTTCTGAAAAACATCGCGGGGTGGTGCGCATTGTATGGGTGTGTGTTACATTACATTCACTAGTAGGAGTGAGAAAACCATCGCGGGGTTGTGCGTATTGAATTGGTGTGTGTTACATTACATTCACTAGTAGGAGTGAGAAAAACATCGCGGGGTGGTGCGCATTGTATGGGTGTGTGTTACATTACATTCACCAGTAGGAGTGAGAAAAACATCGCGGGGTGGTGCGCATTGTATGGGTGTGTGTTACATTACATTCACTAGTAGGAGTGAGAAAAACATCACGGGGTGTTGTGAATCGGAGGGTCTGAATTAGGATAGGCAGTGAGTGGCAATGTAGGATGGAGAAAAGCACCGCGGGTTGGTCAGCATGGGGAGGTCAGGGAACATGCAGTGGCAATGTAGGATAGGTTTCTGAAAAACATCCCGGGGTGGTGCGCATTGTATGGGTGTGTGTTACATTACATTCACTAGTAGGAGTGAGAAAAACATCACGGGGTGGTGCGCATTGTATGGGTGTGTGTTACATTACATTCCCTAGTAGGAGTGAGAAAAACATCACGGGGTGGTGCGCATTGTATGGGTGTGTGTTACATTACATTCACTAGTAGGAGTGAGAAAAACATCACGGGGTGGTGCGCATTGTATGGGTGTGTGTTACATTACATTCACTAGTAGGAGTGAGAAAAACATCACGGGGTGGTGCGCATTGTATGGGTGTGCGTTACATTAGATTCACTAGTAGGAGTGAGAAAAACATCACGGGGTGGTGCGCATTGTATGGGTGTGCGTTACATTCCATTCACTAGTAGGAGTGAGAAAAACATCACGGGGTGGTGCGCATTGTATGGGTGTGTGTTACATTACATTCACTAGTAGGAGTGAGAAAAACATCACGGGGTGGTGGGCATTGTATGGGTGTGCGTTACATTCCATTCACTAGTAGGAGTGAGAAAAACATCACGGGGTGGTGCGCATTGTATGGGTGTGCGTTACATTACATTCACTAGTAGGAGTGAGAAAAACATCACGGGGTGGTGCGCATTGTATGGGTGTGTGTTACATTACATTCACTAGTAGGAGTGAGAAAAACATCACGGGGTGGTGCGCATGGTATGGGTGTGTGTTACATTACATTCACTAGTAGGAGTGAGAAAAACATCACGGGGTGGTGCGCATTGTATGGGTGTGTGTTACATTACATTCACTACTAGGAGTGAGAAAAACATCGCGGGGTGGTGCGCATTCTTATGGGTGTGTGTTACATTAGATTCACTAGTAGGAGTGAGAAAAACATCACGGGGTGGTGCGCATTCTATGGGTGTGTGTTACATTATATTCACTAGTAGGAGTGAGAAAAACATCACGGGGTGGTGCGCATTCTATGGGTGTGTGTTACATTACATTCACTAGTAGGAGTGAGAAAAACATCACGGGGTGGTGCGCATTGTATGGGTGTGTGTTACATTACATTCACTAGTAGGAGTGAGAAAAACATCACGGGGTGGTGCGCATTGCATGGGTGTGTGTTACATTACATTCACTAGTAGGAGTGAGAAAAACATCACGGGGTGGTGCGCATTGCATGGGTGTGTGTTACATTACATTCACTAGTAGGAGTGAGAAAAACATCACGGGGTGGTGCGCATTGCATGGGTGTGTGTTACATTACATTCACTAGTAGGAGTGAGAAAAACATCACGGGGTGGTGCGCATTGCATGGGTGTGTGTTACATTACATTCACTAGTAGGAGTGAGAAAGACATCACGGGGTGGTGCGCATTGCATGGGTGTGTGTTGCATTACATTCACTAGTAGGAGTGAGAAAGACATCACGGGGTGGTGCGCATTGCATGGGTGTGTGTTACATTACATTCACTAGTAGGAGTGAGAAAGACATCACGGGGTGGTGCGCATTGCATGGGTGTGTGTTACATTACATTCACTAGTAGGAGTGAGAAAAACATCACGGGGTGGTGCGCATTGCATGGGTGTGTGTTACATTACATTCACTAGTAGGAGTGAGAAAAACATCACGGGGTGGTGCGCATGCATGGGTGTGTGTTACATTACATTCACTAGTAGGAGTGAGAAAAACATCACGGGGTGGTGCGCATTGCATGGGTGTGTGTTACATTACATTCACTAGTAGGAGTGAGAAAAACATCACGGGGTGGTGCGCATTGCATGGGTGTGTGTTACATTACATTCACTAGTAGGAGTGAGAAAAACATCACGGGGTGGTGCGCATTGTATGGGTGTGTGTTACATTACATTCACTAGTAGGAGTGAGGAAAACCTCACGGGGTGGTGCGCATTGTATGGGTGTGTGTTACATTAGATTCACTAGTAGGAGTGAGGAAAACTTCACGGGGTGGTGCGCATTGTATGGGTGTGTGTTACATTAGATTCACTAGCAGGAGTGAGAAAAACATCACGGGGTGGTGCGCATTGTATGGGTGTGTGTTACATTACATTCACTAGCAGGAGTGAGAAAAACATCGCGGGGTGGTGCGCATTGTATGGGTGTGTGTTACATTACATTCACTAGTAGGAGTGAGAAAAACATCGCGGGGTGGTGCGCATTGTATGGGTGTGTGTTACATTACATTCACTAGTAGGAGTGAGAAAAACATCACGGGGTGGTGTGAATCGGAGGGTCTGAATAAGGATAGGCAGTGAGTGGCAATGTAGGATGGAGAAAATCACCGCGGGGTGGTCAGCATGGGGACGTCAGGGAACATGCAGTGGAAATGTAGGATAGGTTTCTGAAAAACATCGCGGGGTGGTGCGCATTGTATGGGTGTGTGTTACATTACATTCACTAGTAGGAGTGAGAAAAACATCACGGGGTGGTGCGCATTGTATGGGTGTGTGTTACATTACATTCACTAGTAGGAGTGAGAAAAACATCACGGGGTGGTGTGCATTGTATGGGTGTGTGTTACATTACATTCATTAGTAGGAGTGAGAAAAACATCACGGGGTGGTGCGCATTGTATGGGTGTGTGTTACATTACATTCACTAGTAGGAGTGAGAAAAACATCACGGGGTGGTGGGAATCGGAGGATCTCAATTAGGATAGGCAGTGAGTGGCAATGTAGGATGGAGAAAATCACCGCTGGGTGGTCAGCCTGGGGAGGTCAGGGAACATGCAGTGGCAAAGTAGGATAGGTTTCTGAAAAACATCGTGGGGTGGTGCGCATTGTATGGGTGTGTGTTACATTACATTCACTAGTAGGAGTGAGAAAAACATCACGGGGTGGTGCACATTGTATGGGTGTGTGTTACTTTACATTCACTAGTAGGAGTGAGAAAAACATCACGGGGTGGTGCGCATTGTATGGGTGTGTGTTACATTACATTCACTAGTAGGAGTGAGAATAACATCACGGGGTGGTGCGCATTGTATGGGTGTGTGTTACATTACATTCACTAGTAGGAGTGAGAAAAACATCACGGGGTGGTGCGCATTGTATGGGTGTGTGTTACATTACATTCACTAGTAGGAGTGAGAAAAATATCACGGGGTGGTGCACATTGTATGGGTGTGTGTTACATTACATTCACAAGTAGGAGTGAGAAAAACATCACGGGGTAGTGTGAATCGGAGGGTCTGAATTAGGATAGGCAGTGAGTGGCAATGTAGGATGGAGTAAAGCACTGCGGGGTGGTCAGCATGTGGAGGTCAGGGAACATGCAATGGCAATGTAGGATAGGTTTCTGAAAAACATCGCGGGGTGGTGCGCATTGTATGGGTGTGTGTTACATTACATTCACTAGTAGGAGTGAGAAAACCATCGCGGGGTTGTGCGTATTGAATTGGTGTGTGTTACATTACATTCACTAGTAGGAGTGAGAAAAACATCGCGGGGTGGTGCGCATTGTATGGGTGTGTGTTACATTACATTCACTAGTAGGACTGAGAAAAACATCGCGGCGTGGTGCGCATTGTATGGGTGTGTGTTACATTACATTCACTAGTAGGAGTGAGAAAAACATCACGGGGTGTTGTGAATCGGAGGGTCTGAATTAGGATAGGCAGTGAGTGGCAATGTAGGATGGAGAAAAGCACCGCGCGTTGGTCAGCATGGGGAGGTCAGGGAACATGCAGTGGCAATGTAGGATAGGTTTCTGAAAAACATCCCGGGGTGGTGCGCATTGTATGGGTGTGTGTTACATTACATTCACTAGTAGGAGTGAGAAAAACATCACGGGGTGGTGCGCATTGTATGGGTGTGTGTTACATTACATTCCCTAGTAGGAGTGAGAAAAACATCACTGTGTGGTGCGCATTGTATGGGTGTGTGTTACATTACATTCACTAGTAGGAGTGAGAAAAACATCACGGGGTGGTGCGCATTGTATGTGTGTGTGTTACATTACATTCACTAGTAGGAGTGAGAAATACATCACGGGGTGGTGCGCATTGTATGGGTGTGTGTTACATTACATTCACTAGTAGGAGTGAGAAAAACATCGCGGGGTGGTGCGCATTGTATGGGTGTGTGTTACATTACATTCACTAGTAGGAGTCAGAAAAACATCGCGGGGTGGTGCGCATTGTATGGGTGTGTGTTACATTACATTCACTAGTAGGAGTGAGAAAAACATCGCGGGGTGGTGCGCATTGTATGGGTGTGTGTTACATTACATTCACTAGTAGGAATGAGAAAAACATCACGGGGTGGTGTGAATCGGAGGGTCTGAATTAGGATAGGCAGTGAGTGGCAATGTAGGATGGAGAAAAGCACCGCGGGGTGGTCAGCATGGGGAGGTCAGGGAACATGCAGTGGAAATGTAGGATAGGTTTCTGAAAAACATCGCGGGGTGGTGCGCATTGTATGGGTGTGTGTTACATTACATTCACTAGTAGGAGTGAGAAAAACATCACGGGGTGGTGCGCATTGTATGCGTGTGTGTTACATTACATTCACTAGTAGGAGTGAGAAAAACATCACGGGGTGGTGCGCATTGTATGGGTGTGTGTTACATTACATTCCCTAGTAGGAGTGAGAAAAACATCACGGGGTGGTGCGCATTGTATGGGTGTGTGTTACATTACATTCACTAGTAGGAGTGAGAAAAACATCACGGGGTGGTGCGCATTGTATGGGTGTGTGTTACATTACATTCACTAGTAGGAGTGAGAAAAACATCACGGGGTGGTGCGCATTGTATGGGTGTGTGTTACATTACATTCACTAGTAGGAGTGAGAAAAACATCGCGGGGTGGTGCGCATTGTATGGGTGTGTGTTACATTACATTCACTAGTAGGAGTGAGAAAAACATCGCGGGGTGGTGCGCATTGTATGGGTGTGTGTTACATTACATTCACTAGTAGGAGTGAGAAAAACATCGCGGGGTGGTGCACATTGTATGGGTGTGTGTTACATTACATTCACTAGTAGGAGTGAGAAAAACATCGCGGCGTGGTGCGCATTGTATGGGTGTGTGTTACATTACATTCACTAGTAGGAGTGAGAAAAACATCACGGGGTGGTGTGAATCGGAGGGTCTGAATAAGGATAGGCAGTGAGTGGCAATGTAGGATGGAGAAAAGCACCGCGGGGTGGTCAGCATGGGGAGGTCAGGGAACATGCAGTGGAAATGTAGGATAGGTTTCTGAAAAACATCGCGGGGTGGTGCGCATTGTATGGGTGTGTGTTACATTACATTCACTAGTAGGAGTGAGAAAAACATCACGGGGTGGTGCGCAATGTATGGGTGTGTGTTACATTACATTCACTAGTAGGAGTGAGAAAAACATCACGGGGTGGTGCGCATTGTATGGGTGTGTGTTACATTACATTCATTAGTAGGAGTGAGAAAAACATCACGGGGTGGTGCGCATTGTATGGGTGTGTGTTACATTACATTCACTAGTAGGAGTGAGAAAAACATCACGGGGTGGTGGGAATCGGAGGATCTCAATTAGGATAGGCAGTGAGTGGCAATGTAGGATGGAGAAAATCACCGCTGGGTGGTCAGCCTGGGGAGGTCAGGGAACATGCAGTGGCAAAGTAGGATAGGTTTCTGAAAAACATCGTGGGGTGGTGCGCATTGTATGGGTGTGTGTTACATTACATTCACTAGTAGGAGTGAGAAAAACATCACGGGGTGGTGCACATTGTATGGGTGTGTGTTACTTTACATTCACTAGTAGGAGTGAGAAAAACATCACGGGGTGGTGCGCATTGTATGGGTGTGTGTTACATTACATTCACTAGTAGGAGTGAGAATAACATCACGGGGTGGTGCGCATTGTATGGGTGTGTGTTACATTACATTCACTAGTAGGAGTGAGAAAAACATCACGGTGTGGTGCGCATTGTATGGGTGTGTGTTACATTACATTCACTAGTAGGAGTGAGAAAAATATCACGGGGTGGTGCACATTGTATGGGTGTGTGTTACATTACATTCACAAGTAGGAGTGAGAAAAACATCACGGGGTAGTGTGAATCGGAGGGTCTGAATTAGGATAGGCAGTGAGTGGCAATGTAGGATGGAGTAAAGCACTGCGGGGTGGTCAGCATGTGGAGGTCAGGGAACATGCAATGGCAATGTAGGATAGGTTTCTGAAAAACATCGCAGGGTGGTGCGCATTGTATGGGTGTGTGTTACATTACATTCACTAGTAGGAGTGAGAAAACCATCGCGGGGTTGTGCGTATTGAATTGGTGTGTGTTACATTACATTCACTAGTAGGAGTGAGAAAAACATAGCGGGGTGGTGCGCATTGTATGGGTGTGTGTTACATTACATTCACTAGTAGGAGTGAGAAAAACATCGCGGCGTGGTGCGCATTGTATGGGTGTGTGTTACATTACATTCACTAGTAGGAGTGAGAAAAACATCACGGGGTGTTGTGAATCGGAGGGTCTGAATTAGGATAGGCAGTGAGTGGCAATGTAGGATGGAGAAAAGCACCGCGGGGTGGTCAACATGGGGAGGTCAGGGAACATGCAGTGGCAATGTAGGATAGGTTTCTGAAAAACATCCCGGGGTGGTGCGCATTGTATGGGTGTGTGTTACATTACATTCACTAGTAGGAGTGAGAAAAACATCACGGGGTGGTGCGCATTGTATGGGTGTGTGTTACATTACATTCCCTAGTAGGAGTGAGAAAAACATCACGGTGTGGTGCGCATTGTATGGGTGTGTGTTACATTACATTCACTAGTAGGAGTGAGAAAAACATCACGGGGTGGTGCGCATTGTATGGGTGTGTGTTACATTACATTCACTAGTAGGAGTGAGAAAAACATCACGGGGTGGTGGGCATTGTATGGGTGTGTGTTACATTACATTCACTAGTAGGAGTGAGAAAAACATCGCGGGGTGGTGCGCATTGTATGGGTGTGTGTTACATTACATTCACTAGTAGGAGTCAGAAAAACATCGCGGGGTGGTGCGCATTGTATGGGTGTGTGATACATTACATTCACTAGTAGGAGTGAGAAAAACATCGCGGGGTGGTGCGCATTGTATGGGTGTGTGTTACATTACATTCACTAGTAGGAGTGAGAAAAACATCACGGGGTGGTGCGCATTGTATGGGTGTGTGTTACATTACATTCCCTAGTAGGAGTGAGAAAAACATCACGGGGTGGTGCGCATTGTATGGGTGTGTGTTACATTACATTCACTAGTAGGAGTGAGAAAAACATCGCGGGGTGGTGCGCATTGTATGGGTGTGTGTTACATTACATTCACTAGTAGGAGTGAGAAAAACATCGCGGGGTGGTGCGCATTGTATGGGTGTGTGTTACATTACATTCACTAGTAGGAGTGAGAAAAACATCACGGGGTGGTGTGAATCGGAGGGTCTGAATAAGGATAGGCAGTGAGTGGCAATGTAGGATGGAGAAAAGCACCGCGGGGTGGTCAGCATGGGGAGGTCAGGGAACATGCAGTGGAAATGTAGGATAGGTTTCTGAAAAACATCGCGGGGTGGTGCGCATTGTATGGGTGTGTGTTACATTACATTCACTAGTAGGAGTGAGAAAAACATCACGGGGTGGTGCGCATTGTATGGGTGTGTGTTACATTACATTCACTAGTAGGAGTGAGAAAAACATCACGGGGTGGTGCGCATTGTATGGGTGTGTGTTACATTACATTCACTAGTAGGAGTGAGAAAAACATCACGGGGTGGTGGGAATCGGAGGATCTCAATTAGGATAGGCAGTGAGTGGCAATGTAGGATGGAGAAAATCACCGCTGGGTGGTCAGCCTGGGGAGGTCAGGGAACATGCAGTGGCAAAGTAGGATAGGTTTCTGAAAAACATCGTGGGGTGGTGCGCATTGTATGGGTGTGTGTTACATTACATTCACTAGTAGGAGTGAGAAAAACATCACGGGGTGGTGCACATTGTATGGGTGTGTGTTACTTTACATTCACTAGTAGGAGTGAGAAAAACATCACGGGGTGGTGCGCATTGTATGGGTGTGTGTTACATTACATTCACTAGTAGGAGTGAGAATAACATCACGGAGTGGTGCGCATTGTATGGGTGTGTGTTACATTACATTCACTAGTAGGAGTGAGAAAAACATCACGGGGTGGTGCGCATTGTATGGGTGTGTGTTACATTACATTCACTAGTAGGAGTGAGAAAAATATCACGGGGTGGTGGACATTGTATGGGTGTGTGTTACATTACATTCACAAGTAGGAGTGAGAAAAACATCACGGGGTAGTGTGAATCGGAGGGTCTGAATTAGGATAGGCAGTGAGTGGCAATGTAGGATGGAGTAAAGCACTGCGGGGTGGTCAGCATGTGGAGGTCAGGGAACATGCAATGGCAATGTAGGATAGGTTTCTGAAAAACATCGCGGGGTGGTGCGCATTGTATGGGTGTGTGTTACATTACATTCACTAGTAGGAGTGAGAAAACCATCGCGGGGTTGTGCGTATTGAATTGGTGTGTGTTACATTACATTCACTAGTAGGAGTGACAAAAAGATCGCGGGGTGGTGCGCATTGTATGGGTGTGTGTTACATTACATTCACTAGTAGGAGTGAGAAAAACATCGCGGCGTGGTGCGCATTGTATGGGTGTGTGTTACATTACATTCACTAGTAGGAGTGAGAAAAACATCACGGGGTGTTGTGAATCGGAGGGTCTGAATTAGGATAGGCAGTGAGTGGCAATGTAGGATGGAGAACAGCACCGCGGGTTGGTCAGCATGGGGAGGTCAGGGAACATGCAGTGGCAATGTAGGATAGGTTTCTGAAAAACATCCCGGGGTGGTGCGCATTGTATGGGTGTGTGTTACATTACATTCACTAGTAGGAGTGAGAAAAACTTCACGGGGTGGTGCGCATTGTATGGGTGTGTGTTACATTACATTCCCTAGTAGGAGTGAGAAAAACATCACGGTGTGGTGCGCATTGTATGGGTGTGTGTTACATTACATTCACTAGTAGGAGTGAGAAAAACATCACGGGGTGGTGCGCATTGTATGGGTGTGTGTTACATTACATTCACTAGTAGGAGTGAGAAAAACATCACGGGGTGGTGTGCATTGTATGGGTGTGTGTTACATTACATTCACTAGTAGGAGTGAGAAAAACATCGCGGGGTGGTGCGCATTGTATGGGTGTGTGTTACATTACATTCACTAGTAGGAGTCAGAAAAACATCGCGGGGTGGTGCGCATTGTATGGGTGTGTGTTACATTACATTCACTAGTAGGAGTGAGAAAAACATCGCGGGGTGGTGCGCATTGTATGGGTGTGTGTTACATTACATTCACTAGTAGGAATGAGAAAAACATCACGGGGTGGTGTGAATCGGAGGGTCTGAATTAGGATAGGCAGTGAGTGGCAATGTAGGATGGAGAAAAGCACCGCGGGGTGGTCAGCATGGGGAGGTCAGGGAACATGCAGTGGAAATGTAGGATAGATTTCTGAAAAACATCGCGGGGTGGTGCGCATTGTATGGGTGTGTGTTACATTACATTCACTAGTAGGAGTGAGAAAAGCATCACGGGGTGGTGCGCATTGTATGGGTGTGTGTTACATTGCATTCACTAGTAGGAGTGAGAAAAACATCACGGGGTGGTGCGCATTGTATGGGTGTGTGTTACATTACATTCATTAGTAGGAGTGAGAAAAACATCACGGGGTGGTGCGCATTGTATGGGTGTGTGTTACATTACATTCACTAGTAGGAGTGAGAAAAACATCACGGGGTGGTGGGAATCGGAGGATCTCAATTAGGATAGGCAGTGAGTGGCAATGTAGGATGGAGAAAAGCACCGCTGGGTGGTCAGCATGGGGAGGTCAGGGAACATGCAGTGGCAATGTAGGATAGGTTTCTGAAAAACATCGCGGGGTGGTGCGCATTGTATGGGTGTGTGTTACATTACATTCACTAGTAGGAGTGAGAAAACCATCGCGGGGTTGTGCGTATTGAATTGTTGTGTGTTACATTACATTCACTAGTAGGAGTGAGAAAAACATCGCGGGGTGGTTCGCATTGTATGGGTGTGTGTTACATTACATTCACTAGTAGGAGTGAGAAAAACATCGCGGGGTGGTGCGCATTGTATGGGTGTGTGTTACATTACATTCACTAGTAGGAGTGAGAAAAACATCACGGGGTGTTGTGAATCGGAGGGTCTGAATTAGGATAGGCAGTGAGTGGCAATGTAGGATGGAGAAAAGCACCGCGGGTTGGTCAGCATGGGGAGGTCAGCGAACATGCAGTGGCAATGTAGGATAGGTTTCTGAAAAACATCCCGGGGTGGTGCGCATTGTATCGGTGTGTGTTACATTACATTCACTAGTAGGAGTGAGAAAAACATCACGGGGTGGTGCGCATTGTATGGGTGTGTGTTACATTACATTCCCTAGTAGGAGTGAGAAAAACATCACGGGGTGGTGCGCATTGTATGGGTGTGTGTTACATTACATTCACTAGTAGGAGTGAGAAAAACATCACGGGGTGGTGCGCATTGTATGGGTGTGTGTTACATTACATTCACTAGTAGGAGTGAGAAAAACATCACGGGGTGGTGCGCCTTGTATGGGTGTGTGTTACATTACATTCACTAGTAGGAGTGAGAAAAACATCACGGGGTGGTGCGCATTGTATGGGTGTGTGTTACATTACATTCACTAGTAGGAGTCAGAAAAACATCGCGGGGTGGTGCGCATTGTATGGGTGTGTGTTACATTACATTCACTAGTAGGAGTGAGAAAAACATCGCGGGGTGGTGCGCATTGTATGGGTGTGTGTTACATTACATTCACTAGTAGGAGTGAGAAAAACATCACGGGGTGGTGTGAATCGGAGGGTCTGAATTAGGATAGGCAGTGAGTGGCAATGTAGGATAGAGAAAAGCACCGCGGGGTGGTCAGCATGGGGAGGTCAGGGAACATGCAGTGGAAATGTAGGATAGGTTTCTGAAAAACATCGCGGGGTGGTTCGCATTGTATGGGTGTGTGTTACATTACATTCACTAGTAGGAGTGAGAAAAACATCACGGGGTGGTGCGCATTGTATGGGTGTGTGTTACATTACATTCACTAGAAGGAGTGAGAAAAACATCACGGGGTGGTGCGCATTGTATGGGTGTGTGTTACATTACATTCACTAGTAGGAGTGAGAAAAACATCGCGGGGTGGTGCGCATTGTATGGGTGTGTGTTACATTACATTCACTAGTAGGAGTGAGAAAAACATCGCGGGGTGGTGCGCATTGTATGGGTGTGTGTTACATTACATTCACTAGTAGGAGTGAGAAAAACATCGCGGGGTGGTGCGCATTGTATGGGTGTGTGTTACATTACATTCACTAGTAGGAGTGAGAAAAACATCACGGGGTGGTGTGAATCGGAGGGTCTGAATTAGGATAGGCAGTGAGTGGCAATGTAGGATAGAGAAAAGCACCGCGGGGTGGTCAGCATGGGGAGGTCAGGGAACATGCAGTGGAAATGTAGGATAGGTTTCTGAAAAACATCGCGGGGTGGTGCGCATTGTATGGGTGTGTGTTACATTACATTCACTAGTAGGAGTGAGAAAAACATCACGGGGTGGTGCGCATTGTATGGGTGTGTGTTACATTACATTCACTAGAAGGAGTGAGAAAAACATCACGGGGTGGTGCGCATTGTATGGGTGTGTGTTACATTACATTCATTAGTAGGAGTGAGGAAAACATCACGGGGTGGTGCGCATTGTATGGGTGTGTGTTACATTACATTCACTAGTAGGAGTGAGAAAAACATCACGGGGTGGTGGGAATCGGAGGATCTCAATTAGGATAGGCAGTGAGTGGCAATGTAGGATGGAGAAAAGCACCGCTGGGTGGTCAGCATGGGGAGGTCAGGGAACATGCAGTGGCAATGTAGGATAGGTTTCTGAAAAACATCGCGGAGTGGTGCGCATTGTATGGGTGTGTGTTACATTACATTCACTAGTAGGAGTGAGAAAAACATCACGGGGTGGTGCGCATTGTATGGGTGTGTGTTACATTACATTCACTAGTAGGAGTGAGAAAAATATCACGGGGTGGTGCCCATTGTATGGGTGTGTGTTACATTACATTCACAAGAAGGAGTGAGAAAAACATCAGGGGTTGTGTGATTCGGAGTGTCTGAATTAGGATAGGCAGTGAGTGGCAATGTAGGATGGAGTAAAGCACTGCGCGGTGGTCAGCATGTGGAGGTCAGGGAACATGCAGTGGCAATGTAGGATAGGTTTCTGAAAAACATCGCGGGGTGGTGCGCATTGTATGGGTGTGTGTTACATTACATTCACTAGTAGGAGTGAGAAAAACATCACGGGGTGGTGCGCATTGTATGGGTGTGTGTTACATTACATTCACTAGTAGGAGTGAGAAAAACATCACGGGCTGGTGCGCATTGTATGGGTGTGTGTTACATTACATTCATTAGTAGGAGTGAGAAAAACATCACGGGGTGGTGCGCATTGTATGGGTGTGTGTTACATTACATTCACTAGAAGGAGTGAGAAAAACATCACGGGGTGGTGGGAATCGGAGGATCTCAATTAGGATAGGCAGTGAGTGGCAATGTAGGATGGAGAAAAGCACCGCTGGGTGGTCAGCATGGGGAGGTCAGGGAACATGCAGTGGCAATGTAGGATAGGTTTCTGAAAAACATCGTGGGGTGGTGGGCATTGTATGGGTGTGTGTTACATTACATTCACTAGTAGGAGTGAGAAAAACATCACGGGGTGGTGCGCATTGTATGGGTGTGTGTTACATTACATTCACTAGTAGGAGTGAGAAAAACATCGCGGGGTGGTGCGCATTGTATGGGTGTGTGTTACATTACATTCACTAGTAGGAGTGAGAAAAACATCGCGGGGTGGTGCGAATTGTATGGGTGTGTGTTACATTACATTCACTAGTAGGAGTGAGAAAAACATCACGGGGTGGTGCGCATTGTATGGGTGTGTGTTACATTACATTCACTAGTAGGAGTGAGAAAAACATCACGGGGTGGTGTGCATTGTATGGGTGTGTGTTACATTACATTCACTAGTAGGAGGGAGAAAAACATCACGGGGTGGTGCGCATTGTATGGGTGTGTGTTACATTACATTCACTAGTAGGAGTGAGAAAAACATCACGGGGTGGTGCGCATTGTATGGGTGTGTGTTACATTACATTCACTATTAGGAGTGAGAAAAACATCACGGGGTGGTGTGAATCGGAGGGTCTGAATTAGGATAGGCAGTGAGTGGCAATGTAGGATGGAGAAAAGCACCGCGGGGTGGTCAGCATGGGGAGGTCAGGGAACATGCAGTGGAAATGTAGGATAGGTTTCTGAAAAACATCCCGGGGTGGTGCGCATTGTATGGGTGTGTGTTACATTACATTCACTAGTAGGAGTGAGAAAAACATCACGGGGTGGTGCGCATTGTATGGGTGTGTGTTACATTACATTCACTAGAAGGAGTGAGAAAAACATCACGGGGTGGTGCGCATTGTATGGGTGTGTGTTACATTACATTCATTAGTAGGAGTGAGAAAAACATCACGGGGTGGTGCGCATTGTATGGGTGTGTGTTACATTACATTCACTAGTAGGAGTGAGAAAAACATCACGGGGTGGTGGGAATCGGAGGATCTCAATTAGGATAGGCAGTGAGTGGCAATGTAGGATGGAGAAAAGCACCGCTGGGTGGTCAGCATGGGGAGGTCAGGGAACATGCAGTGGCAATGTAGGATAGGTTTCTGAAAAACATCGTGGGGTGGTGCGCATTGTATGGGTGTGTGTTACATTACATTCACTAGTAGGAGTGAGAAAAACATCACGGGGTGGTGCACATTGTATGGGTGTGTGTTACTTTACATTCACTAGTAGGAGTGAGAAAAACATCACGGGGTGGTGCGCATTGTATGGGTGTGTGTTACATTACATTCACTAGTAGGAGTGAGAATAACATCTCGGGGTGGTGCGCATTGTATGGGTGTGTGTTACATTACATTCACTAGTAGGAGTGAGAAAAACATCACGGGGTGGTGCGCATTGTATGGGTGTGTGTACATTACATTCACTAGTAGGAGTGAGAAAAATATCACGGGGTGGTGCACATTGTATTGGTGTGTGTTACATTACATTCACAAGTAGGAGTGAGAAAAACATCAGGGGTTGTGTGAATCGCAGGGTCTGAATTAGGATAGGCAGTGAGTGGCAATGTAGGATGGAGAAAAGCACCGCGGGGTGGTCAGCATGGGGAGGTCAGGGAACATGCAGTGGAAATGTAGGATAGGTTTCTGAAAAACATCCTGGGGTGGTGCGCATTGTATGGGTGTGTGTTACATTACATTCACTAGTAGGAGTGAGAAAACCATCGCGGGGTGGTGCGTATTGAATTGGTGTGTGTTACATTACATTCACTAGTAGGAGTGAGAAAAACATCGCGGGGTGGTGCGCATTGTATGGGTGTGTGTTACATTACATTCACTAGTAGGAGTGAGAAAAACATCGCGGGTTGGTGCGCATTGTATGGGTGTGTGTTACATTATATTCAGTAGTAGGAGTGAGAAAAACATCACGGGGTGGTGGGAATCGGAGGATCTGAATTAGGATAGGCAGTGAGTGGCAATGTAGGATGGAGAAAAGCACCGCGGGGTGGTCAGCATAGGGAGGTCAGGGAACATGCAGTGGCAATGTAGGATAGGTTTCTGAAAAACATCGTGGGGTGGTGGGCATTGTATGGGTGTGTGTTACATTACATTCACTAGTAGGAGTGAGAAAAACATCACGGGGTGGTGCGCATTGTATGGGTGTGTGTTACATTACATTCACTAGAAGGAGTGAGAAAAACTTCACGGGGTGGTGGGAATCGGAGAGTCTGAATTAGGATAGGCAGTGAGTGGCAATGTAGGATGGAGAAAAGCACCATGGGGTGGTCAGCATGGGAGGTCAGGGAACATGCAGTGGCAATGTAGGATAGGTTTCTGAAAAACATCACGGGGTGGTGCGCATTGTATGGGTGTGTGTTACATTACATTCACTAGAAGGAGTGAGAAAAACATCACGGGGTGGTGCGCATTGTATGGGTGTGTGTTACATTACATTCACTAGTAGGAGTGAGAAAAACATCGCGGGGTGGTGCGCATTGTATGGGTGTGTGTTACATTACATTCACTAGTAGGAGTGAGAAAAACATCGCGGGGTGGTGCGCATTGTATGGGTGTGTGTTACATTACATTCACTAGTAGGAGTGAGAAAAACATCGCGGGGTGGTGCGCATTGTATGGGTGTGTGTTACATTACATTCACTAGTAGGAGTGAGAAAAACATCACGGGGTGGTGTGAATCGGAGGGTCTGAATTAGGATAGGCAGTGAGTGGCAATGTAGGATAGAGAAAAGCACCGCGGGGTGGTCAGCATGGGGAGGTCAGGGAACATGCAGTGGAAATGTAGGATAGGTTTCTGAAAAACATCGCGGGGTGGTGCGCATTGTATGGGTGTGTGTTACATTACATTCACTAGTAGGAGTGAGAAAAACATCACGGGGTGGTGCGCATTGTATGGGTGTGTGTTACATTACATTCACTAGAAGGAGTGAGAAAAACATCACGGGGTGGTGCGCATTGTATGGGTGTGTGTTACATTACATTCATTAGTAGGAGTGAGGAAAACATCACGGGGTGGTGCGCATTGTATGGGTGTGTGTTACATTACATTCACTAGTAGGAGTGAGAAAAACATCACGGGGTGGTGGGAATCGGAGGATCTCAATTAGGATAGGCAGTGAGTGGCAATGTAGGATGGAGAAAAGCACCGCTGGGTGGTCAGCATGGGGAGGTCAGGGAACATGCAGTGGCAATGTAGGATAGGTTTCTGAAAAACATCGCGGAGTGGTGCGCATTGTATGGGTGTGTGTTACATTACATTCACTAGTAGGAGTGAGAAAAACATCACGGGGTGGTGCGCATTGTATGGGTGTGTGTTACATTACATTCACTAGTAGGAGTGAGAAAAATATCACGGGGTGGTGCGCATTGTATGGGTGTGTGTTACATTACATTCACAAGTAGGAGTGAGAAAAACATCAGGGGTTGTGTGATTCGGAGTGTCTGAATTAGGATAGGCAGTGAGTGGCAATGTAGGATGGAGTAAAGCACTGCGCGGTGGTCAGCATGTGGAGGTCAGGGAACATGCAGTGGCAATGTAGGATAGGTTTCTGAAAAACATCGCGGGGTGGTGCGCATTGTATGGGTGTGTGTTACATTACATTCACTAGTAGGAGTGAGAAAAACATCACGGGGTGGTGCGCATTGTATGGGTGTGTGTTACATTACATTCACTAGTAGGAGTGAGAAAAACATCACGGGCTGGTGCGCATTGTATGGGTGTGTGTTACATTACATTCATTAGTAGGAGTGAGAAAAACATCACGGGGTGGTGCGCATTGTATGGGTGTGTGTTACATTACATTCACTAGAAGGAGTGAGAAAAACATCACGGGGTGGTGGGAATCGGAGGATCTCAATTAGGATAGGCAGTGAGTGGCAATGTAGGATGGAGAAAAGCACCGCTGGGTGGTCAGCATGGGGAGGTCAGGGAACATGCAGTGGCAATGTAGGATAGGTTTCTGAAAAACATCGTGGGGTGGTGGGCATTGTATGGGTGTGTGTTACATTACATTCACTAGTAGGAGTGAGAAAAACATCACGGGGTGGTGCGCATTGTATGGGTGTGTGTTACATTACATTCACTAGTAGGAGTGAGAAAAACATCGCGGGGTGGTGCGCATTGTATGGGTGTGTGTTACATTACATTCACTAGTAGGAGTGAGAAAAACATCGCGGGGTGGTGCGCATTGTATGGGTGTGTGTTACATTACATTCACTAGTAGGAGTGAGAAAAACATCACGGGGTGGTGCGCATTGTATGGGTGTGTGTTACATTACATTCACTAGTAGGAGTGAGAAAAACATCACGGGGTGGTGTGCATTGTATGGGTGTGTGTTACATTACATTCACTAGTAGGAGGGAGAAAAACATCACGGGGTGGTGCGCATTGTATGGGTGTGTGTTACATTACATTCACTAGTAGGAGTGAGAAAAACATCACGGGGTGGTGCGCATTGTATGGGTGTGTGTTACATTACATTCACTATTAGGAGTGAGAAAAACATCACGGGGTGGTGTGAATCGGAGGGTCTGAATTAGGATAGGCAGTGAGTGGCAATGTAGGATGGAGAAAAGCACCGCGGGGTGGTCAGCATGGGGAGGTCAGGGAACATGCAGTGGAAATGTAGGATAGGTTTCTGAAAAACATCCCGGGGTGGTGCGCATTGTATGGGTGTGTGTTACATTACATTCACTAGTAGGAGTGAGAAAAACATCACGGGGTGGTGCGCATTGTATGGGTGTGTGTTACATTACATTCACTAGAAGGAGTGAGAAAAACATCACGGGGTGGTGCGCATTGTATGGGTGTGTGTTACATTACATTCATTAGTAGGAGTGAGAAAAACATCACGGGGTGGTGCGCATTGTATGGGTGTGTGTTACATTACATTCACTAGTAGGAGTGAGAAAAACATCACGGGGTGGTGGGAATCGGAGGATCTCAATTAGGATAGGCAGTGAGTGGCAATGTAGGATGGAGAAAAGCACCGCTGGGTGGTCAGCATGGGGAGGTCAGGGAACATGCAGTGGCAATGTAGGATAGGTTTCTGAAAAACATCGTGGGGTGGTGCGCATTGTATGGGTGTGTGTTACATTACATTCACTAGTAGGAGTGAGAAAAACATCACGGGGTGGTGCACATTGTATGGGTGTGTGTTACTTTACATTCACTAGTAGGAGTGAGAAAAACATCACGGGGTGATGCGCATTGTATGGGTGTGTGTTACATTACATTCACTAGTAGGAGTGAGAATAACATCTCGGGGTGGTGCGCATTGTATGGGTGTGTGTTACATTACATTCACTAGTAGGAGTGAGAAAAACATCACGGGGTGGTGCGCATTGTATGGGTGTGTGTACATTACATTCACTAGTAGGAGTGAGAAAAATATCACGGGGTGGTGCACATTGTATTGGTGTGTGTTACATTACATTCACAAGTAGGAGTGAGAAAAACATCAGGGGTTGTGTGAATCGCAGGGTCTGAATTAGGATAGGCAGTGAGTGGCAATGTAGGATGGAGAAAAGCACCGCGGGGTGGTCAGCATGGGGAGGTCAGGGAACATGCAGTGGAAATGTAGGATAGGTTTCTGAAAAACATCCTGGGGTGGTGCGCATTGTATGGGTGTGTGTTACATTACATTCACTAGTAGGAGTGAGAAAACCATCGCGGGGTGGTGCGTATTGAATTGGTGTGTGTTACATTACATTCACTAGTAGGAGTGAGAAAAACATCGCGGGGTGGTGCGCATTGTATGGGTGTGTGTTACATTACATTCACTAGTAGGAGTGAGAAAAACATCGCGGGTTGGTGCGCATTGTATGGGTGTGTGTTACATTATATTCAGTAGTAGGAGTGAGAAAAACATCACGGGGTGGTGGGAATCGGAGGATCTGAATTAGGATAGGCAGTGAGTGGCAATGTAGGATGGAGAAAAGCACCGCGGGGTGGTCAGCATAGGGAGGTCAGGGAACATGCAGTGGCAATGTAGGATAGGTTTCTGAAAAACATCGTGGGGTGGTGGGCATTGTATGGGTGTGTGTTACATTACATTCACTAGTAGGAGTGAGAAAAACATCACGGGGTGGTGCGCATTGTATGGGTGTGTGTTACATTACATTCACTAGAAGGAGTGAGAAAAACTTCACGGGGTGGTGGGAATCGGAGAGTCTGAATTAGGATAGGCAGTGAGTGGCAATGTAGGATGGAGAAAAGCACCATGGGGTGGTCAGCATGGGAGGTCAGGGAACATGCAGTGGCAATGTAGGATAGGTTTCTGAAAAACATCACGGGGTGATGCGCATTGTATGGGTGTGTGTTAAATTACATTCACTAGTAGGAGGGAGAAAAACATCACGGGGTGGTGCGCATTGTATGGTTGTGTGTTACATTACATTCACTAGTAGGAGTGAGAAAAACATCACGGGGTGGTGCGCATTGTATGGGTGTGTGTTACATTACATTCACTAGTAGGAGTGAGAAAAACATCACGGGGTGGTGCGCATTGTATGGGTGTGTGTTACATTACATTCACTAGTAGGAGTGAGAAAAACATCACGGGGTGGTGCGCAATGTATGGGTGTGTGTTACATTACATTCACTATTAGGAGTGAGAAAAACATCACGGGGTGGTGTGAATCGGAGGGTCTGAATTAGGATAGGCAGTGAGTGGCAATGTAGGATGGAGAAAAGCACCGCGGGGTGGTCAGCATGGGGAGGTCAGGGAACATGCAGTGGAAATGTAGGATAGGTTTCTGAAAAACATCGCGGGGTGGTGCGCATTGTATGGGTGTGTGTTACATTTCATTCACTAGTAGGAGTGAGAAAAACATCACGGGGTGGTGCGCATTGTATGGGTGTGTGTTACATTACATTCACTAGTAGGAGTGAGAAAAACATCACGGGGTGGTGCGCATTGTATGGGTGTGTGTTACATTACATTCACTAGAAGGAGTGAGAAAAACTTCACGGGGTGGTTGGAATCGGAGAGTCTGAATTAGGATAGGCAGTGAGTGGCAATGTAGGATGGAGAAAAGCACCATGGGGTGGTCAGCATGGGAGGTCAGGGAACATGCAGTGGCAATGTAGGATAGGTTTCTGAAAAACATCACGGGGTGATGCGCATTGTGTGTGTGTTAAATTACATTCACTAGTAGGAGGGAGAAAAACATCACGGGGTGGTGCGCATTGTATGGGTGTGTGTTACATTACATTCACTAGTAGGAGTGAGAAAAACATCACGGGGTGGTGCGCATTGTATGGGTGTGTGTTACATTACATTCACTAGAAGGAGTGAGAAAAACTTCACGGGGTGGTGGGAATCGGAGAGTCTGAATTAGGATAGGCAGTGAGTGGCAATGTAGGATGGAGAAAAGCACCATGGGGTGGTCAGCATGGGAGGTCAGGGAACATGCAGTGGCAATGTAGGATAGGTTTCTGAAAAACATCACGGGGTGATGAGCATTGTATGGGTGTGTGTTAAATTACATTCACTAGTAGGAGGGAGAAAAACATCACGGGGTGGTGCGCATTGTATGGGTGTGTGTTACATTACATTCACTAGTAGGAGTGAGAAAAACATCACGGGGTGGTGCGCATTGTATGGGTGTGTGTTACATTACATTCACTAGTAGGAGTGAGAAAAACATCACGGGGTGGTGCGCATTGTATGGGTGTGTGTTACATTACATTCACTAGTAGGAGTGAGAAAAACATCACGGGGTGGTGCACATTGTATGGGTGTGTGTTACATTACATTCACAAGTAGGAGTGAGAAAAACATCAGGGGTTGTGTGAATCGGAGTGTCTGAATTAGGATAGGCAGTGAGTGGCAATGTAGGATGGAGTAAAGCACTGCGCGGTGGTCAGCATGTGGAGGTCAGGGAACATGCAGTGGCAATGTAGGATAGGTTTCTGAAAAACATCGCGGGGTGGTGCGCATTGTATGGGTGTGTGTTACATTACATTCACTAGTAGGAGTGAGAAAACCATCGCGGGGTGGTGCGTATTGAATTGGTGTGTGTTACATTACATTCACTAGTAGGAGTGAGAAAAACATCACGGGGTGGTGCGCATTGTATGGGTGTGTGTTATATTACATTCACTAGTAGGAGTGAGAAAAACATCACGGGGTGGTGCGCATTGTATGGGTGTGTGTTACATTACATTCACTAGTAGGAGTGAGAAAAACATCACGGGGTGGTGCGCAATGTATGGGTGTGTGTTACATTACATTCACTATTAGGAGTGAGAAAAACATCACGGGGTGGTGTGAATCGGAGGGTCTGAATTAGGATAGGCAGTGAGTGGCAATGTAGGATGGAGAAAAGCACCGCGGGGTGGTCAGCATGGGGAGGTCAGGGAACATGCAGTGGAAATGTAGGATAGGTTTCTGAAAAACATCGCGGGGTTGTGCGCATTGTATGGGTGTGTGTTACATTTCATTCACTAGTAGGAGTGAGAAAAACATCACGGGGTGGTGCGCATTGTATGGGTGTGTGTTACATTACATTCACTAGTAGGAGTGAGAAAAGCATCACGGGGTGGTGCGCATTGTATGGGTGTGTGTTACATTACATTCACTAGTAGGAGTGAGAAAAACATCACGGGGTGGTGCGCAATGTATGGGTGTGTGTTACATTACATTCACTATTAGGAGTGAGAAAAACATCACGGGGTGGTGTGAATCGGAGGGTCTGAATTAGGATAGGCAGTGAGTGGCAATGTAGGATGGAGAAAAGCACCGCGGGGTGGTCAGCATGGGGAGGTCAGGGAACATGCAGTGGAAATGTAGGATAGGTTTCTGAAAAACATCGCGGGGTGGTGCGCATTGTATGGGTGTGTGTTACATTTCATTCACTAGTAGGAGTGAGAAAAACATCACGGGGTGGTGCGCATTGTATGGGTGTGTGTTACATTACATTCACTAGTAGGAGTGAGAAAAACATCACGGGGTGGTGCGCATTGTATGGGTGTGTGTTACATTACATTCACTAGAAGGAGTGAGAAAAACTTCACGGGGTGGTGGGAATCGGAGAGTCTGAATTAGGATAGGCAGTGAGTGGCAATGTAGGATGGAGAAAAGCACCATGGGGTGGTCAGCATGGGAGGTCAGGGAACATGCAGTGGCAATGTAGGATAGGTTTCTGAAAAACATCACGGGGTGATGCGCATTGTATGGGTGTGTGTTAAATTACATTCACTAGTAGGAGGGAGAAAAACATCACGGGGTGGTGCGCATTGTATGGGTGTGTGTTACATTACATTCACTAGTAGGAGTGAGAAAAACATCACGGGGTGGTGCGCATTGTATGGGTGTGTGTTACATTACATTCACTAGAAGGAGTGAGAAAAACTTCACGGGGTGGTGGGAATCGGAGAGTCTGAATTAGGATAGGCAGTGAGTGGCAATGTAGGATGGAGAAAAGCACCATGGGGTGGTCAGCATGGGAGGTCAGGGAACATGCAGTGGCAATGTAGGATAGGTTTCTGAAAAACATCACGGGGTGATGCGCATTGTATGGGTGTGTGTTAAATTACATTCACTAGTAGGAGGGAGAAAAACATCACGGGGTGGTGCGCATTGTATGGGTGTGTGTTACATTACATTCACTAGTAGGAGTGAGAAAAACATCACGGGGTGGTGCGCATTGTATGGGTGTGTGTTACATTACATTCACTAGTAGGAGTGAGAAAAACATCACGGGGTGGTGCGCATTGTATGGGTGTGTGTTACATTACATTCACTAGTAGGAGTGAGAAAAACATCACGGGGTGGTGCACATTGTATGGGTGTGTGTTACATTACATTCACAAGTAGGAGTGAGAAAAACATCAGGGGTTGTGTGAATCGGAGTGTCTGAATTAGGATAGGCAGTGAGTGGCAATGTAGGATGGAGTAAAGCACTGCGCGGTGGTCAGCATGTGGAGGTCAGGGAACATGCAGTGGCAATGTAGGATAGGTTTCTGAAAAACATCGCGGGGTGGTGCGCATTGTATGGGTGTGTGTTACATTACATTCACTAGTAGGAGTGAGAAAACCATCGCGTGGTGGTGCGTATTGAATTGGTGTGTGTTACATTACATTCACTACTAGGAGTGAGAAAAACATCACGGGGTGGTGCGCATTGTATGGGTGTGTGTTACATTACATTCACTAGTAGGAGTGAGAAAAACATCGCGGGCTGGTGCGCATTGTATAGGTGTGTGTTACATTACATTCAGTAGAAGGAGTGAGAAAAACATCACGGGGTGGTGGGAATCGGAGGATCTGAATTAGGATAGGCAGTGAGTGGCAATGTAGGATGGAGAAAAGCACCGCGGGGTGGTCAGCATAGGGAGGTCAGGGAACATGCAGTGGCAATGTAGGATAGGTTTCTGAAAAACATCGTGGGGTGGTGGGCATTGTATGGGTGTGTGTTACATTACATTCACTAGTAGGAGTGAGAAAAACATCACGGGGTGGTGCGCATTGTATGGGTGTGTGTTACATTACATTCACTAGAAGGAGTGAGAAAAACTTCACGGGGTGGTGGGAATCGGAGAGTCTGAATTAGGATAGGCAGTGAGTGGCAATGTAGGATGGAGAAAAGCACCATGGGGTGGTCAGCATGGGAGGTCAGGGAACATGCAGTGGCAATGTAGGATAGGTTTCTGAAAAACATCACGGGGTGCTGCGCATTGTATGGGTGTGTGTTACATTACATTCACTAGTAGGAGTGAGAAAAACATCACGGGGTGGTGCGCATTGTATGGGTGTGTGGTACATTACATTCACTTGTAGGAGTGAGAAAAACATCGCGGGGTGGTGCGCATTGTATGGCTGTGTGTTACATTACATTCACTAGTAGGAGTGAGAAAAACATCGCGGGGTGGTGCGCATTTTATGGGTGTGTGTTACATTACATTCACTAGTAGGAGGGAGAAAAACATCGCGGGGTGGTGCGCATTGTATGGGTGTGTGTTACATTACATTCACTAGTAGGAGTGAGAAAAACATCACGGGGTGGTGCGCATTGTATGGGTGTGTGTTACATTACATTCACTAGTAGGAGTGAGAAAAACATCACGGGGTGGTGTGCATTGTATGGGTGTGTGTTACATTACATTCACTAGTAGGAGGGAGAAAAACATCACGGGGTGGTGCGCATTGTATGGGTGTGTGTTACATTACATTCACTAGTAGGAGTGAGAAAAACATCACGGGGTGGTGCGCATTGTATGGGTGTGTGTTACATTACATTCACTATTAGGAGTGAGAAAAACATCACGGGGTGGTGTGAATCGGAGGGTCTGAATTAGGATAGGCAGTGAGTGGCAATGTAGGATGGAGAAAAGCACCGCGGGGTGGTCAGCATGGGGAGGTCAGGGAACATGCAGTGGAAATGTAGGATAGGTTTCTGAAAAACATCCCGGGGTGGTGCGCATTGTATGGGTGTGTGTTACATTACATTCACTAGTAGGAGTGAGAAAAACATCACGGGGTGGTGCGCATTGTATGGGTGTGTGTTACATTACATTCACTAGTAGGAGTGAGAAAAACATCACGGGGTGGTGCGCATTGTATGGGTGTGTGTTACATTACATTCATTAGTAGGAGTGAGAAAAACATCACGGGGTGGTGCGCATTGTATGGGTGTGTGTTACATTACATTCACTAGTAGGAGTGAGAAAAACATCACGGGGTGGTGGGAATCGGAGGATCTCAATTAGGATAGGCAGTGAGTGGCAATGTAGGATGGAGTAAAGCACCGCTGGGTGGTCAGCATGGGGAGGTCAGGGAACATGCAGTGGCAATGTAGGATAGGTTTCTGAAAAACATCGTGGGGTGGTGCGCATTGTATGGGTGTGTGTTACATTACATTCACTAGTAGGAGTGAGAAAAACATCACGGGGTGGTGCACATTGTATGGGTGTGTGTTACTTTACATTCACTAGTAGGAGTGAGAAAAACATCACGGGGTGGTGCGCATTGTATGGGTGTGTGTTACATTACATTCACTAGTAGGAGTGAGAATAACATCTCGGGGTGGTGCGCATTGTATGGGTGTGTGTTACATTACATTCACTAGTAGGAGTGAGAAAAACATCACGGGGTGGTGCGCATTGTATGGGTGTGTGTACATTACATTCACTAGTAGGAGTGAGAAAAATATCACGGGGTGGTGCACATTGTATTGGTGTGTGTTACATTACATTCACAAGTAGGAGTGAGAAAAACATCAGGGGTTGTGTGAATCGCAGGGTCTGAATTAGGATAGGCAGTGAGTGGCAATGTAGGATGGAGAAAAGCACCGCGGGGTGGTCAGCATGGGGAGGTCAGGGAACATGCAGTGGAAATGTAGGATAGGTTTCTGAAAAACATCCTGGGGTGGTGCGCATTGTATGGGTGTGTGTTACATTACATTCACTAGTAGGAGTGAGAAAACCATCGCGGGGTGGTGCGTATTGAATTGGTGTGTGTTACATTACATTCACTAGTAGGAGTGAGAAAAACATCGCGGGGTGGTGCGCATTGTATGGGTGTGTGTTACATTACATTCACTAGTAGGAGTGAGAAAAACATCGCGGGTTGGTGCGCATTGTATGGGTGTGTGTTACATTATATTCAGTAGTAGGAGTGAGAAAAACATCACGGGGTGGTGGGAATCGGAGGATCTGAATTAGGATAGGCAGTGAGTGGCAATGTAGGATGGAGAAAAGCACCGCGGGGTGGTCAGCATAGGGAGGTCAGGGAACATGCAGTGGCAATGTAGGATAGGTTTCTGAAAAACATCGTGGGGTGGTGGGCATTGTATGGGTGTGTGTTACATTACATTCACTAGTAGGAGTGAGAAAAACATCACGGGGTGGTGCGCATTGTATGGGTGTGTGTTACATTACATTCACTAGAAGGAGTGAGAAAAACTTCACGGGGTGGTGGGAATCGGAGAGTCTGAATTAGGATAGGCAGTGAGTGGCAATGTAGGATGGAGAAAAGCACCATGGGGTGGTCAGCATGGGAGGTCAGGGAACATGCAGTGGCAATGTAGGATAGGTTTCTGAAAAACATCACGGGGTGATGCGCATTGTATGGGTGTGTGTTAAATTACATTCACTAGTAGGAGGGAGAAAAACATCACGGGGTGGTGCGCATTGTATGGGTGTGTGTTACATTACATTCACTAGTAGGAGTGAGAAAAACATCACGGGGTGGTGCGCATTGTATGGGTGTGTGTTACATTACATTCACTAGTAGGAGTGAGAAAAACATCACGGGGTGGTGCGCATTGTATGGGTGTGTGTTACATTACATTCACTAGTAGGAGTGAGAAAAACATCACGGGGTGGTGCGCAATGTATGGGTGTGTGTTACATTACATTCACTATTAGGAGTGAGAAAAACATCACGGGGTGGTGTGAATCGGAGGGTCTGAATTAGGATAGGCAGTGAGTGGCAATGTAGGATGGAGAAAAGCACCGCGGGGTGGTCAGCATGGGGAGGTCAGGGAACATGCAGTGGAAATGTAGGATAGGTTTCTGAAAAACATCGCGGGGTGGTGCGCATTGTATGGGTGTGTGTTACATTTCATTCACTAGTAGGAGTGAGAAAAACATCACGGGGTGGTGCGCATTGTATGGGTATGTGTTACATTACATTCACTAGTAGGAGTGAGAAAAACATCACGGGGTGGTGCGCATTGTATGGGTGTGTGTTACATTACATTCACTAGAAGGAGTGAGAAAAACTTCACGGGGTGGTGGGAATCGGAGAGTCTGAATTAGGATAGGCAGTGAGTGGCAATGTAGGATGGAGAAAAGCACCATGGGGTGGTCAGCATGGGAGGTCAGGGAACATGCAGTGGCAATGTAGGATAGGTTTCTGAAAAACATCACGGGGTGATGCGCATTGTATGGGTGTGTGTTAAATTACATTCACTAGTAGGAGGGAGAAAAACATCACGGGGTGGTGCGCATTGTATGGGTGTGTGTTACATTACATTCACTAATAGGAGTGAGAAAAACATCACGGGGTGGTGCGCATTGTATGGGTGTGTGTTACATTACATTCACTAGAAGGAGTGAGAAAAACTTCACGGGGTGGTGGGAATCGGAGAGTCTGAATTAGGATAGGCAGTGAGTGGCAATGTAGGATGGAGAAAAGCACCATGGGGTGGTCAGCATGGGAGGTCAGGGAACATGCAGTGGCAATGTAGGATAGGTTTCTGAAAAACATCACGGGGTGATGCGCATTGTATGGGTGTGTGTTAAATTACATTCACTAGTAGGAGGGAGAAAAACATCACGGGGTGGTGCGCATTGTATGGGTGTGTGTTACATTACATTCACTAGTAGGAGTGAGAAAAACATCACGGGGTGGTGCGCATTGTATGGGTGTGTGTTACATTACATTCACTAGTAGGAGTGAGAAAAACATCACGGGGTGGTGCGCAATGTATGGGTGTGTGTTACATTACATTCACTAGTAGGAGTGAGAAAAACATCACGGGGTGGTGTGAATCGGAGGGTCTGAATTAGGATAGGCAGTGAGTGGCAATGTAGGATGGAGAAAAGCACCGCGGGGTGGTCAGCATCGGGAGGTCAGGGAACATGCAGTGGAAATGTAGCATAGGTTTCTGAAAAACATCGCGGGGTGGTGCGCATTGTATGGGTGTGTGTTACATTTCATTCACTAGTAGGAGTGAGAAAAACATCACGGGGTGGTGCGCATTGTATGGGTGTGTGTTACATTACATTCACTAGTAGGAGTGAGAAAAACATCACGGGGTGGTGTGAATCGGAGGGTCTGAATTAGGATAGGCAGTGAGTGGCAATGTAGGATGGAGAAAAGCACCATGGGGTGGTCAGCATGGGAGGTCAGGGAACATGCAGTGGCAATGTAGGATAGGTTTCTGAAAAACATCACGGGGTGCTGCGCATTGTATGGGTGTGTGTTACATTACATTCACTAGTAGGAGTGAGAAAAACATCACGGGGTGGTGCGCATTGTATGGGTGTGTGTTACATTACATTCACTTGTAGGAGTGAGAAAAACATCGCGGGGTGGTGCGCATTGTATGGGTGTGTGTTACATTACATTCACTAGTAGGAGTGAGAAAAACATCGCGGGGTGGTGCGCATTTTATAGGTGTGTGTTACATTAAATTCACTAGTAGGAGGGAGAAAAACATCACGGGGTGGTGCGCATTGTATGGGTGTGTGTTACATTACATTCACTAGTAGGAGTGAGAAAAACATCACGGGGTGGTGCGCATTGTATGGGTGTGTGTTA
Organism: Cavia porcellus; assembly: GCF_034190915.1. Lineage (NCBI taxonomy): Eukaryota > Metazoa > Chordata > Mammalia > Rodentia > Caviidae > Cavia > Cavia porcellus. The sequence goes on from NW_026947602.1 coordinate 335,483, forward strand.
CATTACATTCACTAGTAGGAGTGAGGAAAACATCACGTGGTGGTGCGCATTGTATGGGTGTGTGTTACATTACATTCACTAGTAGGAGGGAGAAAAACATCACGGGGTGGTGCGCATTGTATGGGTGTGTGTTACATTACATTCACTATTAGGAGTGAGAAAAACATCACGGGGTGGTGTGAATCGGAGGGTCTGAATTAGGATAGGCAGTGAGTGGCAATGTAGGATGGAGAAAAGCACCGCGGGGTGGTCAGCATGGGGAGGTCAGGGAACATGCAGTGGAAATGTAGGATAGGTTTCTGAAAAACATCCCGGGGTGGTGCGCATTGTATGGGTGTGTGTTACATTACATTCACTAGTAGGAGTGAGAAAAAACATCACGGGGTGGTGCGCATTGTATGGGTGTGTGTTACATTACATTCACTAGTAGGATTGAGAAAAACATCACGGAGTGGTGCGCATTGTATGGGTGTGTGTTACATTACATTCATTAGTAGGAGTGAGAAAAACATCACGGGGTGGTGCGCATTGTATGGGTGTGTGTTACATTACATTCACTAGTAGGAGTGAGAAAAACATCACGGGGTGGTGGGAAACGGAGGATCTCAATTAGGATAGGCAGTGAGTGGCAATGTAGGATGGAGAAAAGCACCGCTGGGTGGTCAGCATGGGGAGGTCAGGGAACATGCAGTGGCAATGTAGGATAGGTTTCTGAAAAACATCGTGGGGTGGTGCGCATTGTATGGGTGTGTGTTACATTACATTCACTAGTAGGAGTGAGAAAAACATCACGGGGTGGTGCACATTGTATGGGTGTGTGTTACTTTACATTCACTAGTAGGAGTGAGAAAAACATCACGGGGTGGTGCGCATTGTATGGGTGTGTGTTACATTACATTCACTAGTAGGAGTGAGAATAACATCTCGGGGTGGTGCGCATTGTATGGGTGTGTGTTACATTACATTCACTAGTAGGAGTGAGAAAAACATCACGGGGTGGTGCGCATAGTATGGGTGTGTGTTACATTACATTCACTAGTAGGAGTGAGAAAAATATCACGGGGTGGTACACATTGCATTGGTGTGTGTTACATTACATTCAGAAGTAGGAGTGAGAAAAACATCAGGGGTTGTGTGAATCGGAGGGTCTGAATTAGGATAGGCAGTGAGTGGCAATGTAGGATGGAGAAAAGCACCGCGGGGTGGTCAGCATGGGGAGGTCATGGAACATGCAGTGGAAATGTAGGATAGGTTTCTGAAAAACATCGCGGGGTGGTGCGCATTGTATGGGTGTGTGTTACATTACATTCACTAGTAGGAGTGAGAAAACCATCACGGGGTGGTGCGTATTGAATTGGTGTGTGTTACATTACATTCACTAGTAGGAGTGAGAAAAACATCGCGGGGTGGTGCGCATTGTATGGGTGTGTGTTACATTTCATTCACTAGTAGGAGTGAGAAAAACATCACGGGGTGGTGCGCATTGTATGGGTGTGTGTTACATTACATTCACTAGTAGGAGTGAGAAAAACATCACGGGGTGGTGTGAATCGGAGGGTCTGAATTAGGATAGGCAGTGAGTGGCAATGTAGGATGGAGAAAAGCACCATGGGGTGGTCAGCATGGGAGGTCAGGGAACATGCAGTGGCAATGTAGGATAGGTTTCTGAAAAACATCACGGGGTGCTGCGCATTGTATGGGTGTGTGTTACATTACATTCACTAGTAGGAGTGAGAAAAACATCACGGGGTGGTGCGCATTGTATGGGTGTGTGTTACATTACATTCACTTGTAGGAGTGAGAAAAACATCGCGGGGTGGTGCGCATTGTATGGGTGTGTGTTACATTACATTCACTAGTAGGAGTGAGAAAAACATCGCGGGGTGGTGCGCATTTTATAGGTGTGTGTTACATTAAATTCACTAGTAGGAGGGAGAAAAACATCACGGGGTGGTGCGCATTGTATGGGTGTGTGTTACATTACATTCACTAGTAGGAGTGAGAAAAACATCACGGGGTGGTGCGCATTGTATGGGTGTGTGTTACATTACATTCACTAGTAGGAGTGAGGAAAACATCACGTGGTGGTGCGCATTGTATGGGTGTGTGTTACATTACATTCACTAGTAGGAGGGAGAAAAACATCACGGGGTGGTGCGCATTGTATGGGTGTGTGTTACATTACATTCACTATTAGGAGTGAGAAAAACATCACGGGGTGGTGTGAATCGGAGGGTCTGAATTAGGATAGGCAGTGAGTGGCAATGTAGGATGGAGAAAAGCACCGCGGGGTGGTCAGCATGGGGAGGTCAGGGAACATGCAGTGGAAATGTAGGATAGGTTTCTGAAAAACATCCCGGGGTGGTGCGCATTGTATGGGTGTGTGTTACATTACATTCACTAGTAGGAGTGAGAAAAAACATCACGGGGTGGTGCGCATTGTATGGGTGTGTGTTACATTACATTCACTAGTAGGATTGAGAAAAACATCACGGAGTGGTGCGCATTGTATGGGTGTGTGTTACATTACATTCATTAGTAGGAGTGAGAAAAACATCACGGGGTGGTGCGCATTGTATGGGTGTGTGTTACATTACATTCACTAGTAGGAGTGAGAAAAACATCACGGGGTGGTGGGAAACGGAGGATCTCAATTAGGATAGGCAGTGAGTGGCAATGTAGGATGGAGAAAAGCACCGCTGGGTGGTCAGCATGGGGAGGTCAGGGAACATGCAGTGGCAATGTAGGATAGGTTTCTGAAAAACATCGTGGGGTGGTGCGCATTGTATGGGTGTGTGTTACATTACATTCACTAGTAGGAGTGAGAAAAACATCACGGGGTGGTGCACATTGTATGGGTGTGTGTTACTTTACATTCACTAGTAGGAGTGAGAAAAACATCACGGGGTGGTGCGCATTGTATGGGTGTGTGTTACATTACATTCACTAGTAGGAGTGAGAATAACATCTCGGGGTGGTGCGCATTGTATGGGTGTGTGTTACATTACATTCACTAGTAGGAGTGAGAAAAACATCACGGGGTGGTGCGCATAGTATGGGTGTGTGTTACATTACATTCACTAGTAGGAGTGAGAAAAATATCACGGGGTGGTACACATTGCATTGGTGTGTGTTACATTACATTCAGAAGTAGGAGTGAGAAAAACATCAGGGGTTGTGTGAATCGGAGGGTCTGAATTAGGATAGGCAGTGAGTGGCAATGTAGGATGGAGAAAAGCACCGCGGGGTGGTCAGCATGGGGAGGTCATGGAACATGCAGTGGAAATGTAGGATAGGTTTCTGAAAAACATCGCGGGGTGGTGCGCATTGTATGGGTGTGTGTTACATTACATTCACTAGTAGGAGTGAGAAAACCATCACGGGGTGGTGCGTATTGAATTGGTGTGTGTTACATTACATTCACTAGTAGGAGTGAGAAAAACATCGCGGGGTGGTGCGCATTGTATGGGTGTGTGTTACATTACATTCACTAGTAGGAGTGAGAAAAACATCGCGGGTTGGTGCGCATTGTATGGGTGTGTGTTACATTATATTCAGTAGTAGGAGTGAGAAAAACATCACGGGGTGGTGGGAATCGGAGGATCTGAATTAGGATAGGCAGTGAGTGGCAATGTAGGATGGAGAAAAGCACCGCGGGGTGGTGAGCATAGGGAGGTCAGGGAACATGCAGTGGCAATGTAGGATAGGTTTCTGAAAAACATCACGGGGTGATGCGCATTGTATGGGTGTGTGTTACATTACATTCACTAGTAGGAGGGAGAAAAACATCACGGGGTGGTGCGCATTGTATGGGTGTGTGTTACATTACATTCACTAGTAGGAGTGAGAAAAACATCACGGGGTTGTGCGCATTGTATGGGTGTGTGTTACATTACATTCACTAGTAGGAGTGAGAAAAACATCACGGGGTGGTGCGCATTGTATGGGTGTGTGTTACATTACATTCACTAGAAGGAGTGAGAAAAACTTCAAGGGGTGGTGGGAATCGGAGAGTCTGAATTAGGATATTCAGTGAGTGGCAATGTAGGATGGAGAAAAGCACCATGGGGTGGTCAGCATGGGAGGTCAGGGAACATGCAGTGGCAATGTAGGATAGGTTTCTGAAAAACATCACGGGGTGATGCGCATTGTATGGGTGTGTGTTACATTACATTCACTAGTAGGAGGGAGAAAAACATCACGGGGTGGTGTGAATCGGAGGGTCTGAATTAGGATAGGCAGTGAGTGGCAATGTAGGATGGAGAAAAGCACCATGGGGTGGTCAGCATGGGAGGTCAGGGAACATGCAGTGGCAATGTAGGATAGGTTTCTGAAAAACATCACGGGGTGCTGCGCATTGTATGGGTGTGTGTTACATTACATTCACTAGTAGGAGTGAGAAAAACATCACGGGGTGGTGCGCATTGTATGGGTGTGTGTTACATTACATTCACTTGTAGGAGTGAGAAAAACATCGCGGGGTGGTGCGCATTGTATGGGTGTGTGTTACATTACATTCACTAGTAGGAGTGAGAAAAACATCGCGGGGTGGTGCGCATTTTATAGGTGTGTGTTACATTAAATTCACTAGTAGGAGGGAGAAAAACATCACGGGGTGGTGCGCATTGTATGGGTGTGTGTTACATTACATTCACTAGTAGGAGTGAGAAAAACATCACGGGGTGGTGCGCATTGTATGGGTGTGTGTTACATTACATTCACTAGTAGGAGTGAGGAAAACATCACGTGGTGGTGCGCATTGTATGGGTGTGTGTTACATTACATTCACTAGTAGGAGGGAGAAAAACATCACGGGGTGGTGCGCATTGTATGGGTGTGTGTTACATTACATTCACTATTAGGAGTGAGAAAAACATCACGGGGTGGTGTGAATCGGAGGGTCTGAATTAGGATAGGCAGTGAGTGGCAATGTAGGATGGAGAAAAGCACCGCGGGGTGGTCAGCATGGGGAGGTCAGGGAACATGCAGTGGAAATGTAGGATAGGTTTCTGAAAAACATCCCGGGGTGGTGCGCATTGTATGGGTGTGTGTTACATTACATTCACTAGTAGGAGTGAGAAAAAACATCACGGGGTGGTGCGCATTGTATGGGTGTGTGTTACATTACATTCACTAGTAGGATTGAGAAAAACATCACGGAGTGGTGCGCATTGTATGGGTGTGTGTTACATTACATTCATTAGTAGGAGTGAGAAAAACATCACGGGGTGGTGCGCATTGTATGGGTGTGTGTTACATTACATTCACTAGTAGGAGTGAGAAAAACATCACGGGGTGGTGGGAAACGGAGGATCTCAATTAGGATAGGCAGTGAGTGGCAATGTAGGATGGAGAAAAGCACCGCTGGGTGGTCAGCATGGGGAGGTCAGGGAACATGCAGTGGCAATGTAGGATAGGTTTCTGAAAAACATCGTGGGGTGGTGCGCATTGTATGGGTGTGTGTTACATTACATTCACTAGTAGGAGTGAGAAAAACATCACGGGGTGGTGCACATTGTATGGGTGTGTGTTACTTTACATTCACTAGTAGGAGTGAGAAAAACATCACGGGGTGGTGCGCATTGTATGGGTGTGTGTTACATTACATTCACTAGTAGGAGTGAGAATAACATCTCGGGGTGGTGCGCATTGTATGGGTGTGTGTTACATTACATTCACTAGTAGGAGTGAGAAAAACATCACGGGGTGGTGCGCATAGTATGGGTGTGTGTTACATTACATTCACTAGTAGGAGTGAGAAAAATATCACGGGGTGGTACACATTGCATTGGTGTGTGTTACATTACATTCAGAAGTAGGAGTGAGAAAAACATCAGGGGTTGTGTGAATCGGAGGGTCTGAATTAGGATAGGCAGTGAGTGGCAATGTAGGATGGAGAAAAGCACCGCGGGGTGGTCAGCATGGGGAGGTCATGGAACATGCAGTGGAAATGTAGGATAGGTTTCTGAAAAACATCGCGGGGTGGTGCGCATTGTATGGGTGTGTGTTACATTACATTCACTAGTAGGAGTGAGAAAACCATCACGGGGTGGTGCGTATTGAATTGGTGTGTGTTACATTACATTCACTAGTAGGAGTGAGAAAAACATCGCGGGGTGGTGCGCATTGTATGGGTGTGTGTTACATTACATTCACTAGTAGGAGTGAGAAAAACATCGCGGGTTGGTGCGCATTGTATGGGTGTGTGTTACATTATATTCAGTAGTAGGAGTGAGAAAAACATCACGGGGTGGTGGGAATCGGAGGATCTGAATTAGGATAGGCAGTGAGTGGCAATGTAGGATGGAGAAAAGCACCGCGGGGTGGTGAGCATAGGGAGGTCAGGGAACATGCAGTGGCAATGTAGGATAGGTTTCTGAAAAACATCACGGGGTGATGCGCATTGTATGGGTGTGTGTTACATTACATTCACTAGTAGGAGGGAGAAAAACATCACGGGGTGGTGCGCATTGTATGGGTGTGTGTTACATTACATTCACTAGTAGGAGTGAGAAAAACATCACGGGGTTGTGCGCATTGTATGGGTGTGTGTTACATTACATTCACTAGTAGGAGTGAGAAAAACATCACGGGGTGGTGCGCATTGTATGGGTGTGTGTTACATTACATTCACTAGAAGGAGTGAGAAAAACTTCAAGGGGTGGTGGGAATCGGAGAGTCTGAATTAGGATATTCAGTGAGTGGCAATGTAGGATGGAGAAAAGCACCATGGGGTGGTCAGCATGGGAGGTCAGGGAACATGCAGTGGCAATGTAGGATAGGTTTCTGAAAAACATCACGGGGTGATGCGCATTGTATGGGTGTGTGTTACATTACATTCACTAGTAGGAGGGAGAAAAACATCACGGGGTGGTGCGCATTGTATGGGTGTGTGTTACATTACATTCACTAGTAGGAGTGAGAAAAACATCACGGGGTGGTGCGCATTGTATGGGTGTGTGTTACATTACATTCACTAGTAGGAGTGAGAAAAACATCACGGGGTGGTGCGCATTGTATGGGTGTGTGTTACATTACATTCACTAGTAGGAGTGAGAAAAACATCACGGGGTGGTGCGCATTGTATGGGTGTGTGTTACATTACATTCACTATTAGGAGGGAGAAAAACATCACGGGGTGGTGCGCATTGTATGGGTGTGTGTTACATTACATTCACTATTAGGAGTGAGAAAAACATCACGGGGTGGTGTGAATCGGAGGGTCTGAATTAGGATAGGCAGTGAGTGGCAATGTAGGATGGAGAAAAGCACCGCGGGGTGGTCAGCAAAGGGAGGTCAGGGAACATGCAGTGGAAATGTAGGATAGGTTTCTGAAAAACATCGCGGGGTGGTGCGCATTGTATGGGTGTGTGTTACATTTCATTCACTAGTAGGAGTGAGAAAAACATCACGGGGAGGTGCGCATTGTATGGGTGTGTGTTACATTACATTCACTAGTAGGAGTGAGAAAAACATCACGGGGTGGTGCGCATTGTATGGGTGTGTGTTACATTACATTCATTAGTAGGAGTGAGAAAAACATCACGGGGTGGTGCGCATTGTATGGGTGTGTGTTACATTACATTCACTAGTAGGAGTGAGAAAAACATCACGGGGTGGTGGGAATCGGAGGATCTCAATTAGGATAGGCAGTGAGTGGCAATGTAGGATGGAGAAAAGCATCGCTGGGTGGTCAGCATTGGGAGGTCAGGGAACATGCAGTGGCAATGTAGGATAGGTTTCTGAAAAACATCGTGGGGTGGTGCGCATTGTATGGGTGTGTGTTACATTACATTCACTAGTAGGAGTGATAAAAACATCACGGGGTGGTGCACATTGTATGGGTGTGTGTTACTTTACATTCACTAGTAGGAGTGAGAAAAACATCACGGGGTGGTGCGCATTGTATGGGTGTGTGTTACATTACATTCACTAGTAGGAGTGAGAATAACATCACGGGGTGGTGCGCATTGTATGGGTGTGTGTTACATTACATTCACTAGTAGGAGTGAGAAAAACATCACGGGGTGGTGCGCATTGTATGGGTGTGTGTTACATTACATTCACTAGTAGGAGTGAGAAAAATATCACGGGGTGGTGCACATTGTATTGGTGTGTGTTACATTACATTCACAAGGAGGAGTGAGAAAAACATCAGGGGTTGTGTGAATCGGAGGGTCTGAATTAGGATAGGCAGTGAGTGGCAATGTAGGATGGAGAAAAGCACCGCGGGGTGGTCAGCATGGGGAGGTCAGGGAACATGCAGTGGAAATGTAGGATAGGTTTCTGAAAAACATCGCGGGGTGGTGCGCATTGTATGGGTGTGTGTTACATTACATTCACTAGTAGGAGTGAGAAAAACATCACGGGGTGGTGCGCATTGTATGGGTGTGTGTTACATTACATTCACTAGTAGGAGTGAGAAAAACATCACGGGGTGGTGCGCATTGTATGGGTGTGTGTTACATTACATTCACTATTAGGAGTGAGAAAAACATCACGGGGTGGTGTGAATCGGAGGGTCTGAATTAGGATAGGCAGTGAGTGGCAATGTAGGATGGAGAAAAGCACCGCGGGGTGGTCAGCAAAGGGAGGTCAGGGAACATGCAGTGGAAATGTAGGATAGGTTTCTGAAAAACATCGCGGGGTGGTGCGCATTGTATGGGTGTGTGTTACATTTCATTCACTAGTAGGAGTGAGAAAAACATCACGGGGAGGTGCGCATTGTATGGGTGTGTGTTACATTACATTCACTAGTAGGAGTGAGAAAAACATCACGGGGTGGTGCGCATTGTATGGGTGTGTGTTACATTACATTCATTAGTAGGAGTGAGAAAAACATCACGGGGTGGTGCGCATTGTATGGGTGTGTGTTACATTACATTCACTAGTAGGAGTGAGAAAAACATCACGGGGTGGTGGGAATCGGAGGATCTCAATTAGGATAGGCAGTGAGTGGCAATGTAGGATGGAGAAAAGCATCGCTGGGTGGTCAGCATGGGGAGGTCAGGGAACATGCAGTTGCAATGTAGGATAGGTTTCTGAAAAACATCGTGGGGTGGTGCGCATTGTATGGGTGTGTGTTACATTACATTCACTAGTAGGAGTGAGAAAAACATCACGGGGTGGTGCACATTGTATGGGTGTGTGTTACTTTACATTCACTAGTAGGAGTGAGAAAAACATCACGGGGTGGTGCGCATTGTATGGGTGTGTGTTACATTACATTCACTAGTAGTAGTGAGAATAACATCACGGGGTGGTGCGCATTGTATGGGTGTGTGTTACATTACATTCACTAGTAGGAGTGAGAAAAACATCACGGGGTGGTGCGCATTGTATGGGTGTGTGTTACATTACATTCACTAGTAGGAGTGAGAAAAATATCACGGGGTGGTGCACATTGTATTGGTGTGTGTTACATTACATTCACAAGTAGGAGTGAGAAAAACATCAGGGGTTGTGTGAATCGGAGGGTCTGAATTAGGATAGGCAGTGAGTGGCAATGTAGGATGGAGAAAAGCACCGCGGGGTGGTCAGCATGGGGAGGTCAGGGAACATGCAGTGGAAATGTAGGATAGGTTTCTGAAAAACATCGCGGGGTGGTGCGCATTGTATGGGTGTGTGTTACATTACATTCACTAGTAGGAGTGAGAAAACCATCGCGGGGTGGTGCGTATTGAATTGGTGTGTGTTACATTACATTCACTAGTAGGAGTGAGAAAAACATCACGGGGTGGTGCGCATTGTATGGGTGTGTGTTACATTACATTCACTACTAGGAGTGAGAAATACATCACGGGGTGGTGCGCATTGTATGGGTGTGTGTTACATTACATTCACTAGTAGGAGGGAGAAAAACATCACGGGGTGGTGCGCATTGTATGGGTGTGTGTTACATTACATTCACTAGTAGGAGTGAGAAAAACATCACGGGGTGGTGCGCATTGAATGGGTGTGTGTTACATTACATTCACTAGTAGGAGGGAGAAAAACATCACGGGGTGGTGCGCATTGTATGGGTGTGTGTTACATTACATTCATTAGTAGGAGTGAGAAAAACATCACGGGGTGGTGCGCATTGTATGGGTGTGTGTTACATTACATTCACTAGTAGGAGTGAGAAAAACATCACGGGGTGGTGGGAATCGGAGGATCTCAATTAGGATAGGCAGTGAGTGGCAATGTAGGATGGAGAAAAGCATCGCTGGGTGGTCAGCATGGGGAGGTCAGGGAACATGCAGTGGCAATGTAGGATAGGTTTCTGAAAAACATCGTGGGGTGGTGCGCATTGTATGGGTGTGTGTTACATTACATTCACTAGTAGGAGTGAGAAAAACATCACGGGGTGGTGCACATTGTATGGGTGTGTGTTACTTTACATTCTCTAGTAGGAGTGAGAAAAACATCACGGGGTGGTGCGCATTGTATGGGTGTGTGTTACATTACATTCACTAGTAGGAGTGAGAATAACATCACGGGGTGGTGCGCATTGTATGGGTGTGTGTTACATTACATTCACTAGTAGGAGTGAGAAAAACATCACGGGGTGGTGCGCATTGTATGGGTGTGTGTTACATTACATTCACTAGTAGGAGTGAGAAAAATATCACGGGGTGGTGCACATTGTATTGGTGTGTGTTACATTACATTCACAAGTAGGAGTGAGAAAAACATCAGGGGTTGTGTGAATCGGAGGGTCTGAATTAGGATAGGCAGTGAGTGACAATGTAGGATGGAGAAAAGCACCGCGGGGTGGTCAGCATGGGGAGGTCAGGGAACATGCAGTGGAAATGTAGGATAGGTTTCTGAAAAACATCGCGGAGTGGTGCGCATTGTATGGGTGTGTGTTACATTACATTCACTAGTAGGAGTGAGAAAACCATCGCGGGGTGGTGCGTATTGAATTGGTGTGTGTTACATTACATTCACTAGTAGGAGTGAGAAAAACATCGCGGGGTGGTGCGCATTGTATGGGTGTGTGTTACATTACATTCACTAGTAGGAGTGAGAAAAACATCGCGGGGTGGTGCGCATTGTATGGGTGTGTGTTACATTACATTCACTAGTAGGAGTGAGAAAAACATCGCGGGTTGGTGCGCATTGTATGGGTGTGTGTTACATTATATTCAGTAGTAGGAGTGAGAAAAACATCACGGGGTGGTGGGAATTGGAGGATCTGAATTAGGATAGGCAGTGAGTGGCCATGTAGGATGGAGAAAAGCACCACGGGGTGGTCAGCATAGGGAGGTCAGGGAACATGCAGTGGCAAGGTAGGATAGGTTTCTGAAAAACATCGTGGGGTGGTGGGCATTGTATGGGTGTGTGTTACATTACATTCACTAGTAGGAGTGAGAAAAACATCACGGGGTGGTGCGCATTGTATGGGTGTGTGTTACATTACATTCACTAGTAGGAGTGAGAAAACCATCGCGGGGTGGTGCGTATTGAACTGGTGTGTGTTACATTACATTCACTAGTAGGAGTGAGAAAACGATCGCGGGGTGGTGCGCATTGTATGGGTGTGTGTTACATTACATTCACTAGTAGGAGTGAGAAAAACATCGCGGGGTGGTGCGCATTGTATGGGTGTGTGTTACATTACATTCACTAGTAGGAGTGAGAAAAACATCACGGGGTGGTGGGAATCGGAGGATCTGAATTAGGATAGGCAGTGAGTGGCAATGTAGGATGGAGAAAAGCACCATGGGGTGGTCAGCATGGGAGGTCAGGGAACATGCAGTGGCAATGTAGGATAGGTTTCTGAAAAACATCACGGGGTGCTGCGCATTGTATGGGTGTGTGTTACATTACATTCACTAGTAGGAGTGAGAAAAACATCACGGGGTGGTGCGCATTGTATGGGTGTGTGTTACATTACATTCACTTGTAGGAGTGAGAAAAACATCGCGGGGTGGTGCGCATTGTATGGCTGTGTGTTACATTACATTCACTAGTAGGAGTGGGAAAAACATCACGGGGTGGTGCGCATTGTATGGGTGTGTGTTACATTACATTCACTAGAAGGAGTGAGAAAAACTTCACGGGGTGGTCGGAATCGGAGAGTCTGAATTAGGATAGGCAGTGAGTGGCAATGTAGGATGGAGAAAAGCACCATGGGGTGGTCAGCATGGGAGGTCAGGGAACATGCAGTGGCAATGTAGGATAGGTTTCTGAAAAACATCACGGGGTGCTGCGCATTGTATGGGTGTGTGTTACATTACATTCACTAGTAGGAGTGAGAAAAACATCACGGGGTGGTGCGCATTGTATGGGTGTGTGTTACATTACATTCACTTGTAGGAGTGAGAAAAACATCGCGGGGTGGTGCGCATTGTATGGCTGTGTGTTACATTACATTCACTAGTAGGAGTGAGAAAAACATCGCGGGGTGGTGCGCATTCTATGGGTGTGTGTTACATTACATTCACTAGTAGGAGGGAGAAAAACATCACGGGGTGGTGCGCATTGTATGGGTGTGTGTTACATTACATTCACTAGTAGGAGTGAGAAAAACATCACGGGGTGGTGCGCATTGTATGCGTGTGTGTTACATTACATTCACTAGTAGGAGTGAGAAAAACATCACGGGGTGGTGCGCATTGTATGGGTGTGTGTTACATTACATTCACTAGTAGGAGTGAGAAATACATCACGGGGTAGTGTGAATCAGAGGGTCTGAATTAGGATAGGCAGTGAGTGGCAATGTAGGATGGAGTAAAGCACCGCGGGGTGGTAAGCATGGGGAGGTCAGGGAACATGTAGTGGGTATGTAGGATAGGTTTCTGAAAAACATGCCGGGGTGGTGCGCATTGTATGGGTGTGTGTTACATTACATTCACTAGTAGGAGTGAGAAAAACATCACGGGGTGGTGCACATTGTATGGGTGTGTGTTACATTACATTCACTAGTATGAGTGAGAAAAACATCGCGGGGTGGTGCGCATTGTATGGGTGTGTGTTACATTACATTCACTAGTAGGAGTGAGAAAAACATCACGGGGTGGTGCGCATTGTATGGGTGTGTGTTACATTACATTCACTAGTAGGAGTGAGATATCATCACGGTGTGGTGCGCATTGTATGGGTGTGTGTTACATTACATTCACTAGTAGGAGTGAGAAAAACATCACTGGGTGGTGCGCATTGTATGGGTGTGTGTTACATTACATTCACTAGTAGGAGTGAGAAAAACCTCACGGGGTGGTGCGCATTGTACGGGTGTGTGTTACATTACAATCACTAGTAGGAGTCAGAAAAACATCACGGGGTGGGGCGCATTGTATGGGTGTGTGTTACATTACATTCACTAGTAGGAGTGAGAAAAACATCACGGGGTGGTGCGCATTGTATTGGTGTGTGTTACATTACATTCACTAGTAGGAGTGAGAAAAACATCACGGGGTGGTGCGCATTGTATGGGTATGTGTTACATTACATTCACTAGTAGGAGTGAGAAAAACATCACGGGGTGGTGCGCATTGTATGGGTGTGTGTTACATTACATTCACTAGTAGGAGTGAGAAAAACATCACGGGGTGGTGGGAATCGGAGGGTCTGAATTAGGATAGGCAGTGAGTGGCAATGTAGGTTGGAGAAAAGCACCGCGGGTTGGTCAGCATGTGGAGGTCAGGGAACATGCAGTGGCAATGTAGGATAGGTTTGTGAAAAACATCACGGGGTGGTGCGCATTGTATGGGTGTGTGTTACATTACATTCACTAGTAGGAGTGAGAAAAACATCACGGGGTGGTTCGCATTGTATGGGTGTGTGTTGCATTACATTCACTAGTAGGAGTGAGAAAAACATCACGGGGTGGTGTGAATCCGAGGGTCTGTATTAGGATAGGCAGTGAGTGGCAATGTAGGATGGAGAAAAGCACCGCGGGGTGGTCAGCATGGGGAGGTCAGGGAACATGCAGTGGCAATGTAGGATAGGTTTCTGAAAAACATCGCGGGGTGGTGCGCATTGTATGGGTGTGTGTTACATTACATTCACTAGTAGGAGTGAGGAAAACATCACGGGGTGGTACGCATTGTATGGGTGTGTGTTACATTACATTCACTAGTAGGAGTGAGAAAAACATCACGGTGTGGTGCGCATTGTATGCGTGTGTGTTACATTACATTCACTAGTAGGAGTGAGAAAAACATCACGGGGTGGTGCGCATTGTATGGGTGTGTGTTACATTACATTAACTAGTAGGCGTGAGAAAAACATCACGGGGTGGTGTGAATCGGAGGGTCTGAATTAGGATAGGCAGCGAGTGGCAATGTAGGATGGAGAAAAGCACCGTGGGGTGGTCAGCATGGGGAGGTCAGGGAACATGCAGTGGCAATGTAGGATAGGTTTCTGAAAAACATCGCGGGGTGGTGCGCATTGTATGGGTGTGTGTTACATTACATTCACTAGTAGGAGTGAGAAAAACATCACGGGGTGGTGCACATTGTATGGGTGTGTGTTACATTACATTCTTAGTAGGAGTGAGAAAAACATCGCGGGGTGGTGCGCATTGTATGGGTGTGTGTTACATTACATTCACTAGTAGGAGTGAGAAAAACATCACGGGGTGGTGGGAATCGGAGGGTCTGAATTAGGATAGGCAGTGAGTGGCAATGTAGGATGGAGAAAATCACCGTGGGGTGGTCAGCATGGGAGGTCAGGGAACATGCAGTGGCAATGTAGGATAGGTTTCTGAAAAACATCGCGGGGTGGTGCGCATTGTATGGGTGTGTGTTACATTACATTCACTAGTAGGAGTGAGAAAAACATCACGGGGTGGTGCGCATTGTATGGGTGCGTGTTACATTACATTCACTAGTAGGAGTGAGAAAAACATCACGGGGTGGTGGGATTCGGAGGGTCTATATTAGGATAGGCAGTGAGTGGCAATGTAGGATGCAGAAAAGCACCGTGGGGTGGTCAGCATGGGAGGTCAGGGAACATGCAGTGGAAATATATGATAGGTTTCTGAAAAACATCGCGGGGTGGTGCGCATTGTATGGGTGTGTGTTACATTATATTCACTAGTAGGAGTGAGAAAAACATCACGCGGTGGTGCGCATTGTATGGGTGTGTGTTACATTACATTCACTAGTAGGAGTGAGAAAAACATCACGGGGTGGTGCGCATTGTATGGGTGTGTGTTACATTACATTCACTAGAATAAGTGAGAAAAACATTACGGGGTGGTGCGCATTGTATGGGTGTGTGTTACATTACATTCACTAGTAGGAGTGAGAAAAACATCACGGGGTGGTGCGCATTGTATGGGTGTGTGTTACATTACATTCACTAGTAGGAGTGAGAAAAACATCACGGGGTGGTGCGCATTGTATGGGTGTGTGTTACATTACATTCAATACTAGGAGTGAGAAATACATCACGGGGTGGTGCGCATTGTATGGGTGTGTGTTACATTACATTCACTAGTAGGAGGGAGAAAAACATCACGGGGTGGTGCGCATTGTATGGGTGTGTGTTACATTACATTCACTAGTAGGAGTGAGAAAAACATCACGGGGTGGTGCGCATTGAATGGGTGTGTGTTACATTACATTCACTAGTAGGAGGGAGAAAAACATCACGGGATGGTGCGCATTGTATGGGTGTGTGTTACATTACATTCACAAGTAGGAGTGAGAAAAACATCACGGGGTAGTGTGAATCTGAGGGTCTGAATTAGGATAGGCAGTGAGTGGCAATGTAGGATGGAGTAAAGCACCGCGGGGTGGTAAGCATGGGGAGGTCAGGGAACATGTAGTGGCTATGTAGGATAGGTTTCTGAAAAACATGCCGGGGTGGTGCGCATTGTATGGGTGTGTGTTACATTACATTCACTAGTAGGAGTGAGAAAAACATCACGGGGTGGTGCACATTGTATGGGTGTGTGTTACATTACATTCACTAGTAGGAGTGAGAAAAACATCGCGGGGTGGTGCGCATTGTATGGGTGTGTGTTACATTACATTCACTAGTAGGAGTGAGAAAAACATCACGGGGTGGTGCGCATTGTATGGGTGTGTGTTACATTACATTCATTAGTAGGAGTGAGAAAAACCTCACGGGGTGGTGCGCATTGTACGGGTGTGTGTTACATTACAATCACTAGTAGGAGTCAGAAAAACATCACGGGGTGGGGCGCATTGTATGGGTGTGTGTTACATTACATTCACTAGTAGGAGTGAGAAAAACATCACGGGGTGGTGGGAATCGGAGGGTCTGAATTAGGATAGGCAGTGAGTGGCAATGTAGGTTGGAGAAAAGCACCGCGGGTTGGTCAGCATGGGGAGGTCAGGGAACATGCAGTGGCAATGTAGGATAGGTTTGTGAAAAACATCACGGGGTGGTGCGCATTGTATGGGTGTGTGTTACATTACATTCACTAGTAGGAGTGAGAAAAACATCACGGGGTGGTTCGCATTGTATGGGTGTGTATTGCATTACATTCACTAGTAGGAGTGAGAAAAACATCACGGGGTGGTGTGAATCCGAGGGTTTGTATTAGGATAGGCAGTGAGTGGCAATGTAGGATGGAGAAAAGCACCGCGGGGTGGTCAGCATGGGGAGGTCAGGGAACATGCAGTGGCAATGTAGGATAGGTTTCTGAAAAACATCGCGGGGTGGTGCGCATTGTATGGGTGTGTGTTACATTACATTCACTAGTAGGAGTGAGAAAAACATCACGGGGTGGTACGCATTGTATGGGTGTGTGTTACATTACATTCACTAGTAGGAGTGAGAAAAACATCACGGTGTGGTGCGCATTGTATGGGTGTGTGTTACATTACATTCACTAGTAGGAGTGAGAAAAACATCACGGGGTGGTGCGCATTGTATGGGTGTGTGTTACATTACATTAACTAGTAGGAGTGAGAAAAACATCACGGGGTGGTGTGAATCGGAGGGTCTGAATTAGGATAGGCAGCGAGTGGCAATGTAGGATGGAGAAAAGCACCGTGGGGTGGTCAGCATGGGGAGGTTAGGGAACATGCAGTGGCAATGTAGGATAGGTTTCTGAAAAACATCGCGGGGTGGTGCGCATTGTATGGGTGTGTGTTACATTACATTTACTAGTAGGAGTGAGAAAAACATCACGGGGTGGTGCACATTGTATGGGTGTGTGTTACATTACATTCATTAGTAGGAGTGAGAAAAACATCGCGGGGTGGTGCGCATTGTATGGGTGTGTGTTACATTACATTCACTAGTAGGAGTGAGAAAAACATCACGGGGTGGTGGGAATCGGAGTGTCTGAATTAGGATAGGCAGTGAGTGGCAATGTAGGATGGAGAAAAGCACCATGGGGTGGTCAGCATGGGAGGTCAGGGAACATGCAGTGGCACTGTAGGATAGGTTTCTGAAAAACATCGCGGGGTGGTGCGCATTGTATGGGTGTGTGTTACATTACATTCACTAGTAGGAGTGAGAAAAACATCACGGGGTGGTGCGCATTGTATGGGTGTGTGTTACATTACATTCACTAGTAGGAGTGAGAAAAACATCACGGGGTAGTGTGAATCAGAGGGTCTGAATTAGGATAGGCAGTGAGTGGCAATGTAGGATGGAGTAAAGCACCGCGGGGTGGTAAGCATGGGGAGGTCAGGGAACATGTAGTGGCTATGTAGGATAGGTTTCTGAAAAACATGCCGGGGTGGTGCGCATTGTATGGGTGTGTGTTACATTACATTCACTAGTAGGAGTGAGAAAAACATCACGGGGTGGTGCACATTGTATGGGTGTGTGTTACATTACATTCACTAGTAGGAGTGAGAAAAACATCGCGGGGTGGTGCGCATTGTATGGGTGTGTGTTACATTACATTCACTAGTAGGAGTGAGAAAAACATCACGGGGTGGTGCGCATTGTATGGGTGTGTGTTACATTACATTTACTAGTAGGAGTGAGATATCATCACGGTGTGGTGCGCATTGTATGGGTGTGTGTTACATTACATTCACTAGTAGGAGTGAGAAAAACATCACTGGGTGGTGCGCATTGTATGGGTGTGTGTTACATTACATTCACTAGTAGGAGTGAGAAAAACATCACGGGGTGGTGCACATTGTATGGGTGTGTGTTACATTACATTCACTAGTAGGAGTGAGAAAAACATCACGGGGTGGTGCGCATTGTATGGGTGTGTGTTACATTACATTCACTAGTAGGAGTGAGAAAAACCTCACGGGGTGGTGCGCATTGTATGGGTGTGTGTTACATTACAATCACTAGTAGGAGTCAGAAAAACATCACGGGGTGGGGCGCATTGTATGGGTGTGTGTTACATTACATTCACTAGTAGGAGTGAGAAAAACATCACGGGGTGGTGCGCATTGTATTGGTGTGTGTTACATTACATTCACTAGTAGGAGTGAGAAAAACATCACGGGGTGGTGCGCATTGTATGGGTATGTGTTACATTACATTCACTAGTAGGAGTGAGAAAAACATCACGGGGTGGTGCGCATTGTATGGGTGTGTGTTACATTACATTCACTAGTAGGAGTGAGAAAAACATCACGGGGTGGTGGGAATCGGAGGGTCTGAATTAGGATAGGCAGTGAGTGGCAATGTAGGTTGGAGAAAAGCACCCTGGGTTGGTCAGCATGTGGAGGTCAGGGAACATGCAGTGGCAATGTAGGATAGGTTTGTGAAAAACATCACGGGGTGGTGCGCATTGTATGGGTGTGTGTTACATTACATTCATTAGTAGGAGTGAGAAAAACATCACGGGGTGGTTCGCATTGTATGGGTGTGTGTTGCATTACATTCACTAGTAGGAGTGAGAAAAACATCACGGGGTGGTGTGAATCCGAGGGTCTGTATTAGGATAGGCAGTGAGTGGCAATGTAGGATGGAGAAAAGCACCGCGGGGTGGTCAGCATGGGGAGGTCAGGGAACATGCAGTGGCAAAGTAGGATAGGTTTCTGAAAAACATCGCGGGGTGGTGCGCATTGTATGGGTGTGTGTTACATTACATGCACTAGTAGGAGTGAGAAAAACATCACGGGGTGGTACGCATTGTATGGGTGTGTGTTACATTACATTCACTAGTAGGAGTGAGAAAAACATCACGGTGTGGTGCGCATTGTATGGGTGTGTGTTACATTACATTCACTAGTAGGAGTGAGAAAAACATCACGGGGTGGTGCGCATTGTATGGGTGTGTGTTACATTACATTAACTAGTAGGAGTGAGAAAAACATCACGGGGTGGTGTGAATCGGAGGGTCTGAATTAGGATAGGCAGCGAGTGGCAATGTAGGATGGAGAAAAGCACCGTGGGGTGGTCAGCATGGGGAGGTCAGGGAACATGCAGTGGCAATGTAGGATAGGTTTCTGAAAAACATTGCGGGGTGGTGCGCATTGTATGGGTGTGTGTTACATTACATTCACTAGTAGGAGTGAGAAAAACATCACGGGGTGGTGCACATTGTATGGGTGTGTGTTACATTACATTCATTAGTAGGAGTGAGAAAAACATCGCGGGGTGGTGCGCATTGTATGGGTGTGTGTTACATTACATTCACTAGTAGGAGTGAGAAAAACATCACGGGGTGGTGGGAATCGGAGTGTCTGAATTAGGATAGGCAGTGAGTGGCAATGTAGGATGGAGAAAAGCACCATGGGGTGGTCAGCATGGGAGGTCAGGGAACATGCAGTGGCACTGTAGGATAGGTTTTGAAAAACATCGCGGGGTGGTGCGCATTGTATGGGTGTGTGTTACATTACATTCACTAGTAGGAGTGAGAAAAACATCACGGGGTGGTGCGCATTGTATGGGTGTGTGTTACATTACATTCACTAGTAGGAATGAGAAAAACATCACGGGGTGGTGGGAATCGGAGGGTCTGAATTAGGATAGGCAGTGAGTGGCAATGTAGGATGGAGAAAAGCACCGTGGGGTGGTCAGCATGGGAGGTCAGGGAACATGCAGTGGCAATGTAGGATAGGTTTCTGAAAAACATGGCGGGGTGGTGCGCATTGTATGGGTGTGTGTTACATTACATTCACTAGTAGGAGTGAGAAAAACATCACGGGGTGGTGCGCATTGTATGGGTGCGTGTTACATTACATTCACTAGTAGGAGTGAGAAAAACATCACGGGGTGGTGGGATTCGGAGGGTCTGAATTAGGATAGGCAGTGAGTGGCAATGTAGGATGCAGAAAAGCACCGTGGGGTGGTCAGCATGGGAGGTCAGGGAACATGCAGTGGCAATGTAGGATAGGTTTCTGAAAAACATCGCGGGGTGGTGCGCATTGTATGGGTGTGTGTTACATTACATTCACTAGTAGGAGTGAGAAAAACATCACGGGGTGGTGCGCATTGTATGGGTGTGTGTTACATTACATTCACTAGTAGGAGTGAGAAAAACATCACGGGGTGGTGCGCATTGTATGGGTGTGTGTTACATTACATTCACTAGAATAAGTGAGAAAAACATTACGGGGTGGTGCGCATTGTTTGGGTGTGTGTTACATTACATTCACTAGTAGGAGTGAGAAAAACATCACGGGGTGGTGCGCATTGTATGGGTGTGTGTTACATTACATTCACTAGTAGGAGTGAGAAAAACATCACGGGGTCGTGTGAATCGGAGGGTCTGAATTAGGATAGGCAGTGAGTGGCAATGTAGGATGGAGTAAAGCACCGCGGGGTGGTAAGCATGGGGAGGTCAGGGAACATGTAGTGGCTATGTAGGATAGGTTTCTGAAAAACATGCCTGGGTGGTGCGCATTGTATGGGTGTGTGTTACATTACATTCACTAGTAGGAGTGAGAAAAACATCACGGGGTGGTGCACATTGTATGGGTGTGTGTTACATTACATTCACTAGTAGGAGTGAGAAAAACATCGCGGGGTGGTGCGCATTGTATGGGTGTGTGTTACATTACATTCACTAGTAGGAGTGAGAAAAACATCACGGGGTGGTTCGCATTGTATGGGTGTGTGTTGCATTACATTCACTAGTAGGAGTGAGAAAAACATCACGGGGTGGTGTGAATCCGAGGGTCTGTATTAGGATAGGCAGTGAGTGGCAATGTAGGATGGAGAAAAGCACCGCGGGGTGGTCAGCATGGGGAGGTCAGGGAACATGCAGTGGCAATGTAGGATAGGTTTCTGAAAAACATCGCGGGGTGGTGCGCATTGTATGGGTGTGTGTTACATTACATGCACTAGTAGGAGTGAGAAAAACATCACGGGGTGGTATGCATTGTATGGGTGTGTGTTACATTACATTCACTAGTAGGAGTGAGAAAAACATCACGGTGTGGTGCGCATTGTATGGGTGTGTGTTACATTACATTCACTAGTAGGAGTGAGAAAAACATCACGGGGTGGTGCGCATTGTATGGGTGTGTGTTACATTACATTAACTAGTAGGAGTGAGAAAAACATCACGGGGTGGTGTGAATCGGAGGGTCTGAATTAGGATAGGCAGCGAGTGGCAATGTAGGATGTAGAAAAGCACCGTGGGGTGGTCAGCATGGGGAGGTCAGGGAACATGCAGTGGCAATGTAGGATAGGTTTCTGAAAAACATTGCGGGGTGGTGCGCATTGTATGGGTGTGTGTTACATTACATTCACTAGTAGGAGTGAGAAAAACATCACGGGGTGGTGCACATTGTATGGGTGTGTGTTACATTACATTCATTAGTAGGAGTGAGAAAAACATCGCGGGGTGGTGCGCATTGTATGGGTGTGTGTTACATTACATTCACTAGTAGGAGTGAGAAAAACATCACGGGGTGGTGGGAATCGGAGTGTCTGAATTAGGATAGGCAGTGAGTGGCAATGTAGGATGGAGAAAAGCACCATGGGGTGGTCAGCATGGGAGGTCAGGGAACATGCAGTGGCACTGTAGGATAGGTTTTGAAAAACATCGCGGGGTGGTGCGCATTGTATGGGTGTGTGTTACATTACATTCACTAGTAGGAGTGAGAAAAACATCACGGGGTGGTGCGCATTGTATGGGTGTGTGTTACATTACATTCACTAGTAGGAATGAGAAAAACATCACGGGGTGGTGGGAATCGGAGGGTCTGAATTAGGATAGGCAGTGAGTGGCAATGTAGGATGGAGAAAAGCACCGTGGGGTGGTCAGCATGGGAGGTCAGGGAACATGCAGTGGCAATGTAGGATAGGTTTCTGAAAAACATGGCGGGGTGGTGCGCATTGTATGGGTGTGTGTTACATTACATTCACTAGTAGGAGTGAGAAAAACATCACGGGGTGGTGCGCATTGTATGGGTGTGTGTTACATTACATTCACTAGTAGGAGTGAGAAAAACATCACGGTGTGGTGCGCATTGTATGGGTGTGTGTTACATTACATTCACTAGTAGGAGTGAGAAAAACATCACGGGGTGGTGCGCATTGTATGGGTGTGTGTTACATTACATTAACTAGTAGGAGTGAGAAAAACATCACGGGGTGGTGTGAATCGGAGGGTCTGAATTAGGATAGGCAGCGAGTGGCAATGTAGGATGGAGAAAAGCACCGTGGGGTGGTCAGCATGGGGAGGTTAGGGAACATGCAGTGGCAATGTAGGATAGGTTTCTGAAAAACATCGCGGGGTGGTGCGCATTGTATGGGTGTGTGTTACATTACATTCACTAGTAGGAGTGAGAAAAACATCACGGGGTGGTGCACATTGTATGGGTGTGTGTTACATTACATTCATTAGTAGGAGTGAGAAAAACATCGCGGGGTGGTGCGCATTGTATGGGTGTGTGTTACATTACATTCACTAGTAGGAGTGAGAAAAACATCACGGGGTGGTGGGAATCGGAGTGTCTGAATTAGGATAGGCAGTGAGTGGCAATGTAGGATGGAGAAAAGCACCATGGGGTGGTCAGCATGGGAGGTCAGGGAACATGCAGTGGCACTGTAGGATAGGTTTCTGAAAAACATCGCGGGGTGGTGCGCATTGTATGGGTGTGTGTTACATTACATTCACTAGTAGGAGTGAGAAAAAATCACGGGGTGGTGCGTATTGTATGGGTGTGTGTTACATTACATTCACTAGTAGGAATGAGAAAAACATCACGGGGTGGTGGGAATCGGAGGGTCTGAATTAGGATAGGCAGTGAGTGGCAATGTAGGATGGAGAAAAGCACCGTGGGGTGGTCAGCATGGGAGGTCAGGGAACATGCAGTGGCAATGTAGGATAGGTTTCTGAAAAACATCGCGGGGTGGTGCGCATTGTATGGGTGTGTGTTACATTACATTCACTAGTAGGAGTGAGAAAAACATCACGGGGTGGTGCGCATTGTATGGGTCCGTGTTACATTACATTCACTAGTAGGAG
This sequence comes from Cavia porcellus, assembly GCF_034190915.1. NCBI lineage: Eukaryota > Metazoa > Chordata > Mammalia > Rodentia > Caviidae > Cavia > Cavia porcellus. The sequence goes on from NW_026947602.1 coordinate 358,794, forward strand.
TGAGCAAAACATCACGGGGTGGTGGGATTCGGAGGGTCTGAATTAGGATAGGCAGTGAGTGGCAATGTAGGATGCAGAAAAGCACCGTGGGGTGGTCAGCATGGGAGGTCAGGGAACATGCAGTGACAATGTAGGATAGGTTTCTGAAAAACATCGCGGGGTGGTGCGCATTGTATGGGTGTGTGTTACATTACATTCACTAGTAGGAGTGAGAAAAACATCACGGGGTGGTGCGCATTGTATGGGTGTGTGTTACATTACATTCACTAGGAGGAGTGAGAAAAACATCACGGGGTGGTGCGCATTGTATGGGTGTGTGTTACATTACATTCACTAGAATAAGTGAGAAAAACATTACGGGGTGGTGCGCATTGTATGGGTGTGTGTTACATTACATTCACTAGTAGGAGTGAGAAAAACATCACGGGGTGGTGCGCATTGTATGGGTGTGTGTTACATTACATTCACTAGTAGGAGTGAGAAAAACATCACGGGGTAGTGTGAATCAGAGGGTCTGAATTAGGATAGGCAGTGAGTGGCAATGTAGGATGGAGTAAAGCACCGCGGGGTGGTAAGCATGGGGAGGTCAGGGAACATGTAGTGGGTATGTAGGATAGGTTTCTGAAAAACATGCCGGGGTGGTGCGCATTGTATGGGTGTGTGTTACATTACATTCACTAGTAGGAGTGAGAAAAACATCACGGGGTGGTGCACATTGTATGGGTGTGTGTTACATTACATTCACTAGTATGAGTGAGAAAAACATCGCGGGGTGGTGCGCATTGTATGGGTGTGTGTTACATTACATTCACTAGTAGGAGTGAGAAAAACATCACGGGGTGGTGCGCATTGTATGGGTGTGTGTTACATTACATTCACTAGTAGGAGTGAGATATCATCACGGTGTGGTGCGCATTGTATGGGTGTGTGTTACATTACATTCACTAGTAGGAGTGAGAAAAACATCACTGGGTGGTGCGCATTGTATGGGTGTGTGTTACATTACATTCACTAGTAGGAGTGAGAAAAACCTCACGGGGTGGTGCGCATTGTACGGGTGTGTGTTACATTACAATCACTAGTAGGAGTCAGAAAAACATCACGGGGTGGGGCGCATTGTATGGGTGTGTGTTACATTACATTCACTAGTAGGAGTGAGAAAAACATCACGGGGTGGTGCGCATTGTATTGGTGTGTGTTACATTACATTCACTAGTAGGAGTGAGAAAAACATCACGGGGTGGTGCACATTGTATGGGTGTGTGTTACATTACATTCTTAGTAGGAGTGAGAAAAACATCGCGGGGTGGTGCGCATTGTATGGGTGTGTGTTACATTACATTCACTAGTAGGAGTGAGAAAAACATCACGGGGTGGTGGGAATCGGAGGGTCTGAATTAGGATAGGCAGTGAGTGGCAATGTAGGATGGAGAAAATCACCGTGGGGTGGTCAGCATGGGAGGTCAGGGAACATGCAGTGGCAATGTAGGATAGGTTTCTGAAAAACATCGCGGGGTGGTGCGCATTGTATGGGTGTGTGTTACATTACATTCACTAGTAGGAGTGAGAAAAACATCACGGGGTGGTGCGCATTGTATGGGTGCGTGTTACATTACATTCACTAGTAGGAGTGAGAAAAACATCACGGGGTGGTGGGATTCGGAGGGTCTATATTAGGATAGGCAGTGAGTGGCAATGTAGGATGCAGAAAAGCACCGTGGGGTGGTCAGCATGGGAGGTCAGGGAACATGCAGTGGCAATATATGATAGGTTTCTGAAAAACATCGCGGGGTGGTGCGCATTGTATGGGTGTGTGTTACATTATATTCACTAGTAGGAGTGAGAAAAACATCACGCGGTGGTGCGCATTGTATGGGTGTGTGTTACATTACATTCACTAGTAGGAGTGAGAAAAACATCACGGGGTGGTGCGCATTGTATGGGTGTGTGTTACATTACATTCACTAGAATAAGTGAGAAAAACATTACGGGGTGGTGCGCATTGTATGGGTGTGTGTTACATTACATTCACTAGTAGGAGTGAGAAAAACATCACGGGGTGGTGCGCATTGTATGGGTGTGTGTTACATTACATTCACTAGTAGGAGTGAGAAAAACATCACGGGGTGGTGCGCATTGTATGGGTGTGTGTTACATTACATTCAATACTAGGAGTGAGAAATACATCACGGGGTGGTGCGCATTGTATGGGTGTGTGTTACATTACATTCACTAGTAGGAGGGAGAAAAACATCACGGGGTGGTGCGCATTGTATGGGTGTGTGTTACATTACATTCACTAGTAGGAGTGAGAAAAACATCACGGGGTGGTGCGCATTGAATGGGTGTGTGTTACATTACATTCACTAGTAGGAGGGAGAAAAACATCACGGGATGGTGCGCATTGTATGGGTGTGTGTTACATTACATTCACAAGTAGGAGTGAGAAAAACATCACGGGGTAGTGTGAATCTGAGGGTCTGAATTAGGATAGGCAGTGAGTGGCAATGTAGGATGGAGTAAAGCACCGCGGGGTGGTAAGCATGGGGAGGTCAGGGAACATGTAGTGGCTATGTAGGATAGGTTTCTGAAAAACATGCCGGGGTGGTGCGCATTGTATGGGTGTGTGTTACATTACATTCACTAGTAGGAGTGAGAAAAACATCACGGGGTGGTGCACATTGTATGGGTGTGTGTTACATTACATTCACTAGTAGGAGTGAGAAAAACATCGCGGGGTGGTGCGCATTGTATGGGTGTGTGTTACATTACATTCACTAGTAGGAGTGAGAAAAACATCACGGGGTGGTGCGCATTGTATGGGTGTGTGTTACATTACATTCATTAGTAGGAGTGAGAAAAACCTCACGGGGTGGTGCGCATTGTACGGGTGTGTGTTACATTACAATCACTAGTAGGAGTCAGAAAAACATCACGGGGTGGGGCGCATTGTATGGGTGTGTGTTACATTACATTCACTAGTAGGAGTGAGAAAAACATCACGGGGTGGTGCGCATTGTATTGGTGTGTGTTACATTACATTCACTAGTAGGAGTGAGAAAAACATCACGGGGTGGTGCGCATTGTATGGGTATGTGTTACATTACATTCACTAGTAGGAGTGAGAAAAACATCACGGGGTGGTGCGCATTGTATGGGTGTGTGTTACATTACATTCACTAGTAGGAGTGAGAAAAACATCACGGGGTGGTGGGAATCGGAGGGTCTGAATTAGGATAGGCAGTGAGTGGCAATGTAGGTTGGAGAAAAGCACCGCGGGTTGGTCAGCATGGGGAGGTCAGGGAACATGCAGTGGCAATGTAGGATAGGTTTGTGAAAAACATCACGGGGTGGTGCGCATTGTATGGGTGTGTGTTACATTACATTCACTAGTAGGAGTGAGAAAAACATCACGGGGTGGTTCGCATTGTATGGGTGTGTATTGCATTACATTCACTAGTAGGAGTGAGAAAAACATCACGGGGTGGTGTGAATCCGAGGGTTTGTATTAGGATAGGCAGTGAGTGGCAATGTAGGATGGAGAAAAGCACCGCGGGGTGGTCAGCATGGGGAGGTCAGGGAACATGCAGTGGCAATGTAGGATAGGTTTCTGAAAAACATCGCGGGGTGGTGCGCATTGTATGGGTGTGTGTTACATTACATTCACTAGTAGGAGTGAGAAAAACATCACGGGGTGGTACGCATTGTATGGGTGTGTGTTACATTACATTCACTAGTAGGAGTGAGAAAAACATCACGGTGTGGTGCGCATTGTATGGGTGTGTGTTACATTACATTCACTAGTAGGAGTGAGAAAAACATCACGGGGTGGTGCGCATTGTATGGGTGTGTGTTACATTACATTAACTAGTAGGAGTGAGAAAAACATCACGGGGTGGTGTGAATCGGAGGGTCTGAATTAGGATAGGCAGCGAGTGGCAATGTAGGATGGAGAAAAGCACCGTGGGGTGGTCAGCATGGGGAGGTTAGGGAACATGCAGTGGCAATGTAGGATAGGTTTCTGAAAAACATCGCGGGGTGGTGCGCATTGTATGGGTGTGTGTTACATTACATTTACTAGTAGGAGTGAGAAAAACATCACGGGGTGGTGCACATTGTATGGGTGTGTGTTACATTACATTCATTAGTAGGAGTGAGAAAAACATCGCGGGGTGGTGCGCATTGTATGGGTGTGTGTTACATTACATTCACTAGTAGGAGTGAGAAAAACATCACGGGGTGGTGGGAATCGGAGTGTCTGAATTAGGATAGGCAGTGAGTGGCAATGTAGGATGGAGAAAAGCACCATGGGGTGGTCAGCATGGGAGGTCAGGGAACATGCAGTGGCACTGTAGGATAGGTTTCTGAAAAACATCGCGGGGTGGTGCGCATTGTATGGGTGTGTGTTACATTACATTCACTAGTAGGAGTGAGAAAAACATCACGGGGTGGTGCGCATTGTATGGGTGTGTGTTACATTACATTCACTAGTAGGAGTGAGAAAAACATCACGGGGTAGTGTGAATCAGAGGGTCTGAATTAGGATAGGCAGTGAGTGGCAATGTAGGATGGAGTAAAGCACCGCGGGGTGGTAAGCATGGGGAGGTCAGGGAACATGTAGTGGCTATGTAGGATAGGTTTCTGAAAAACATGCCGGGGTGGTGCGCATTGTATGGGTGTGTGTTACATTACATTCACTAGTAGGAGTGAGAAAAACATCACGGGGTGGTGCACATTGTATGGGTGTGTGTTACATTACATTCACTAGTAGGAGTGAGAAAAACATCGCGGGGTGGTGCGCATTGTATGGGTGTGTGTTACATTACATTCACTAGTAGGAGTGAGAAAAACATCACGGGGTGGTGCGCATTGTATGGGTGTGTGTTACATTACATTTACTAGTAGGAGTGAGATATCATCACGGTGTGGTGCGCATTGTATGGGTGTGTGTTACATTACATTCACTAGTAGGAGTGAGAAAAACATCACTGGGTGGTGCGCATTGTATGGGTGTGTGTTACATTACATTCACTAGTAGGAGTGAGAAAAACATCACGGGGTGGTGCACATTGTATGGGTGTGTGTTACATTACATTCACTAGTAGGAGTGAGAAAAACATCACGGGGTGGTGCGCATTGTATGGGTGTGTGTTACATTACATTCACTAGTAGGAGTGAGAAAAACCTCACGGGGTGGTGCGCATTGTATGGGTGTGTGTTACATTACAATCACTAGTAGGAGTCAGAAAAACATCACGGGGTGGGGCGCATTGTATGGGTGTGTGTTACATTACATTCACTAGTAGGAGTGAGAAAAACATCACGGGGTGGTGCGCATTGTATTGGTGTGTGTTACATTACATTCACTAGTAGGAGTGAGAAAAACATCACGGTGTGGTGCGCATTGTATGGGTGTGTGTTACATTACATTCACTAGTAGGAGTGAGAAAAACATCACGGGGTGGTGCGCATTGTATGGGTGTGTGTTACATTACATTAACTAGTAGGAGTGAGAAAAACATCACGGGGTGGTGTGAATCGGAGGGTCTGAATTAGGATAGGCAGCGAGTGGCAATGTAGGATGGAGAAAAGCACCGTGGGGTGGTCAGCATGGGGAGGTTAGGGAACATGCAGTGGCAATGTAGGATAGGTTTCTGAAAAACATCGCGGGGTGGTGCGCATTGTATGGGTGTGTGTTACATTACATTCACTAGTAGGAGTGAGAAAAACATCACGGGGTGGTGCACATTGTATGGGTGTGTGTTACATTACATTCATTAGTAGGAGTGAGAAAAACATCGCGGGGTGGTGCGCATTGTATGGGTGTGTGTTACATTACATTCACTAGTAGGAGTGAGAAAAACATCACGGGGTGGTGGGAATCGGAGTGTCTGAATTAGGATAGGCAGTGAGTGGCAATGTAGGATGGAGAAAAGCACCATGGGGTGGTCAGCATGGGAGGTCAGGGAACATGCAGTGGCACTGTAGGATAGGTTTCTGAAAAACATCGCGGGGTGGTGCGCATTGTATGGGTGTGTGTTACATTACATTCACTAGTAGGAGTGAGAAAAAATCACGGGGTGGTGCGTATTGTATGGGTGTGTGTTACATTACATTCACTAGTAGGAATGAGAAAAACATCACGGGGTGGTGGGAATCGGAGGGTCTGAATTAGGATAGGCAGTGAGTGGCAATGTAGGATGGAGAAAAGCACCGTGGGGTGGTCAGCATGGGAGGTCAGGGAACATGCAGTGGCAATGTAGGATAGGTTTCTGAAAAACATCGCGGGGTGGTGCGCATTGTATGGGTGTGTGTTACATTACATTCACTAGTAGGAGTGAGAAAAACATCACGGGGTGGTGCGCATTGTATGGGTCCGTGTTACATTACATTCACTAGTAGGAGTGAGCAAAACATCACGGGGTGGTGGGATTCGGAGGGTCTGAATTAGGATAGGCAGTGAGTGGCAATGTAGGATGCAGAAAAGCACCGTGGGGTGGTCAGCATGGGAGGTCAGGGAACATGCAGTGACAATGTAGGATAGGTTTCTGAAAAACATCGCGGGGTGGTGCGCATTGTATGGGTGTGTGTTACATTACATTCACTAGTAGGAGTGAGAAAAACATCACGGGGTGGTGCGCATTGTATGGGTGTGTGTTACATTACATTCACTAGGAGGAGTGAGAAAAACATCACGGGGTGGTGCGCATTGTATGGGTGTGTGTTACATTACATTCACTAGAATAAGTGAGAAAAACATTACGGGGTGGTGCGCATTGTATGGGTGTGTGTTACATTACATTCACTAGTAGGAGTGAGAAAAACATCACGGGGTGGTGCGCATTGTATGGGTGTGTGTTACATTACATTCACTAGTAGGAGTGAGAAAAACATCACGGGGTAGTGTGAATCAGAGGGTCTGAATTAGGATAGGCAGTGAGTGGCAATGTAGGATGGAGTAAAGCACCGCGGGGTGGTAAGCATGGGGAGGTCAGGGAACATGTAGTGGGTATGTAGGATAGGTTTCTGAAAAACATGCCGGGGTGGTGCGCATTGTATGGGTGTGTGTTACATTACATTCACTAGTAGGAGTGAGAAAAACATCACGGGGTGGTGCACATTGTATGGGTGTGTGTTACATTACATTCACTAGTATGAGTGAGAAAAACATCGCGGGGTGGTGCGCATTGTATGGGTGTGTGTTACATTACATTCACTAGTAGGAGTGAGAAAAACATCACGGGGTGGTGCGCATTGTATGGGTGTGTGTTACATTACATTCACTAGTAGGAGTGAGATATCATCACGGTGTGGTGCGCATTGTATGGGTGTGTGTTACATTACATTCACTAGTAGGAGTGAGAAAAACATCACTGGGTGGTGCGCATTGTATGGGTGTGTGTTACATTACATTCACTAGTAGGAGTGAGAAAAACCTCACGGGGTGGTGCGCATTGTACGGGTGTGTGTTACATTACAATCACTAGTAGGAGTCAGAAAAACATCACGGGGTGGGGCGCATTGTATGGGTGTGTGTTACATTACATTCACTAGTAGGAGTGAGAAAAACATCACGTGGTGGTGCGCATTGTATTGGTGTGTGTTACATTACATTCACTAGTAGGAGTGAGAAAAACATCACGGGGTGGTGCGCATTGTATGGGTATGTGTTACATTACATTCACTAGTAGGAGTGAGAAAAACATCACGGGGTGGTGCGCATTGTATGGGTGTGTGTTACATTACATTCACTAGTAGGAGTGAGAAAAACATCACGGGGTGGTGGGAATCGGAGGGTCTGAATTAGGATAGGCAGTGAGTGGCAATGTAGGTTGGAGAAAAGCACCGCGGGTTGGTCAGCATGTGGAGGTCAGGGAACATGCAGTGGCAATGTAGGATAGGTTTGTGAAAAACATCACGGGGTGGTGCGCATTGTATGGGTGTGTGTTACATTACATTCACTAGTAGGAGTGAGAAAAACATCACGGGGTGGTTCGCATTGTATGGGTGTGTGTTGCATTACATTCACTAGTAGGAGTGAGAAAAACATCACGGGGTGGTGTGAATCCGAGGGTCTGTATTAGGATAGGCAGTGAGTGGCAATGTAGGATGGAGAAAAGCACCGCGGGGTGGTCAGCATGGGGAGGTCAGGGAACATGCAGTGGCAATGTAGGATAGGTTTCTGAAAAACATCGCGGGGTGGTGCGCATTGTATGGGTGTGTGTTACATTACATTCACTAGTAGGAGTGAGAAAAACATCACGGGGTGGTACGCATTGTATGGGTGTGTGTTACATTACATTCACTAGTAGGAGTGAGAAAAACATCACGGTGTGGTGCGCATTGTATGCGTGTGTGTTACATTACATTCTTAGTAGGAGTGAGAAAAACATCGCGGGGTGGTGCGCATTGTATGGGTGTGTGTTACATTACATTCACTAGTAGGAGTGAGAAAAACATCACGGGGTGGTGGGAATCGGAGGGTCTGAATTAGGATAGGCAGTGAGTGGCAATGTAGGATGGAGAAAATCACCGTGGGGTGGTCAGCATGGGAGGTCAGGGAACATGCAGTGGCAATGTAGGATAGGTTTCTGAAAAACATCGCGGGGTGGTGCGCATTGTATGGGTGTGTGTTACATTACATTCACTAGTAGGAGTGAGAAAAACATCACGGGGTGGTGCGCATTGTATGGGTGCGTGTTACATTACATTCACTAGTAGGAGTGAGAAAAACATCACGGGGTGGTGGGATTCGGAGGGTCTATATTAGGATAGGCAGTGAGTGGCAATGTAGGATGCAGAAAAGCACCGTGGGGTGGTCAGCATGGGAGGTCAGGGAACATGCAGTGGCAATATATGATAGGTTTCTGAAAAACATCGCGGGGTGGTGCGCATTGTATGGGTGTGTGTTACATTATATTCACTAGTAGGAGTGAGAAAAACATCACGCGGTGGTGCGCATTGTATGGGTGTGTGTTACATTACATTCACTAGTAGGAGTGAGAAAAACATCACGGGGTGGTGCGCATTGTATGGGTGTGTGTTACATTACATTCACTAGAATAAGTGAGAAAAACATTACGGGGTGGTGCGCATTGTATGGGTGTGTGTTACATTACATTCACTAGTAGGAGTGAGAAAAACATCACGGGGTGGTGCGCATTGTATGGGTGTGTGTTACATTACATTCACTAGTAGGAGTGAGAAAAACATCACGGGGTGGTGCGCATTGTATGGGTGTGTGTTACATTACATTCAATACTAGGAGTGAGAAATACATCACGGGGTGGTGCGCATTGTATGGGTGTGTGTTACATTACATTCACTAGTAGGAGGGAGAAAAACATCACGGGGTGGTGCGCATTGTATGGGTGTGTGTTACATTACATTCACTAGTAGGAGTGAGAAAAACATCACGGGGTGGTGCGCATTGAATGGGTGTGTGTTACATTACATTCACTAGTAGGAGGGAGAAAAACATCACGGGATGGTGCGCATTGTATGGGTGTGTGTTACATTACATTCACAAGTAGGAGTGAGAAAAACATCACGGGGTAGTGTGAATCTGAGGGTCTGAATTAGGATAGGCAGTGAGTGGCAATGTAGGATGGAGTAAAGCACCGCGGGGTGGTAAGCATGGGGAGGTCAGGGAACATGTAGTGGCTATGTAGGATAGGTTTCTGAAAAACATGCCGGGGTGGTGCGCATTGTATGGGTGTGTGTTACATTACATTCACTAGTAGGAGTGAGAAAAACATCACGGGGTGGTGCACATTGTATGGGTGTGTGTTACATTACATTCACTAGTAGGAGTGAGAAAAACATCGCGGGGTGGTGCGCATTGTATGGGTGTGTGTTACATTACATTCACTAGTAGGAGTGAGAAAAACATCACGGGGTGGTGCGCATTGTATGGGTGTGTGTTACATTACATTCATTAGTAGGAGTGAGAAAAACCTCACGGGGTGGTGCGCATTGTACGGGTGTGTGTTACATTACAATCACTAGTAGGAGTCAGAAAAACATCACGGGGTGGGGCGCATTGTATGGGTGTGTGTTACATTACATTCACTAGTAGGAGTGAGAAAAACATCACGGGGTGGTGCGCATTGTATTGGTGTGTGTTACATTACATTCACTAGTAGGAGTGAGAAAAACATCACGGGGTGGTGCGCATTGTATGGGTATGTGTTACATTACATTCACTAGTAGGAGTGAGAAAAACATCACGGGGTGGTGCGCATTGTATGGGTGTGTGTTACATTACATTCACTAGTAGGAGTGAGAAAAACATCACGGGGTGGTGGGAATCGGAGGGTCTGAATTAGGATAGGCAGTGAGTGGCAATGTAGGTTGGAGAAAAGCACCGCGGGTTGGTCAGCATGGGGAGGTCAGGGAACATGCAGTGGCAATGTAGGATAGGTTTGTGAAAAACATCACGGGGTGGTGCGCATTGTATGGGTGTGTGTTACATTACATTCACTAGTAGGAGTGAGAAAAACATCACGGGGTGGTTCGCATTGTATGGGTGTGTATTGCATTACATTCACTAGTAGGAGTGAGAAAAACATCACGGGGTGGTGTGAATCCGAGGGTTTGTATTAGGATAGGCAGTGAGTGGCAATGTAGGATGGAGAAAAGCACCGCGGGGTGGTCAGCATGGGGAGGTCAGGGAACATGCAGTGGCAATGTAGGATAGGTTTCTGAAAAACATCGCGGGGTGGTGCGCATTGTATGGGTGTGTGTTACATTACATTCACTAGTAGGAGTGAGAAAAACATCACGGGGTGGTACGCATTGTATGGGTGTGTGTTACATTACATTCACTAGTAGGAGTGAGAAAAACATCACGGTGTGGTGCGCATTGTATGGGTGTGTGTTACATTACATTCACTAGTAGGAGTGAGAAAAACATCACGGGGTGGTGCGCATTGTATGGGTGTGTGTTACATTACATTAACTAGTAGGAGTGAGAAAAACATCACGGGGTGGTGTGAATCGGAGGGTCTGAATTAGGATAGGCAGCGAGTGGCAATGTAGGATGGAGAAAAGCACCGTGGGGTGGTCAGCATGGGGAGGTTAGGGAACATGCAGTGGCAATGTAGGATAGGTTTCTGAAAAACATTGCGGGGTGGTGCGCATTGTATGGGTGTGTGTTACATTACATTTACTAGTAGGAGTGAGAAAAACATCACGGGGTGGTGCACATTGTATGGGTGTGTGTTACATTACATTCATTAGTAGGAGTGAGAAAAACATCGCGGGGTGGTGCGCATTGTATGGGTGTGTGTTACATTACATTCACTAGTAGGAGTGAGAAAAACATCACGGGGTGGTGGGAATCGGAGTGTCTGAATTAGGATAGGCAGTGAGTGGCAATGTAGGATGGAGAAAAGCACCATGGGGTGGTCAGCATGGGAGGTCAGGGAACATGCAGTGGCACTGTAGGATAGGTTTCTGAAAAACATCGCGGGGTGGTGCGCATTGTATGGGTGTGTGTTACATTACATTCACTAGTAGGAGTGAGAAAAACATCACGGGGTGGTGCGCATTGTATGGGTGTGTGTTACATTACATTCACTAGTAGGAGTGAGAAAAACATCACGGGGTAGTGTGAATCAGAGGGTCTGAATTAGGATAGGCAGTGAGTGGCAATGTAGGATGGAGTAAAGCACCGCGGGGTGGTAAGCATGGGGAGGTCAGGGAACATGTAGTGGCTATGTAGGATAGGTTTCTGAAAAACATGCCGGGGTGGTGCGCATTGTATGGGTGTGTGTTACATTACATTCACTAGTAGGAGTGAGAAAAACATCACGGGGTGGTGCACATTGTATGGGTGTGTGTTACATTACATTCACTAGTAGGAGTGAGAAAAACATCGCGGGGTGGTGCGCATTGTATGGGTGTGTGTTACATTACATTCACTAGTAGGAGTGAGAAAAACATCACGGGGTGGTGCGCATTGTATGGGTGTGTGTTACATTACATTTACTAGTAGGAGTGAGATATCATCACGGTGTGGTGCGCATTGTATGGGTGTGTGTTACATTACATTCACTAGTAGGAGTGAGAAAAACATCACTGGGTGGTGCGCATTGTATGGGTGTGTGTTACATTACATTCACTAGTAGGAGTGAGAAAAACATCACGGGGTGGTGCACATTGTATGGGTGTGTGTTACATTACATTCACTAGTAGGAGTGAGAAAAACATCACGGGGTGGTGCGCATTGTATGGGTGTGTGTTACATTACATTCACTAGTAGGAGTGAGAAAAACCTCACGGGGTGGTGCGCATTGTATGGGTGTGTGTTACATTACAATCACTAGTAGGAGTCAGAAAAACATCACGGGGTGGGGCGCATTGTATGGGTGTGTGTTACATTACATTCACTAGTAGGAGTGAGAAAAACATCACGGGGTGGTGCGCATTGTATTGGTGTGTGTTACATTACATTCACTAGTAGGAGTGAGAAAAACATCACGGGGTGGTGCGCATTGTATGGGTATGTGTTACATTACATTCACTAGTAGGAGTGAGAAAAACATCACGGGGTGGTGCGCATTGTATGGGTGTGTGTTACATTACATTCACTAGTAGGAGTGAGAAAAACATCACGGGGTGGTGGGAATCGGAGGGTCTGAATTAGGATAGGCAGTGAGTGGCAATGTAGGTTGGAGAAAAGCACCCTGGGTTGGTCAGCATGTGGAGGTCAGGGAACATGCAGTGGCAATGTAGGATAGGTTTGTGAAAAACATCACGGGGTGGTGCGCATTGTATGGGTGTGTGTTACATTACATTCATTAGTAGGAGTGAGAAAAACATCACGGGGTGGTTCGCATTGTATGGGTGTGTGTTGCATTACATTCACTAGTAGGAGTGAGAAAAACATCACGGGGTGGTGTGAATCCGAGGGTCTGTATTAGGATAGGCAGTGAGTGGCAATGTAGGATGGAGAAAAGCACCGCGGGGTGGTCAGCATGGGGAGGTCAGGGAACATGCAGTGGCAAAGTAGGATAGGTTTCTGAAAAACATCGCGGGGTGGTGCGCATTGTATGGGTGTGTGTTACATTACATGCACTAGTAGGAGTGAGAAAAACATCACGGGGTGGTACGCATTGTATGGGTGTGTGTTACATTACATTCACTAGTAGGAGTGAGAAAAACATCACGGTGTGGTGCGCATTGTATGGGTGTGTGTTACATTACATTCACTAGTAGGAGTGAGAAAAACATCACGGGGTGGTGCGCATTGTATGGGTGTGTGTTACATTACATTAACTAGTAGGAGTGAGAAAAACATCACGGGGTGGTGTGAATCGGAGGGTCTGAATTAGGATAGGCAGCGAGTGGCAATGTAGGATGGAGAAAAGCACCGTGGGGTGGTCAGCATGGGGAGGTCAGGGAACATGCAGTGGCAATGTAGGATAGGTTTCTGAAAAACATTGCGGGGTGGTGCGCATTGTATGGGTGTGTGTTACATTACATTCACTAGTAGGAGTGAGAAAAACATCACGGGGTGGTGCACATTGTATGGGTGTGTGTTACATTACATTCATTAGTAGGAGTGAGAAAAACATCGCGGGGTGGTGCGCATTGTATGGGTGTGTGTTACATTACATTCACTAGTAGGAGTGAGAAAAACATCACGGGGTGGTGGGAATCGGAGTGTCTGAATTAGGATAGGCAGTGAGTGGCAATGTAGGATGGAGAAAAGCACCATGGGGTGGTCAGCATGGGAGGTCAGGGAACATGCAGTGGCACTGTAGGATAGGTTTTGAAAAACATCGCGGGGTGGTGCGCATTGTATGGGTGTGTGTTACATTACATTCACTAGTAGGAGTGAGAAAAACATCACGGGGTGGTGCGCATTGTATGGGTGTGTGTTACATTACATTCACTAGTAGGAATGAGAAAAACATCACGGGGTGGTGGGAATCGGAGGGTCTGAATTAGGATAGGCAGTGAGTGGCAATGTAGGATGGAGAAAAGCACCGTGGGGTGGTCAGCATGGGAGGTCAGGGAACATGCAGTGGCAATGTAGGATAGGTTTCTGAAAAACATGGCGGGGTGGTGCGCATTGTATGGGTGTGTGTTACATTACATTCACTAGTAGGAGTGAGAAAAACATCACGGGGTGGTGCGCATTGTATGGGTGCGTGTTACATTACATTCACTAGTAGGAGTGAGAAAAACATCACGGGGTGGTGGGATTCGGAGGGTCTGAATTAGGATAGGCAGTGAGTGGCAATGTAGGATGCAGAAAAGCACCGTGGGGTGGTCAGCATGGGAGGTCAGGGAACATGCAGTGGCAATGTAGGATAGGTTTCTGAAAAACATCGCGGGGTGGTGCGCATTGTATGGGTGTGTGTTACATTACATTCACTAGTAGGAGTGAGAAAAACATCACGGGGTGGTGCGCATTGTATGGGTGTGTGTTACATTACATTCACTAGTAGGAGTGAGAAAAACATCACGGGGTGGTGCGCATTGTATGGGTGTGTGTTACATTACATTCACTAGAATAAGTGAGAAAAACATTACGGGGTGGTGCGCATTGTTTGGGTGTGTGTTACATTACATTCACTAGTAGGAGTGAGAAAAACATCACGGGGTGGTGCGCATTGTATGGGTGTGTGTTACATTACATTCACTAGTAGGAGTGAGAAAAACATCACGGGGTCGTGTGAATCGGAGGGTCTGAATTAGGATAGGCAGTGAGTGGCAATGTAGGATGGAGTAAAGCACCGCGGGGTGGTAAGCATGGGGAGGTCAGGGAACATGTAGTGGCTATGTAGGATAGGTTTCTGAAAAACATGCCTGGGTGGTGCGCATTGTATGGGTGTGTGTTACATTACATTCACTAGTAGGAGTGAGAAAAACATCACGGGGTGGTGCACATTGTATGGGTGTGTGTTACATTACATTCACTAGTAGGAGTGAGAAAAACATCGCGGGGTGGTGCGCATTGTATGGGTGTGTGTTACATTACATTCACTAGTAGGAGTGAGAAAAACATCACGGGGTGGTTCGCATTTTATGGGTGTGTGTTGCATTACATTCACTAGTAGGAGTGAGAAAAACATCACGGGGTGGTGTGAATCCGAGGGTCTGTATTAGGATAGGCAGTGAGTGGCAATGTAGGATGGAGAAAAGCACCGCGGGGTGGTCAGCATGGGGAGGTCAGGGAACATGCAGTGGCAATGTAGGATAGGTTTCTGAAAAACATCGCGGGGTGGTGCGCATTGTATGGGTGTGTGTTACATTACATTCACTAGTAGGAGTGAGAAAAACATCACGGGGTGGTTCGCATTGTATGGGTGTGTGTTGCATTACATTCACTAGTAGGAGTGAGAAAAACATCACGGGGTGGTGTGAATCCGAGGGTCTGTATTAGGATAGGCAGTGAGTGGCAATGTAGGATGGAGAAAAGCACCGCGGGGTGGTCAGCATGGGGAGGTCAGGGAACATGCAGTGGCAATGTAGGATAGGTTTCTGAAAAACATCGCGGGGTGGTGCGCATTGTATGGGTGTGTGTTACATTACATTCACTAGTAGGAGTGAGAAAAACATCACGGGGTGGTACGCATTGTATGGGTGTGTGTTACATTACATTCACTAGTAGGAGTGAGAAAAACATCACGGTGTGGTGCGCATTGTATGCGTGTGTGTTACATTACATTCACTAGTAGGAGTGAGAAAAACATCACGGGGTGGTGCGCATTGTATGGGTGTGTGTTACATTACATTAACTAGTAGGCGTGAGAAAAACATCACGGGGTGGTGTGAATCGGAGGGTCTGAATTAGGATAGGCAGCGAGTGGCAATGTAGGATGGAGAAAAGCACCGTGGGGTGGTCAGCATGGGGAGGTCAGGGAACATGCAGTGGCAATGTAGGATAGGTTTCTGAAAAACATCGCGGGGTGGTGCGCATTGTATGGGTGTGTGTTACATTACATTCACTAGTAGGAGTGAGAAAAACATCACGGGGTGGTGCACATTGTATGGGTGTGTGTTACATTACATTCTTAGTAGGAGTGAGAAAAACATCGCGGGGTGGTGCGCATTGTATGGGTGTGTGTTACATTACATTCACTAGTAGGAGTGAGAAAAACATCACGGGGTGGTGGGAATCGGAGGGTCTGAATTAGGATAGGCAGTGAGTGGCAATGTAGGATGGAGAAAATCACCGTGGGGTGGTCAGCATGGGAGGTCAGGGAACATGCAGTGGCAATGTAGGATAGGTTTCTGAAAAACATCGCGGGGTGGTGCGCATTGTATGGGTGTGTGTTACATTACATTCACTAGTAGGAGTGAGAAAAACATCACGGGGTGGTGCGCATTGTATGGGTGCGTGTTACATTACATTCACTAGTAGGAGTGAGAAAAACATCACGGGGTGGTGGGATTCGGAGGGTCTATATTAGGATAGGCAGTGAGTGGCAATGTAGGATGCAGAAAAGCACCGTGGGGTGGTCAGCATGGGAGGTCAGGGAACATGCAGTGGCAATATATGATAGGTTTCTGAAAAACATCGCGGGGTGGTGCGCATTGTATGGGTGTGTGTTACATTATATTCACTAGTAGGAGTGAGAAAAACATCACGCGGTGGTGCGCATTGTATGGGTGTGTGTTACATTACATTCACTAGTAGGAGTGAGAAAAACATCACGGGGTGGTGCGCATTGTATGGGTGTGTGTTACATTACATTCACTAGAATAAGTGAGAAAAACATTACGGGGTGGTGCGCATTGTATGGGTGTGTGTTACATTACATTCACTAGTAGGAGTGAGAAAAACATCACGGGGTGGTGCGCATTGTATGGGTGTGTGTTACATTACATTCACTAGTAGGAGTGAGAAAAACATCACGGGGTGGTGCGCATTGTATGGGTGTGTGTTACATTACATTCAATACTAGGAGTGAGAAATACATCACGGGGTGGTGCGCATTGTATGGGTGTGTGTTACATTACATTCACTAGTAGGAGGGAGAAAAACATCACGGGGTGGTGCGCATTGTATGGGTGTGTGTTACATTACATTCACTAGTAGGAGTGAGAAAAACATCACGGGGTGGTGCGCATTGAATGGGTGTGTGTTACATTACATTCACTAGTAGGAGGGAGAAAAACATCACGGGATGGTGCGCATTGTATGGGTGTGTGTTACATTACATTCACAAGTAGGAGTGAGAAAAACATCACGGGGTAGTGTGAATCTGAGGGTCTGAATTAGGATAGGCAGTGAGTGGCAATGTAGGATGGAGTAAAGCACCGCGGGGTGGTAAGCATGGGGAGGTCAGGGAACATGTAGTGGCTATGTAGGATAGGTTTCTGAAAAACATGCCGGGGTGGTGCGCATTGTATGGGTGTGTGTTACATTACATTCACTAGTAGGAGTGAGAAAAACATCACGGGGTGGTGCACATTGTATGGGTGTGTGTTACATTACATTCACTAGTAGGAGTGAGAAAAACATCGCGGGGTGGTGCGCATTGTATGGGTGTGTGTTACATTACATTCACTAGTAGGAGTGAGAAAAACATCACGGGGTGGTGCGCATTGTATGGGTGTGTGTTACATTACATTCATTAGTAGGAGTGAGAAAAACCTCACGGGGTGGTGCGCATTGTACGGGTGTGTGTTACATTACAATCACTAGTAGGAGTCAGAAAAACATCACGGGGTGGGGCGCATTGTATGGGTGTGTGTTACATTACATTCACTAGTAGGAGTGAGAAAAACATCACGGGGTGGTGCGCATTGTATTGGTGTGTGTTACATTACATTCACTAGTAGGAGTGAGAAAAACATCACGGGGTGGTGCGCATTGTATGGGTATGTGTTACATTACATTCACTAGTAGGAGTGAGAAAAACATCACGGGGTGGTGCGCATTGTATGGGTGTGTGTTACATTACATTCACTAGTAGGAGTGAGAAAAACATCACGGGGTGGTGGGAATCGGAGGGTCTGAATTAGGATAGGCAGTGAGTGGCAATGTAGGTTGGAGAAAAGCACCGCGGGTTGGTCAGCATGGGGAGGTCAGGGAACATGCAGTGGCAATGTAGGATAGGTTTGTGAAAAACATCACGGGGTGGTGCGCATTGTATGGGTGTGTGTTACATTACATTCACTAGTAGGAGTGAGAAAAACATCACGGGGTGGTTCGCATTGTATGGGTGTGTATTGCATTACATTCACTAGTAGGAGTGAGAAAAACATCACGGGGTGGTGTGAATCCGAGGGTTTGTATTAGGATAGGCAGTGAGTGGCAATGTAGGATGGAGAAAAGCACCGCGGGGTGGTCAGCATGGGGAGGTCAGGGAACATGCAGTGGCAATGTAGGATAGGTTTCTGAAAAACATCGCGGGGTGGTGCGCATTGTATGGGTGTGTGTTACATTACATTCACTAGTAGGAGTGAGAAAAACATCACGGGGTGGTACGCATTGTATGGGTGTGTGTTACATTACATTCACTAGTAGGAGTGAGAAAAACATCACGGTGTGGTGCGCATTGTATGGGTGTGTGTTACATTACATTCACTAGTAGGAGTGAGAAAAACATCACGGGGTGGTGCGCATTGTATGGGTGTGTGTTACATTACATTAACTAGTAGGAGTGAGAAAAACATCACGGGGTGGTGTGAATCGGAGGGTCTGAATTAGGATAGGCAGCGAGTGGCAATGTAGGATGGAGAAAAGCACCGTGGGGTGGTCAGCATGGGGAGGTTAGGGAACATGCAGTGGCAATGTAGGATAGGTTTCTGAAAAACATCGCGGGGTGGTGCGCATTGTATGGGTGTGTGTTACATTACATTTACTAGTAGGAGTGAGAAAAACATCACGGGGTGGTGCACATTGTATGGGTGTGTGTTACATTACATTCATTAGTAGGAGTGAGAAAAACATCGCGGGGTGGTGCGCATTGTATGGGTGTGTGTTACATTACATTCACTAGTAGGAGTGAGAAAAACATCACGGGGTGGTGGGAATCGGAGTGTCTGAATTAGGATAGGCAGTGAGTGGCAATGTAGGATGGAGAAAAGCACCATGGGGTGGTCAGCATGGGAGGTCAGGGAACATGCAGTGGCACTGTAGGATAGGTTTCTGAAAAACATCGCGGGGTGGTGCGCATTGTATGGGTGTGTGTTACATTACATTCACTAGTAGGAGTGAGAAAAACATCACGGGGTGGTGCGCATTGTATGGGTGTGTGTTACATTACATTCACTAGTAGGAGTGAGAAAAACATCACGGGGTAGTGTGAATCAGAGGGTCTGAATTAGGATAGGCAGTGAGTGGCAATGTAGGATGGAGTAAAGCACCGCGGGGTGGTAAGCATGGGGAGGTCAGGGAACATGTAGTGGCTATGTAGGATAGGTTTCTGAAAAACATGCCGGGGTGGTGCGCATTGTATGGGTGTGTGTTACATTACATTCACTAGTAGGAGTGAGAAAAACATCACGGGGTGGTGCACATTGTATGGGTGTGTGTTACATTACATTCACTAGTAGGAGTGAGAAAAACATCGCGGGGTGGTGCGCATTGTATGGGTGTGTGTTACATTACATTCACTAGTAGGAGTGAGAAAAACATCACGGGGTGGTGCGCATTGTATGGGTGTGTGTTACATTACATTTACTAGTAGGAGTGAGATATCATCACGGTGTGGTGCGCATTGTATGGGTGTGTGTTACATTACATTCACTAGTAGGAGTGAGAAAAACATCACTGGGTGGTGCGCATTGTATGGGTGTGTGTTACATTACATTCACTAGTAGGAGTGAGAAAAACATCACGGGGTGGTGCACATTGTATGGGTGTGTGTTACATTACATTCACTAGTAGGAGTGAGAAAAACATCACGGGGTGGTGCGCATTGTATGGGTGTGTGTTACATTACATTCACTAGTAGGAGTGAGAAAAACCTCACGGGGTGGTGCGCATTGTATGGGTGTGTGTTACATTACAATCACTAGTAGGAGTCAGAAAAACATCACGGGGTGGGGCGCATTGTATGGGTGTGTGTTACATTACATTCACTAGTAGGAGTGAGAAAAACATCACGGGGTGGTGCGCATTGTATTGGTGTGTGTTACATTACATTCACTAGTAGGAGTGAGAAAAACATCACGGGGTGGTGCGCATTGTATGGGTATGTGTTACATTACATTCACTAGTAGGAGTGAGAAAAACATCACGGGGTGGTGCGCATTGTATGGGTGTGTGTTACATTACATTCACTAGTAGGAGTGAGAAAAACATCACGGGGTGGTGGGAATCGGAGGGTCTGAATTAGGATAGGCAGTGAGTGGCAATGTAGGTTGGAGAAAAGCACCCTGGGTTGGTCAGCATGTGGAGGTCAGGGAACATGCAGTGGCAATGTAGGATAGGTTTGTGAAAAACATCACGGGGTGGTGCGCATTGTATGGGTGTGTGTTACATTACATTCATTAGTAGGAGTGAGAAAAACATCACGGGGTGGTTCGCATTGTATGGGTGTGTGTTGCATTACATTCACTAGTAGGAGTGAGAAAAACATCACGGGGTGGTGTGAATCCGAGGGTCTGTATTAGGATAGGCAGTGAGTGGCAATGTAGGATGGAGAAAAGCACCGCGGGGTGGTCAGCATGGGGAGGTCAGGGAACATGCAGTGGCAAAGTAGGATAGGTTTCTGAAAAACATCGCGGGGTGGTGCGCATTGTATGGGTGTGTGTTACATTACATGCACTAGTAGGAGTGAGAAAAACATCACGGGGTGGTACGCATTGTATGGGTGTGTGTTACATTACATTCACTAGTAGGAGTGAGAAAAACATCACGGTGTGGTGCGCATTGTATGGGTGTGTGTTACATTACATTCACTAGTAGGAGTGAGAAAAACATCACGGGGTGGTGCGCATTGTATGGGTGTGTGTTACATTACATTAACTAGTAGGAGTGAGAAAAACATCACGGGGTGGTGTGAATCGGAGGGTCTGAATTAGGATAGGCAGCGAGTGGCAATGTAGGATGGAGAAAAGCACCGTGGGGTGGTCAGCATGGGGAGGTCAGGGAACATGCAGTGGCAATGTAGGATAGGTTTCTGAAAAACATTGCGGGGTGGTGCGCATTGTATGGGTGTGTGTTACATTACATTCACTAGTAGGAGTGAGAAAAACATCACGGGGTGGTGCACATTGTATGGGTGTGTGTTACATTACATTCATTAGTAGGAGTGAGAAAAACATCGCGGGGTGGTGCGCATTGTATGGGTGTGTGTTACATTACATTCACTAGTAGGAGTGAGAAAAACATCACGGGGTGGTGGGAATCGGAGTGTCTGAATTAGGATAGGCAGTGAGTGGCAATGTAGGATGGAGAAAAGCACCATGGGGTGGTCAGCATGGGAGGTCAGGGAACATGCAGTGGCACTGTAGGATAGGTTTTGAAAAACATCGCGGGGTGGTGCGCATTGTATGGGTGTGTGTTACATTACATTCACTAGTAGGAGTGAGAAAAACATCACGGGGTGGTGCGCATTGTATGGGTGTGTGTTACATTACATTCACTAGTAGGAATGAGAAAAACATCACGGGGTGGTGGGAATCGGAGGGTCTGAATTAGGATAGGCAGTGAGTGGCAATGTAGGATGGAGAAAAGCACCGTGGGGTGGTCAGCATGGGAGGTCAGGGAACATGCAGTGGCAATGTAGGATAGGTTTCTGAAAAACATGGCGGGGTGGTGCGCATTGTATGGGTGTGTGTTACATTACATTCACTAGTAGGAGTGAGAAAAACATCACGGGGTGGTGCGCATTGTATGGGTGCGTGTTACATTACATTCACTAGTAGGAGTGAGAAAAACATCACGGGGTGGTGGGATTCGGAGGGTCTGAATTAGGATAGGCAGTGAGTGGCAATGTAGGATGCAGAAAAGCACCGTGGGGTGGTCAGCATGGGAGGTCAGGGAACATGCAGTGGCAATGTAGGATAGGTTTCTGAAAAACATCGCGGGGTGGTGCGCATTGTATGGGTGTGTGTTACATTACATTCACTAGTAGGAGTGAGAAAAACATCACGGGGTGGTGCGCATTGTATGGGTGTGTGTTACATTACATTCACTAGTAGGAGTGAGAAAAACATCACGGGGTGGTGCGCATTGTATGGGTGTGTGTTACATTACATTCACTAGAATAAGTGAGAAAAACATTACGGGGTGGTGCGCATTGTTTGGGTGTGTGTTACATTACATTCACTAGTAGGAGTGAGAAAAACATCACGGGGTGGTGCGCATTGTATGGGTGTGTGTTACATTACATTCACTAGTAGGAGTGAGAAAAACATCACGGGGTCGTGTGAATCGGAGGGTCTGAATTAGGATAGGCAGTGAGTGGCAATGTAGGATGGAGTAAAGCACCGCGGGGTGGTAAGCATGGGGAGGTCAGGGAACATGTAGTGGCTATGTAGGATAGGTTTCTGAAAAACATGCCTGGGTGGTGCGCATTGTATGGGTGTGTGTTACATTACATTCACTAGTAGGAGTGAGAAAAACATCACGGGGTGGTGCACATTGTATGGGTGTGTGTTACATTACATTCACTAGTAGGAGTGAGAAAAACATCGCGGGGTGGTGCGCATTGTATGGGTGTGTGTTACATTACATTCACTAGTAGGAGTGAGAAAAACATCACGGGGTGGTTCGCATTGTATGGGTGTGTGTTGCATTACATTCACTAGTAGGAGTGAGAAAAACATCACGGGGTGGTGTGAATCCGAGGGTCTGTATTAGGATAGGCAGTGAGTGGCAATGTAGGATGGAGAAAAGCACCGCGGGGTGGTCAGCATGGGGAGGTCAGGGAACATGCAGTGGCAATGTAGGATAGGTTTCTGAAAAACATCGCGGGGTGGTGCGCATTGTATGGGTGTGTGTTACATTACATGCACTAGTAGGAGTGAGAAAAACATCACGGGGTGGTACGCATTGTATGGGTGTGTGTTACATTACATTCACTAGTAGGAGTGAGAAAAACATCACGGTGTGGTGCGCATTGTATGGGTGTGTGTTACATTACATTCACTAGTAGGAGTGAGAAAAACATCACGGGGTGGTGCGCATTGTATGGGTGTGTGTTACATTACATTAACTAGTAGGAGTGAGAAAAACATCACGGGGTGGTGTGAATCGGAGGGTCTGAATTAGGATAGGCAGCGAGTGGCAATGTAGGATGGAGAAAAGCACCGTGGGGTGGTCAGCATGGGGAGGTCAGGGAACATGCAGTGGCAATGTAGGATAGGTTTCTGAAAAACATTGCGGGGTGGTGCGCATTGTATGGGTGTGTGTTACATTACATTCACTAGTAGGAGTGAGAAAAACATCACGGGGTGGTGCACATTGTATGGGTGTGTGTTACATTACATTCATTAGTAGGAGTGAGAAAAACATCGCGGGGTGGTGCGCATTGTATGGGTGTGTGTTACATTACATTCACTAGTAGGAGTGAGAAAAACATCACGGGGTGGTGGGAATCGGAGTGTCTGAATTAGGATAGGCAGTGAGTGGCAATGTAGGATGGAGAAAAGCACCATGGGGTGGTCAGCATGGGAGGTCAGGGAACATGCAGTGGCACTGTAGGATAGGTTTTGAAAAACATCGCGGGGTGGTGCGCATTGTATGGGTGTGTGTTACATTACATTCACTAGTAGGAGTGAGAAAAACATCACGGGGTGGTGCGCATTGTATGGGTGTGTGTTACATTACATTCACTAGTAGGAATGAGAAAAACATCACGGGGTGGTGGGAATCGGAGGGTCTGAATTAGGATAGGCAGTGAGTGGCAATGTAGGATGGAGAAAAGCACCGTGGGGTGGTCAGCATGGGAGGTCAGGGAACATGCAGTGGCAATGTAGGATAGGTTTCTGAAAAACATGGCGGGGTGGTGCGCATTGTATGGGTGTGTGTTACATTACATTCACTAGTAGGAGTGAGAAAAACATCACGGGGTGGTGCGCATTGTATGGGTGCGTGTTACATTACATTCACTAGTAGGAGTGAGAAAAACATCACGGGGTGGTGCGCATTGTATGGGTGTGTGTTACATTACATTCACTAGTAGGAGTGAGAAAAACATCACGGGGTAGTGTGAATCGGAGGGTCTGAATTAGGATAGGCAGTGAGTGGCAATGTAGGATGGAGTAAAGCACCGCGGGGTGGTAAGCATGGGGAGGTCAGGGAACATGTAGTGGCTATGTAGGATAGGTTTCTGAAAAACATGCCTGGGTGGTGCGCATTGTATGGGTGTGTGTTACATTACATTCACTAGTAGGAGTGAGAAAAACATCACGGGGTGGTGCACATTGTATGGGTGTGTGTTACATTACATTCACTAGTAGGAGTGAGAAAAACATCGCGGGGTGGTGCGCATTGTATGGGTGTGTGTTACATTACATTTACTAGTAGGAGTGAGAAAAACATCACGGGGTGGTTCGCATTGTATGGGTGTGTATTGCATTACATTCACTAGTAGGAGTGAGAAAAACATCACGGGGTGGTGTGAATCCGAGGGTCTGTATTAGGATAGGCAGTGAGTGGCAATGTAGGATGGAGAAAAGCACCGCGGGGTGGTCAGCATGGGGAGGTCAGGGAACATGCAGTGGCAATGTAGGATAGGTTTCTGAAAAACATCGCGGGGTGGTGCGCATTGTATGGGTG
The DNA here is from genome assembly GCF_034190915.1 of Cavia porcellus. Lineage (NCBI taxonomy): Eukaryota > Metazoa > Chordata > Mammalia > Rodentia > Caviidae > Cavia > Cavia porcellus. Next base: position 383,491 of record NW_026947602.1, read on the forward strand.
TGTGTTACATTACATTCACTAGTAGGAGTGAGAAAAACATCACGGGGTGGTGCGCATTGTATGGGTGTGTGTTACATTACATTCACTAGAATAAGTGAGAAAAACATTACGGGGTGGTGCGCATTGTTTGGGTGTGTGTTACATTACATTCACTAGTAGGAGTGAGAAAAACATCACGGGGTGGTGCGCATTGTATGGGTGTGTGTTACATTACATTCACTAGTAGGAGTGAGAAAAACATCACGGGGTAGTGTGAATCGGAGGGTCTGAATTAGGATAGGCAGTGAGTGGCAATGTAGGATGGAGTAAAGCACCGCGGGGTGGTAAGCATGGGGAGGTCAGGGAACATGTAGTGGCTATGTAGGATAGGTTTCTGAAAAACATGCCTGGGTGGTGCGCATTGTATGGGTGTGTGTTACATTACATTCACTAGTAGGAGTGAGAAAAACATCACGGGGTGGTGCACATTGTATGGGTGTGTGTTACATTACATTCACTAGTAGGAGTGAGAAAAACATCGCGGGGTGGTGCGCATTGTATGGGTGTGTGTTACATTACATTCACTAGTAGGAGTGAGAAAAACATCACGGGGTGGTTCGCATTGTATGGGTGTGTATTGCATTACATTCACTAGTAGGAGTGAGAAAAACATCACGGGGTGGTGTGAATCCGAGGGTCTGTATTAGGATAGGCAGTGAGTGGCAATGTAGGATGGAGAAAAGCACCGCGGGGTGGTCAGCATGGGGAGGTCAGGGAACATGCAGTGGCAATGTAGGATAGGTTTCTGAAAAACATCGCGGGGTGGTGCGCATTGTATGGGTGTGTGTTACATTACATTCACTAGTAGGAGTGAGAAAAACATCACGGGGTGGTACGCATTGTATGGGTGTGTGTTACATTACATTCACTAGTAGGAGTGAGAAAAACATCACGGTGTGGTGCGCATTGTATGGGTGTGTGTTACATTACATTCACTAGTAGGAGTGAGAAAAACATCACGGGGTGGTGCGCATTGTATGGGTGTGTGTTACATTACATTAACTAGTAGGAGTGAGAAAAACATCACGGGGTGGTGTGAATCGGAGGGTCTGAATTAGGATAGGCAGCGAGTGGCAATGTAGGATGGAGAAAAGCACCGTGGGGTGGTCAGCATGGGGAGGTTAGGGAACATGCAGTGGCAATGTAGGATAGGTTTCTGAAAAACATCGCGGGGTGGTGCGCATTGTATGGGTGTGTGTTACATTACATTTACTAGTAGGAGTGAGAAAAACATCACGGGGTGGTGCACATTGTATGGGTGTGTGTTACATTACATTCATTAGTAGGAGTGAGAAAAACATCGCGGGGTGGTGCGCATTGTATGGGTGTGTGTTACATTACATTCACTAGTAGGAGTGAGAAAAACATCACGGGGTGGTGGGAATCGGAGTGTCTGAATTAGGATAGGCAGTGAGTGGCAATGTAGGATGGAGAAAAGCACCATGGGGTGGTCAGCATGGGAGGTCAGGGAACATGCAGTGGCACTGTAGGATAGGTTTCTGAAAAACATCGCGGGGTGGTGCGCATTGTATGGGTGTGTGTTACATTACATTCAATAGTAGGAGTGAGAAAAACATCACGGGGTGGTGCGCATTGTATGGGTGCGTGTTACATTACATTCACTAGTAGGAGTGAGAAAAACATCACGGGGTGGTGGGATTCGGAGGGTCTGAATTAGGATAGGCAGTGAGTGGCAATGTAGGATGCAGAAAAGCACCATGGGGTGGTCAGCATGGGAGGTCAGGGAACATGCAGTGGCAATGTAGGATAGGTTTCTGAAAAACATCGCGGGGTGGTGCGCATTGTATGGGTGTGTGTTACATTACATTCACTAGTAGGAGTGAGAAAAACATCACGGGGTGGTGCGCATTGTATGGGTGTGTGTTACATTACATTCACTAGTAGGAGTGAGAAAAACATCACGGGGTGGTGCGCATTGTATGGGTGTGTGTTACATTACATTCACTAGAATAAGTGAGAAAAACATTACGTGGTGGTGCGCATTGTATGGGTGTGTGTTACATTACATTCACTAGTAGGAGTGAGAAAAACATCACGGGGTGGTGCGCATTGTATGGGTGTGTGTTACATTACATTCACTAGTAGGAGTGAGAAAAACATCACGGGGTAGTGTGAATCAGAGGGTCTGAATTAGGATAGGCAGTGAGTGGCAATGTAGGATGGAGTAAAGCACCGCGGGCTGGTAAGCATGGGGAGGTCAGGGAACATGTAGTGGCTATGTAGGATAGGTTTCTGAAAAACATGCCGGGGTGGTGCGCATTGTATGGGTGTGTGTTACATTACATTCACTAGTAGGAGTGAGAAAAACATCACGGGGTGGTGCACATTGTATGGGTGTGTGTTACATTACATTCACTAGTAGGAGTGAGAAAAACATCGCGGGGTGGTGCGCATTGTATGGGTGTGTGTTACATTACATTCACTAGTAGGAGTGAGAAAAACATCACGGGGTGGTGCGCATTGTATGGGTGTGTGTTACATTACATTCACTAGTAGGAGTGAGATATCATCACGGTGTGGTGCGCATTGTATGGGTGTGTGTTACATTACATTCACTAGTAGGAGTGAGAAAAACATCACTGGGTGGTGCGCATTGTATGGGTGTGTGTTACATTACATTCACTAGTAGGAGTGAGAAAAACATCACGGGGTGGTGCGCATTGTATGGGTGTGTGTTACATTACATTCACTAGTAGGAGTGAGAAAAACATCACGGGGTGGTGCGCATTGTATGGGTGTGTGTTACATTACATTCACTAGTAGGAGTGAGAAAAACCTCACGGGGTGGTGCGCATTGTATGGGTGTGTGTTACATTACAATCACTAGTAGGAGTCAGAAAAACATCACGGGGTGGGGCGCATTGTATGGGTGTGTGTTACATTACATTCACTAGTAGGAGTGAGAAAAACATCACGGGGTGGTGCGCATTGTATTGGTGTGTGTTACATTACATTCACTAGTAGGAGTGAGAAAAACATCACGGGGTGGTGCGCATTGTATGGGTATGTGTTACATTACATTCACTAGTAGGAGTGAGAAAAACATCACGGGGTGGTGCGCATTGTATGGGTGTGTGTTACATTACATTCACTAGTAGGAGTGAGAAAAACATCACGGGACATCACGGGGTTGTGGGAATCGGAGGGTCTGAATTAGGATAGGCAGTGAGTGGCAATGTAGGTTGGAGAAAAGCACCCTGGGTTGGTCAGCATGTGGAGGTCAGGGAACATGCAGTGGCAATGTAGGATAGGTTTGTGAAAAACATCACGGGGTGGTGCGCATTGTATGGGTGTGTGTTACATTACATTCATTAGTAGGAGTGAGAAAAACATCACGGGGTGGTTCGCATTGTATGGGTGTGTGTTGCATTACATTCACTAGTAGGAGTGAGAAAAACATCACGGGGTGGTGTGAATCCGAGGGTCTGTATTAGGATAGGCAGTGAGTGGCAATGTAGGATGGAGAAAAGCACCGCGGGGTGGTCAGCATGGGGAGGTCAGGGAACATGCAGTGGCAATGTAGGATAGGTTTCTGAAAAACATCGCGGGGTGGTGCGCATTGTATGGGTGTGTGTTACATTACATGCACTAGTAGGAGTGAGAAAAACATCACGGGGTGGTACGCATTGTATGGGTGTGTGTTACATTACATTCACTAGTAGGAGTGAGAAAAACATCACGGTGTGGTGCGCATTGTATGGGTGTGTGTTACATTACATTCACTAGTAGGAGTGAGAAAAACATCACGGGGTGGTGCGCATTGTATGGGTGTGTGTTACATTACATTAACTAGTAGGAGTGAGAAAAACATCACGGGGTGGTGTGAATCGGAGGGTCTGAATTAGGATAGGCAGCGAGTGGCAATGTAGGATGGAGAAAAGCACCGTGGGGTGGTCAGCATGGGGAGGTCAGGGAACATGCAGTGGCAATGTAGGATAGGTTTCTGAAAAACATTGCGGGGTGGTGCGCATTGTATGGGTGTGTGTTACATTACATTCACTAGTAGGAGTGAGAAAAACATCACGGGGTGGTGCACATTGTATGGGTGTGTGTTACATTACATTCATTAGTAGGAGTGAGAAAAACATCGCGGGGTGGTGCGCATTGTATGGGTGTGTGTTACATTACATTCACTAGTAGGAGTGAGAAAAACATCACGGGGTGGTGGGAATCGGAGTGTCTGAATTAGGATAGGCAGTGAGTGGCAATGTAGGATGGAGAAAAGCACCATGGGGTGGTCAGCATGGGAGGTCAGGGAACATGCAGTGGCACTGTAGGATAGGTTTTGAAAAACATCGCGGGGTGGTGCGCATTGTATGGGTGTGTGTTACATTACATTCACTAGTAGGAGTGAGAAAAACATCACGGGGTGGTGCGCATTGTATGGGTGTGTGTTACATTACATTCACTAGTAGGAATGAGAAAAACATCACGGGGTGGTGGGAATCGGAGGGTCTGAATTAGGATAGGCAGTGAGTGGCAATGTAGGATGGAGAAAAGCACCGTGGGGTGGTCAGCATGGGAGGTCAGGGAACATGCAGTGGCAATGTAGGATAGGTTTCTGAAAAACATGGCGGGGTGGTGCGCATTGTATGGGTGTGTGTTACATTACATTCACTAGTAGGAGTGAGAAAAACATCACGGGGTGGTGCGCATTGTATGGGTGCGTGTTACATTACATTCACTAGTAGGAGTGAGAAAAACATCACGGGGTGGTGGGATTCGGAGGGTCTGAATTAGGATAGGCAGTGAGTGGCAATGTAGGATGCAGAAAAGCACCGTGGGGTGGTCAGCATGGGAGGTCAGGGAACATGCAGTGGCAATGTAGGATAGGTTTCTGAAAAACATCGCGGGGTGGTGCGCATTGTATGGGTGTGTGTTACATTACATTCACTAGTAGGAGTGAGAAAAACATCACGGGGTGGTGCGCATTGTATGGGTGTGTGTTACATTACATTCACTAGAAGGAGTGAGAAAAACATCACGGGGTGGTGCGCATTGTATGGGTGTGTGTTACATTACATTCACTAGAATAAGTGAGAAAAACATTACGGGGTGGTGCGCATTGTTTGGGTGTGTGTTACATTACATTCACTAGTAGGAGTGAGGAAAACATCACGGGGTGGTGCGCATTGTATGGGTGTGTGTTACATTACATTCCCTAGTAGGAGTGAGAAAAACATCACGGGGTAGTGTGAATCGGAGGGTCTGAATTAGGATAGGCAGTGAGTGGCAATGTAGGATGGAGTAAAGCACCGCGGGGTGGTAAGCATGGGGAGGTCAGGGAACATGTAGTGGCTATGTAGGATAGGTTTCTGAAAAACATGCCTGGGTGGTGCGCATTGTATGGGTGTGTGTTACATTACATTCACTAGTAGGAGTGAGAAAAACATCACGGGGTGGTGCACATTGTATGGGTGTGTGTTACATTACATTCACTAGTAGGAGTGAGAAAAACATCGCGGGGTGGTGCGCATTGTATGGGTGTGTGTTACATTACATTCACTAGTAGGAGTGAGAAAAACATCACGGGGTGGTGCGCATTGTATGGGTGTGTGTTACATTACATTCATTAGTAGGAGTGAGAAAAACATCACGGGGTGGTGGGAATCGGAGGGTCTGAATTAGGATAGGCAGTGAGTGGCAATGTAGGATGGAGAAAAGCACCGTGGGGTGGTCAGCATGGGAGGTCAGGGAACATGCAGTGGCAATGTAGGATAGGTTTCTGAAAAACATCGCGGGGTGGTGCGCATTGTATGGGTGTGTGTTACATTACATTCACTAGTAGGAGTGAGAAAAACATCACGGGGTGGTGCGCATTGTATGGGTGTGTGTTACATTACATTCACTAGTAGGAGTGAGAAAAACATCACGGGGTGGTGCGCATTGTATGGGTGTGTGTTACATTACATTCACTAGTAGGAGTGAGAAAAACATCACTGGGTGGTGCGCATTGTATGGGTGTGTGTTACATTACATTCACTAGTAGGAGTGAGAAAAACATCACGGGGTGGTGCGCATTGTATGGGTGTGTGTTACATTACATTCACTAGTAGGAGTGAGAAAAACATCACGGGACATCACGGGGTTGTGGGAATCGGAGGGTCTGAATTAGGATAGGCAGTGAGTGGCAATGTAGGTTGGAGAAAAGCACCCTGGGTTGGTCAGCATGTGGAGGTCAGGGAACATGCAGTGGCAATGTAGGATAGGTTTGTGAAAAACATCACGGGGTGGTGCGCATTGTATGGGTGTGTGTTACATTACATTCATTAGTAGGAGTGAGAAAAACATCACGGGGTGGTTCGCATTGTATGGGTGTGTGTTGCATTACATTCACTAGTAGGAGTGAGAAAAACATCACGGGGTGGTGTGAATCCGAGGGTCTGTATTAGGATAGGCAGTGAGTGGCAATGTAGGATGGAGAAAAGCACCGCGGGGTGGTCAGCATGGGGAGGTCAGGGAACATGCAGTGGCAATGTAGGATAGGTTTCTGAAAAACATCGCGGGGTGGTGCGCATTGTATGGGTGTGTGTTACATTACATGCACTAGTAGGAGTGAGAAAAACATCACGGGGTGGTACGCATTGTATGGGTGTGTGTTACATTACATTCACTAGTAGGAGTGAGAAAAACATCACGGTGTGGTGCGCATTGTATGGGTGTGTGTTACATTACATTCACTAGTAGGAGTGAGAAAAACATCACGGGGTGGTGCGCATTGTATGGGTGTGTGTTACATTACATTAACTAGTAGGAGTGAGAAAAACATCACGGGGTGGTGTGAATCGGAGGGTCTGAATTAGGATAGGCAGCGAGTGGCAATGTAGGATGGAGAAAAGCACCGTGGGGTGGTCAGCATGGGGAGGTCAGGGAACATGCAGTGGCAATGTAGGATAGGTTTCTGAAAAACATTGCGGGGTGGTGCGCATTGTATGGGTGTGTGTTACATTACATTCACTAGTAGGAGTGAGAAAAACATCACGGGGTGGTGCACATTGTATGGGTGTGTGTTACATTACATTCATTAGTAGGAGTGAGAAAAACATCGCGGGGTGGTGCGCATTGTATGGGTGTGTGTTACATTACATTCACTAGTAGGAGTGAGAAAAACATCACGGGGTGGTGGGAATCGGAGTGTCTGAATTAGGATAGGCAGTGAGTGGCAATGTAGGATGGAGAAAAGCACCATGGGGTGGTCAGCATGGGAGGTCAGGGAACATGCAGTGGCACTGTAGGATAGGTTTTGAAAAACATCGCGGGGTGGTGCGCATTGTATGGGTGTGTGTTACATTACATTCACTAGTAGGAGTGAGAAAAACATCACGGGGTGGTGCGCATTGTATGGGTGTGTGTTACATTACATTCACTAGTAGGAATGAGAAAAACATCACGGGGTGGTGGGAATCGGAGGGTCTGAATTAGGATAGGCAGTGAGTGGCAATGTAGGATGGAGAAAAGCACCGTGGGGTGGTCAGCATGGGAGGTCAGGGAACATGCAGTGGCAATGTAGGATAGGTTTCTGAAAAACATGGCGGGGTGGTGCGCATTGTATGGGTGTGTGTTACATTACATTCACTAGTAGGAGTGAGAAAAACATCACGGGGTGGTGCGCATTGTATGGGTGCGTGTTACATTACATTCACTAGTAGGAGTGAGAAAAACATCACGGGGTGGTGGGATTCGGAGGGTCTGAATTAGGATAGGCAGTGAGTGGCAATGTAGGATGCAGAAAAGCACCGTGGGGTGGTCAGCATGGGAGGTCAGGGAACATGCAGTGGCAATGTAGGATAGGTTTCTGAAAAACATCGCGGGGTGGTGCGCATTGTATGGGTGTGTGTTACATTACATTCACTAGTAGGAGTGAGAAAAACATCACGGGGTGGTGCGCATTGTATGGGTGTGTGTTACATTACATTCACTAGAAGGAGTGAGAAAAACATCACGGGGTGGTGCGCATTGTATGGGTGTGTGTTACATTACATTCACTAGAATAAGTGAGAAAAACATTACGGGGTGGTGCGCATTGTTTGGGTGTGTGTTACATTACATTCACTAGTAGGAGTGAGGAAAACATCACGGGGTGGTGCGCATTGTATGGGTGTGTGTTACATTACATTCCCTAGTAGGAGTGAGAAAAACATCACGGGGTAGTGTGAATCGGAGGGTCTGAATTAGGATAGGCAGTGAGTGGCAATGTAGGATGGAGTAAAGCACCGCGGGGTGGTAAGCATGGGGAGGTCAGGGAACATGTAGTGGCTATGTAGGATAGGTTTCTGAAAAACATGCCTGGGTGGTGCGCATTGTATGGGTGTGTGTTACATTACATTCACTAGTAGGAGTGAGAAAAACATCACGGGGTGGTGCACATTGTATGGGTGTGTGTTACATTACATTCACTAGTAGGAGTGAGAAAAACATCGCGGGGTGGTGCGCATTGTATGGGTGTGTGTTACATTACATTCACTAGTAGGAGTGAGAAAAACATCACGGGGTGGTGCGCATTGTATGGGTGTGTGTTACATTACATTCATTAGTAGGAGTGAGAAAAACATCACGGGGTGGTGGGAATCGGAGGGTCTGAATTAGGATAGGCAGTGAGTGGCAATGTAGGATGGAGAAAAGCACCGTGGGGTGGTCAGCATGGGAGGTCAGGGAACATGCAGTGGCAATGTAGGATAGGTTTCTGAAAAACATCGCGGGGTGGTGCGCATTGTATGGGTGTGTGTTACATTACATTCACTAGTAGGAGTGAGAAAAACATCACGGGGTGGTGCGCATTGTATGGGTGTGTGTTACATTACATTCACTAGTAGGAGTGAGAAAAACATCACGGGGTGGTGCGCATTGTATGGGTGTGTGTTACATTACATTCACTAGTAGGAGTGAGAAAAACATCACTGGGTGGTGCGCATTGTATGGGTGTGTGTTACATTACATTCACTAGTAGGAGTGAGAAAAACATCACGGGGTGGTGCGCAGTGTATGGGTGTGTGTTACATTACATTCACTAGTAGGAGTGAGAAAAACATCACGGGGTGGTGCGCATTGTATGGGTGTGTTTTACATTACATTCACTAGTAGGAGTGAGAAAAACATCACGGGGTGGTGGGAATCGGAGGGTCTGAATTAGGATAGGCAGTGAGTGGCAATGTAGGATGGAGAAAAGCACCATGGGGTGGTCAGCATGGGAGGTCAGGGAACATGCAGTGGCACTGTAGGATAGGTTTCTGAAAAACATCGCGGGGTGGTGCGCATTGTATGGGTGTGTGTTACATTACATTCACTAGTAGGAGTGAGAAAAACATCACGGGGTGGTGCGCATTGTATGGGTGTGTGTTACATTACATTCACTAGTAGGAATGAGAAAAACATGACGGGGTGGTGGGAATCGGAGGGTCTGAATTAGGATAGGCAGTGAGTGGCAATGTAGGATGGAGAAAAGCACCGTGGGGTGGTCAGCATGGGAAGTCAGAGAACATGCAGTGGCAATGTAGGATAGGTTTCTGAAAAACATCGCGGGGTGGTGCGCATTGTATGGGTGTGTGTTACATTACATTCACTAGTAGGAGTGAGAAAAACATCACGGGGTGGTGCGCATTGTATGGGTGCGTGTTACATTACATTCACTAGTAGGAGTGAGAAAAACATCACGGGGTGGTGGGATTCGGAGGGTCTGAATTAGGATAGGCAGTGAGTGGCAATGTAGGATGCAGAAAAGCACCGTGGGGTGGTCAGCATGGGAGGTCAGGGAACATGCAGTGGCAATGTAGGATAGGTTTCTGAAAAACATCGCGGGGTGGTGCGCATTGTATGGGTGTGTGTTACATTACATTCACTAGTAGGAGTGAGAAAAACATCACGGGGTGGTGCGCATTGTATGGGTGTGTGTTACATTACATTCACTAGTAGGAGTGAGAAAAACATCACGGGGTGGTGCGCATTGTATGGGTGTGTGTTACATTACATTCACTAGAATAAGTGAGAAAAACATTACGGGGTGGTGCGCATTGTATGGGTGTGTGTTACATTACATTCACTAGTAGGAGTGAGAAAAACATCACGGGGTGGTGCGCATTGTATGGGTGTGTGTTACATTACATTCACTAGTAGGAGTGAGAAAAACATCACGGGGTGGTGCGCATTGTATGGGTGTGTGTTACATTACATTCACAAGTAGGAGTGAGAAAAACATCACGGGGTAGTGTGAATCGGAGGGTCTGAATTAGGATAGGCAGTGAGTGGCAATGTAGGATGGAGTAAAGCACCGCGGGGTGGTAAGCATGGGGAGGTCAGGGAACATGTAGTGGCTATGTAGGATAGGTTTCTGAAAAACATGCCGGGGTGGTGCGCATTGTATGGGTGTGTGTTACATTACATTCACTAGTAGGAGTGAGAAAAACATCACGGGGTGGTGCACATTGTATGGGTGTGTGTTACATTACATTCACTAGTAGGAGTGAGAAAAACATCGCGGGGTGGTGCGCATTGTATGGGTGTGTGTTACATTACATTCACTAGTAGGAGTGAGAAAAACATCACGGGGTGGTGCGCATTGTATGGGTGTGTGTTACATTACATTCATTAGTAGGAGTGAGAAAAACATCACGGGGTGGTGGGAATCGGAGGGTCTGAATTAGGATAGGCAGTGAGTGGCAATGTAGGATGGAGAAAAGCACCGTGGGGTGGTCAGCATGGGAGGTCAGGGAACATGCAGTGGCAATGTAGGATAGGTTTCTGAAAAACATCGCGGGGTGGTGCGCATTGTATGGGTGTGTGTTACATTTCATTCACTAGTAGGAGTGAGAAAAACATCACGGGGTGGTGCGCATTGTATGGGTGTGTGTTACATTACATTCACTAGTAGGAGTGAGAAAAACATCACGGGGTGGTGCGCATTGTATGGGTGTGTGTTACATTACATTCACTAGTAGGAGTGAGAAAAACATCACGGGGTGGTGCGCATTGTATGGGTGTGTGTTACATTACATTAACTAGTAGGAGTGAGAAAAACATCACTGGGTGGTGCGCATTGTATGGGTGTGTGTTACATTACATTCACTAGTAGGAGTGAGAAAAACATCACGGGGTGGTGCGCAGTGTATGGGTGTGTGTTACATTACATTCACTAGTAGGAGTGAGAAAAACATTACGGGGTGGTGCGCATTGTATGGGTGTGTTTTACATTACATTCACTAGTAGGAGTGAGAAAAACATCACGGGGTGGTGGGAATCGGAGGGTCTGAATTAGGATAGGCAGTGAGTGGCAATGTAGGATGGAGAAAAGCACCATGGAGTGGTCAGCATGGGAGGTCAGGGAACATGCAGTGGCACTGTAGGATAGGTTTCTGAAAAACATCGCGGGGTGGTGCGCATTGTATGGGTGTGTGTTACATTACGTTCACTAGTAGGAGTGAGAAAAACATCACGGGGTGGTGCGCATTGTATGGGTGTGTGTTACATTACATTCACTAGTAGGAGTGAGAAAAACATCACGGGGTGGTGGGAATCGGAGGGTCTGAATTACGATAGGCAGTGAGTGGCAATGTAGGATGGAGAAAAGCAACGTGGGGTGGTCAGCATGGGAGGTCAGGGAACATGCAGTGGCAATGTAGGATAGGTTTCTGAAAAACATCGCGGGGTGGTGTGCATTGTATGGGTGTGTGTTACATTAGATTCACTAGTAGGAGTGAGAAAAACATCACGGGGTGGTGCGCATTGTATGGGTGTGTGTTACATTACATTCACTAGTAGGAGTGAGAAAAACATCACGGGTGGTGGGATTCGGAGGGTCTCAATTAGTATACGCAGTGAGTGGCAATGTAGGATGCAGAAAAGCACCGTGGGGTGGTCAGCATGGGAGGTCAGGGAACATGCAGTGGCAATGTAGGATAGGTTTCTGAAAAACATCGCGGGGTGGTGCGCATTGTATGGGTGTGTGTTACATTACATTCACTAGTAGGAGTGAGAAAAACATCACGGGGTGGTGCGCATTGTATGGGTGTGTGTTACATTACATTCACTAGTAGGAGTGAGAAATACATCACGGGGTGGTGCGCATTGTATGGGTGTGTGTTACATTACATTCACTAGTAGGAGGGAGAAAAACATCACGGGGTGGTGCGCATTGTATGGGTGTGTGTTACATTACATTCACTAGTAGGAGTGAGAAAAACATCACGGGGTGGTGCGCATTGAATGGGTGTGTGTTACATTACATTCACTAGTAGGAGTGAGAAAAACATCACGGGGTGGTGCGCATTGTATGGGTGTGTGTTACATTACATTCACTAGTAGGAGTGAGAAAAACATCACGGGGTGGTGCGCATTGTATGGGTGTGTGTTACATTACATTCACAAGTAGGAGTGAGAAAAACATCACGGGGTAGTGTGAATCGGAGGGTCTGAATTAGGATAGGCAGTGAGTGGCAATGTAGGATGGAGTAAAGCACCGCGGGGTGGTCAGCATGGGGAGGTCAGGGAACATGTAGTGGCTATGTAGGATAGGTTTCTGAAAAACATCCCGGGGTGGTGCGCATTGTATGGGTGTGTGTTACATTACATTCACTAGTAGGAGTGAGAAAAACATCGCCGGGTGGTGCGCATTGTATGGGTGTGTGTTACATTACATTCACTAGTAGGAGTGAGAAAAACATCACGGGGTGGTGCGCATTGTATGGGTGTGTGTTACATTACATTCATTAGTAGGAGTGAGAAAAACATCACGGGGTGGTGGGAATCGGAGGGTCTGAATTAGGATAGGCAGTGAGTGGCAATGTAGGATGGAGAAAAGCACCGTGGGGTGGTCAGCATGGGAGGTCAGGGAACATGCAGTGGCAATGTAGGATAGGTTTCTGAAAAACATCGCGGGGTGGTGCGCATTGTATGGGTGTGTGTTACATTACATTCACTAGTAGGAGTGAGAAAAACATCACTGGGTGGTGCGCATTGTATGGGTGTGTGTTACATTACATTCACTAGTAGGAGTGAGAAAAACATCACGGGGTGGTGCGCATTGTATGGGTGTGTGTTACATTACATTCACTAGTAGGTGTGAGAAAAACATCGCGGGGTGGTGCGCATTGTATGGGTGTGTGTTACATTACATTCACTAGTAGGAGTGAGAAAAACATCGCGGGGTGGTGTGCATTGTATGGGTGTGTGTTACATTACATTCACTAGTAGGAGTGAGAAATACATCACGGGGTGGTGCGCATTGTATGGGTGTGTGTTACATTACATTCATTAGTAGGAGTGAGAAAAACATCACGGGGTGGTGCGCATTGTATGGGTGTGTGTTACATTACATTCACTAGTAGGAGTGAGAAAAACATCGCGGGGTGGTGCGCATTGTATGGGTGTGTGTTACATTACATTCACTAGTAGGAGTGAGAAAAACATCACGGGGTGGTGCGCATTGTATGGGTGTGTGTTACATTACATTCACTAGTAGGAGTGAGAAAAACATCACGGGGTGGTGGGAATCGGAGGGTCTGAATTAGGATAGGCAGTGAGTGGCAATGTAGGATGGAGAAAAGCACCGTGGGGTGGTCAGCATGGGAGGTCAGGGAACATGCAGTGGCAATGTAGGATAGGTTTCTGAAAAACATCGCGGGGTGGTGCGCATTGTATGGGTGTGTGTTACATTACATTCACTAGTAGGAGTGAGAAAAACATCACTGGGTGGTGCGCATTGTATGGGTGTGTGTTACATTACATTCACTAGTAGGAGTGAGAAAAACATCACGGGGTGGTGCGCATTGTATGGGTGTGTGTTACATTACATTCACTAGTAGGTGTGAGAAAAACATCGCGGGGTGGTGTGCATTGTATGGGTGTGTGTTACATTACATTCACTAGTAGGAGTGAGAAATACATCACGGGGTGGTGCGCATTGTATGGGTGTGTGTTACATTACATTCATTAGTAGGAGTGAGAAAAACATCACGGGGTGGTGCGCATTGTATGGGTGTGTGTTACATTACATTCACTAGTAGGAGTGAGAAAAACATCGCGGGGTGGTGCGCATTGTATGGGTGTGTGTTACATTACATTCACTAGTAGGAGTGAGAAAAACATCACGGGGTGGTGCGCATTGTATGGGTGTGTGTTACATTACATTCACTAGTAGGAGTGAGAAAAACATCACGGGGTGGTGCGCATTGTATGGGTGTGTGTTACATTACATTCACTAGTAGGAGTGAGAAAAACATCACGGGGTGGTGCGCATTGTATGGGTGTGTGTTACATTACATTCACTAGTAGGAGTGAGAAAAACATCACGGGGTGGTGCGCATTGTATGGGTGTGTGTTACATTACATTCACTAGTAGGAATGAGAAAAACATCACGGGGTGGTGGGAATCGGAGGGTCTGAATTAGGATAGGCAGTGAGTGGCAATGTAGGATGGAGAAAAGCACCGTGGGGTGGTCAGCATGGGAGGTCAGGGAACATGCAGTGGCAATGTAGGATAGGTTTCTGAAAAACATGGCGGGGTGGTGCGCATTGTATGGGTGTGTGTTACATTACATTCACTAGTAGGAGTGAGAAAAACATCACGGGGTGGTGCGCATTGTATGGGTGCGTGTTACATTACATTCACTAGTAGGAGTGAGAAAAACATCACGGGGTGGTGGGATTCGGAGGGTCTGAATTAGGATAGGCAGTGAGTGGCAATGTAGGATGCAGAAAAGCACCGTGGGGTGGTCAGCATGGGAGGTCAGGGAACATGCAGTGGCAATGTAGGATAGGTTTCTGAAAAACATCGCGGGGTGGTGCGCATTGTATGGGTGTGTGTTACATTACATTCACTAGTAGGAGTGAGAAAAACATCACGGGGTGGTGCGCATTGTATGGGTGTGTGTTACATTACATTCACTAGAAGGAGTGAGAAAAACATCACGGGGTGGTGCGCATTGTATGGGTGTGTGTTACATTACATTCACTAGAATAAGTGAGAAAAACATTACGGGGTGGTGCGCATTGTTTGGGTGTGTGTTACATTACATTCACTAGTAGGAGTGAGGAAAACATCACGGGGTGGTGCGCATTGTATGGGTGTGTGTTACATTACATTCCCTAGTAGGAGTGAGAAAAACATCACGGGGTAGTGTGAATCGGAGGGTCTGAATTAGGATAGGCAGTGAGTGGCAATGTAGGATGGAGTAAAGCACCGCGGGGTGGTAAGCATGGGGAGGTCAGGGAACATGTAGTGGCTATGTAGGATAGGTTTCTGAAAAACATGCCTGGGTGGTGCGCATTGTATGGGTGTGTGTTACATTACATTCACTAGTAGGAGTGAGAAAAACATCACGGGGTGGTGCACATTGTATGGGTGTGTGTTACATTACATTCACTAGTAGGAGTGAGAAAAACATCGCGGGGTGGTGCGCATTGTATGGGTGTGTGTTACATTACATTCACTAGTAGGAGTGAGAAAAACATCACGGGGTGGTGCGCATTGTATGGGTGTGTGTTACATTACATTCATTAGTAGGAGTGAGAAAAACATCACGGGGTGGTGGGAATCGGAGGGTCTGAATTAGGATAGGCAGTGAGTGGCAATGTAGGATGGAGAAAAGCACCGTGGGGTGGTCAGCATGGGAGGTCAGGGAACATGCAGTGGCAATGTAGGATAGGTTTCTGAAAAACATCGCGGGGTGGTGCGCATTGTATGGGTGTGTGTTACATTACATTCACTAGTAGGAGTGAGAAAAACATCACGGGGTGGTGCGCATTGTATGGGTGTGTGTTACATTACATTCACTAGTAGGAGTGAGAAAAACATCACGGGGTGGTGCGCATTGTATGGGTGTGTGTTACATTACATTCACTAGTAGGAGTGAGAAAAACATCACTGGGTGGTGCGCATTGTATGGGTGTGTGTTACATTACATTCACTAGTAGGAGTGAGAAAAACATCACGGGGTGGTGCGCAGTGTATGGGTGTGTGTTACATTACATTCACTAGTAGGAGTGAGAAAAACATCACGGGGTGGTGCGCATTGTATGGGTGTGTTTTACATTACATTCACTAGTAGGAGTGAGAAAAACATCACGGGGTGGTGGGAATCGGAGGGTCTGAATTAGGATAGGCAGTGAGTGGCAATGTAGGATGGAGAAAAGCACCATGGGGTGGTCAGCATGGGAGGTCAGGGAACATGCAGTGGCACTGTAGGATAGGTTTCTGAAAAACATCGCGGGGTGGTGCGCATTGTATGGGTGTGTGTTACATTACATTCACTAGTAGGAGTGAGAAAAACATCACGGGGTGGTGCGCATTGTATGGGTGTGTGTTACATTACATTCACTAGTAGGAATGAGAAAAACATGACGGGGTGGTGGGAATCGGAGGGTCTGAATTAGGATAGGCAGTGAGTGGCAATGTAGGATGGAGAAAAGCACCGTGGGGTGGTCAGCATGGGAAGTCAGAGAACATGCAGTGGCAATGTAGGATAGGTTTCTGAAAAACATCGCGGGGTGGTGCGCATTGTATGGGTGTGTGTTACATTACATTCACTAGTAGGAGTGAGAAAAACATCACGGGGTGGTGCGCATTGTATGGGTGCGTGTTACATTACATTCACTAGTAGGAGTGAGAAAAACATCACGGGGTGGTGGGATTCGGAGGGTCTGAATTAGGATAGGCAGTGAGTGGCAATGTAGGATGCAGAAAAGCACCGTGGGGTGGTCAGCATGGGAGGTCAGGGAACATGCAGTGGCAATGTAGGATAGGTTTCTGAAAAACATCGCGGGGTGGTGCGCATTGTATGGGTGTGTGTTACATTACATTCACTAGTAGGAGTGAGAAAAACATCACGGGGTGGTGCGCATTGTATGGGTGTGTGTTACATTACATTCACTAGTAGGAGTGAGAAAAACATCACGGGGTGGTGCGCATTGTATGGGTGTGTGTTACATTACATTCACTAGAATAAGTGAGAAAAACATTACGGGGTGGTGCGCATTGTATGGGTGTGTGTTACATTACATTCACTAGTAGGAGTGAGAAAAACATCACGGGGTGGTGCGCATTGTATGGGTGTGTGTTACATTACATTCACTAGTAGGAGTGAGAAAAACATCACGGGGTGGTGCGCATTGTATGGGTGTGTGTTACATTACATTCACAAGTAGGAGTGAGAAAAACATCACGGGGTAGTGTGAATCGGAGGGTCTGAATTAGGATAGGCAGTGAGTGGCAATGTAGGATGGAGTAAAGCACCACGGGGTGGTAAGCATGGGGAGGTCAGGGAACATGTAGTGGCTATGTAGGATAGGTTTCTGAAAAACATGCCGGGGTGGTGCGCATTGTATGGGTGTGTGTTACATTACATTCACTAGTAGGAGTGAGAAAAACATCACGGGGTGGTGCACATTGTATGGGTGTGTGTTACATTACATTCACTAGTAGGAGTGAGAAAAACATCGCGGGGTGGTGCGCATTGTATGGGTGTGTGTTACATTACATTCACTAGTAGGAGTGAGAAAAACATCACGGGGTGGTGCGCATTGTATGGGTGTGTGTTACATTACATTCATTAGTAGGAGTGAGAAAAACATCACGGGGTGGTGGGAATCGGAGGGTCTGAATTAGGATAGGCAGTGAGTGGCAATGTAGGATGGAGAAAAGCACCGTGGGGTGGTCAGCATGGGAGGTCAGGGAACATGCAGTGGCAATGTAGGATAGGTTTCTGAAAAACATCGCGGGGTGGTGCGCATTGTATGGGTGTGTGTTACATTTCATTCACTAGTAGGAGTGAGAAAAACATCACGGGGTGGTGCGCATTGTATGGGTGTGTGTTACATTACATTCACTAGTAGGAGTGAGAAAAACATCACGGGGTGGTGCGCATTGTATGGGTGTGTGTTACATTACATTCACTAGTAGGAGTGAGAAAAACATCACGGGGTGGTGCGCATTGTATGGGTGTGTGTTACATTACATTAACTAGTAGGAGTGAGAAAAACATCACTGGGTGGTGCGCATTGTATGGGTGTGTGTTACATTACATTCACTAGTAGGAGTGAGAAAAACATCACGGGGTGGTGCGCAGTGTATGGGTGTGTGTTACATTACATTCACTAGTAGGAGTGAGAAAAACATCACGGGGTGGTGCGCATTGTATGGGTGTGTTTTACATTACATTCACTAGTAGGAGTGAGAAAAACATCACGGGGTGGTGGGAATCGGAGGGTCTGAATTAGGATAGGCAGTGAGTGGCAATGTAGGATGGAGAAAAGCACCATGGAGTGGTCAGCATGGGAGGTCAGGGAACATGCAGTGGCACTGTAGGATAGGTTTCTGAAAAACATCGCGGGGTGGTGCGCATTGTATGGGTGTGTGTTACATTACGTTCACTAGTAGGAGTGAGAAAAACATCACGGGGTGGTGCGCATTGTATGGGTGTGTGTTACATTACATTCACTAGTAGGAGTGAGAAAAACATCACGGGGTGGTGGGAATCGGAGGGTCTGAATTACGATAGGCAGTGAGTGGCAATGTAGGATGGAGAAAAGCAACGTGGGGTGGTCAGCATGGGAGGTCAGGGAACATGCAGTGGCAATGTAGGATAGGTTTCTGAAAAACATCGCGGGGTGGTGTGCATTGTATGGGTGTGTGTTACATTAGATTCACTAGTAGGAGTGAGAAAAACATCACGGGGTGGTGCGCATTGTATGGGTGTGTGTTACATTACATTCACTAGTAGGAGTGAGAAAAACATCACGGGGTGGTGGGATTCGGAGGGTCTCAATTAGTATACGCAGTGAGTGGCAATGTAGGATGCAGAAAAGCACCGTGGGGTGGTCAGCATGGGAGGTCAGGGAACATGCAGTGGCAATGTAGGATAGGTTTCTGAAAAACATCGCGGGGTGGTGCGCATTGTATGGGTGTGTGTTACATTACATTCACTAGTAGGAGTGAGAAAAACATCACGGGGTGGTGCGCATTGTATGGGTGTGTGTTACATTACATTCACTAGTAGGAGTGAGAAATACATCACGGGGTGGTGCGCATTGTATGGGTGTGTGTTACATTACATTCACTAGTAGGAGGGAGAAAAACATCACGGGGTGGTGCGCATTGTATGGGTGTGTGTTACATTACATTCACTAGTAGGAGTGAGAAAAACATCACGGGGTGGTGCGCATTGAATGGGTGTGTGTTACATTACATTCACTAGTAGGAGTGAGAAAAACATCACGGGGTGGTGCGCATTGTATGGGTGTGTGTTACATTACATTCACTAGTAGGAGTGAGAAAAACATCACGGGGTGGTGCGCATTGTATGGGTGTGTGTTACATTACATTCACAAGTAGGAGTGAGAAAAACATCACGGGGTAGTGTGAATCGGAGGGTCTGAATTAGGATAGGCAGTGAGTGGCAATGTAGGATGGAGTAAAGCACCGCGGGGTGGTCAGCATGGGGAGGTCAGGGAACATGTAGTGGCTATGTAGGATAGGTTTCTGAAAAACATCCCGGGGTGGTGCGCATTGTATGGGTGTGTGTTACATTACATTCACTAGTAGGAGTGAGAAAAACATCGCCGGGTGGTGCGCATTGTATGGGTGTGTGTTACATTACATTCACTAGTAGGAGTGAGAAAAACATCACGGGGTGGTGCGCATTGTATGGGTGTGTGTTACATTACATTCATTAGTAGGAGTGAGAAAAACATCACGGGGTGGTGGGAATCGGAGGGTCTGAATTAGGATAGGCAGTGAGTGGCAATGTAGGATGGAGAAAAGCACCGTGGGGTGGTCAGCATGGGAGGTCAGGGAACATGCAGTGGCAATGTAGGATAGGTTTCTGAAAAACATCGCGGGGTGGTGCGCATTGTATGGGTGTGTGTTACATTACATTCACTAGTAGGAGTGAGAAAAACATCACTGGGTGGTGCGCATTGTATGGGTGTGTGTTACATTACATTCACTAGTAGGAGTGAGAAAAACATCACGGGGTGGTGCGCATTGTATGGGTGTGTGTTACATTACATTCACTAGTAGGTGTGAGAAAAACATCGCGGGGTGGTGCGCATTGTATGGGTGTGTGTTACATTACATTCACTAGTAGGAGTGAGAAAAACATCGCGGGGTGGTGTGCATTGTATGGGTGTGTGTTACATTACATTCACTAGTAGGAGTGAGAAATACATCACGGGGTGGTGCGCATTGTATGGGTGTGTGTTACATTACATTCATTAGTAGGAGTGAGAAAAACATCACGGGGTGGTGCGCATTGTATGGGTGTGTGTTACATTACATTCACTAGTAGGAGTGAGAAAAACATCGCGGGGTGGTGCGCATTGTATGGGTGTGTGTTACATTACATTCACTAGTAGGAGTGAGAAAAACATCACGGGGTGGTGCGCATTGTATGGGTGTGTGTTACATTACATTCACTAGTAGGAGTGAGAAAAACATCACGGGGTGGTGGGAATCGGAGGGTCTGAATTAGGATAGGCAGTGAGTGGCAATGTAGGATGGAGAAAAGCACCGTGGGGTGGTCAGCATGGGAGGTCAGGGAACATGCAGTGGCAATGTAGGATAGGTTTCTGAAAAACATCGCGGGGTGGTGCGCATTGTATGGGTGTGTGTTACATTACATTCACTAGTAGGAGTGAGAAAAACATCACTGGGTGGTGCGCATTGTATGGGTGTGTGTTACATTACATTCACTAGTAGGAGTGAGAAAAACATCACGGGGTGGTGCGCATTGTATGGGTGTGTGTTACATTACATTCACTAGTAGGTGTGAGAAAAACATCGCGGGGTGGTGTGCATTGTATGGGTGTGTGTTACATTACATTCACTAGTAGGAGTGAGAAATACATCACGGGGTGGTGCGCATTGTATGGGTGTGTGTTACATTACATTCATTAGTAGGAGTGAGAAAAACATCACGGGGTGGTGCGCATTGTATGGGTGTGTGTTACATTACATTCACTAGTAGGAGTGAGAAAAACATCGCGGGGTGGTGCGCATTGTATGGGTGTGTGTTACATTACATTCACTAGTAGGAGTGAGAAAAACATCACGGGGTGGTGCGCATTGTATGGGTGTGTGTTACATTACATTCACTAGTAGGAGTGAGAAAAACATCACGGGGTGGTGCGCATTGTATGGCTGTGTGTTACATTACATTCACTAGTAGGAGTGAGAAAAACATCACGGGGTGGTGCGCATTGTATGGGTGTGTGTTACATTACATTAACTAGTAGGAGTGAGAAAAACATCACTGGGTGGTGCGCATTGTATGGGTGTGTGTTACATTACATTCACTAGTAGGAGTGAGAAAAACATCACGGGGTGGTGCGCAGTGTATGGGTGTGTGTTACATTACATTCACTAGTAGGAGTGAGAAAAACATCACAGGGTGGTGCGCATTGTATGGGTGTGTTTTACATTACATTCACTAGTAGGAGTGAGAAAAACATCACGGGGTGGTGGGAATCGGAGGGTCTGAATTAGGATAGTCAGTGAGTGGCAATGTAGGATGGAGAAAAGCACCATGGAGTGGTCAGCATGGGAGTTCAGGGAACATGCAGTGGCAATGTAGGATAGGTTTCTGAAAAACATCGCGGGGTGGTGCGCATTGTATGGGTGTGTGTTACATTACATTCACTAGTAGGAGTGAGAAAAACATCACGGGGTGGTGCGCATTGTATGGGTGTGTGTTACATTACATTCACTAGTAGGAGTGAGAAAAACATCGCGGGGTGGTGCGCATTGTATAGTTGTGTGTTACATTACATTCACTAGTAGGAGTGAGAAAAACATCACGGGGTGGTGGGAATCGGAGTGTCTGAATTAGGATAGGCAGTGAGTGGCAATGTAGGATGGAGAAAAGCACCATGGGGTGGTCTGCATGGGAGGTCAGGGAACATGCAGTGTCACAGTAGGATAGGTTTCTGAAAAACATCGCGGGGTGGTGCGCATTGTATGGGTGTGTGTTACATTACATTCACTAGTAGGAGTGAGAAAAACATCACGGGGTGGTGCGCATTGTATGGGTGTGTGTTACATTACATTCACTAGTAGGAGTGAGAAAAACATCGCGGGGTGGTGCGCATTGTATGGGTGTGTGTTACATTACATTCACTAGTAGGAGTGAGAAAAACATCACGGGGTGGTGCGCATTGTATGGGTGTGTGTTACATTACATTCACTAGTAGGAGTGAGAAAAACATCACGGGGTGGTGCGCATTGTATGGGTGTGTGTTACATTACATTCACTAGTAGGAGTGAGAAAAACATCACGGGGTGGTGCGCATTGTATGGGTGTGTGTTACATTACATTAACTAGTAGGAGTGAGAAAAACATCACTGGGTGGTGCGCATTGTATGGGTGTGTGTTACATTACATTCACTAGTAGGAGTGAGAAAAACATCACGGGGTGGTGTGCATTGTATGGGTGTGTGTTACATTACATTCACTAGTAGGAGTGAGAAAAACATCACGGGGTGGTGCGCATTGTATGGGTGTGTGTTACATTACATTAAGTAGTAGGAGTGAGAAAAACATCACTGGGTGGTGCGCATTGTATGGGTGTGTGTTACATTACATTCACTAGTAGGAGTGAGAAAAACATCACGGGGTGGTGCGCAGTGTATGGGTGTGTGTTACATTACATTCACTAGTAGGAGTGAGAAAAACATCACGGGGTGGTGCGCATTGTATGGGTGTGTTTTACATTACATTCACTAGTAGGAGTGAGAAAAACATCACGGGGTGGTGGGAATCGGAGGGTCTGAATTAGGATAGGCAGTGAGTGGCAATGTAGGATGGAGAAAAGCACCATGGAGTGGTCATCATGGGAGGTCAGGGAACATGCAGTGGCACTGTAGGATAGGTTTCTGAAAAACATCGCGGGGTGGTGCGCATTGTATGGGTGTGTGTGTTACATTACATTCACTAGTAGGAGTGAGAAAAACATCACGGGGTGGTGCGCATTGTATGGGTGTGTGTTACATTACATTCACTAGTAGGAGTGAGAAAAACATCACGGGATGGTGGGAATCGGAGGGTCTGAATTACGATAGGCAGTGAGTGGCAATGTAGGATGGAGAAAAGCACCGTGGGGTGGTCAGCATGGGAGGTCAGGGAACATGCAGTGGCAATGTAGGATAGGTTTCTGAAAAACATCGCGGGGTGGTGCGCATTGTATGGGTGTGTGTTACATTAGATTCACTAGTAGGAGTGAGAAAAACATCACGGGGTTGTGCGCATTGTATGGGTGTGTGTTACATTACATTCACTAGTAGGAGTGAGAAAAACATCACGGGGTGGTGCGCATTGTATGGGTGTGTGTTACATTACATTCACTACTAGGAGTGAGAAATACATCACGGGGTGGTGCGCATTGTATGGGTGTGTGTTACATTACATTCACTAGTAGGAGGGAGAAAAACATCACGGGGTGGTGCGCATTGTATGGGTGTGTGTTACATTACATTCACTAGTAGGAGTGAGAAAAACATCACGGGGTGGTGCGCATTGAATGGGTGTGTGTTACATTACATTCACTAGTAGGAGGGAGAAAAACATCACGGGGTGGTGCGCATTGTATGGGTGTGTGTTACATTACATTCACTAGTAGGAGTGAGAAAAACATCACGGGGTGGTGCCATTGTATGGGTGTGTGTTACATTACATTCATTAGTAGGAGTGAGAAAAACATCACGGGGTGGTGGGAATTGGAGGGTCTGAATTAGGATAGGCAGTGAGTGGCAATGTAGGATGGAGAAAAGCACCGTGGGGTGGTCAGCATGGGAGGTCAGGGAACATGCAGTGGCAATGTAGGATAGGTTTCTGAAAAACATCGCGGGGTGGTGCGCATTGTATGGGTGTGTGTTACATTACATTCACTAGTAGGAGTGAGAAAAACATCACGTGGTGGTGCGCATTGTATGGGTGTGTGTTACATTACATTCACTAGTAGGAGTGAGAAAAACATCACGGGGTGGTGCGCATTGTATGGGTGTGTGTTACATTACATTCACTAGTAGGAGTGAGAAAAACATCGCGGGGTGGTGCGCATTGTATGGGTGTGTGTTACATTACATTCACTAGTAGGAGTGAGAAAAACATCGCGGGGTGGTGTGCATTGTATGGGTGTGTGTTACATTACATTCACTAGTAGGAGTGAGAAATACATCACGGGGTGGTGTGCATTGTATGGGTGTGTGTTACATTACATTCACTAGTAGGTGTGAGAAAAACATCACGGGGTGGTGCGCATTGTATGGGTGTGTGTTACATTACATTCACTAGTAGGAGGGAGAAAAACATCACGGGGTGGTGCGCATTGTATGGGTGTGTGTTACATTACATTCACTAGTAGGAGTGAGAAAAACATCACGGGGTGGTGCGCATTGAATGGGTGTGTGTTACATTACATTCACTAGTAGGAGGGAGAAAAACATCACGGGGTGTTGCGCATTGTTGGGTGTGTGTTACATTACATTCACTAGTAGGAGTGAGAAAAACATCACGGGGTGGTGCGCATTGTATGGGTGTGTGTTACGTTACATTCACAAGTAGGAGTGAGAAAAACATCACGGGGTAGTGTGAATCGGAGGGTCTGAATTAGGATAGGCAGTGAGTGGCAATGTAGGATGGAGTAAAGCACCGCGGGGTGGTCATTATGGGGAGGTCAGGGAACATGTAGTGGCTATGTAGGATAGGTTTCTGAAAAACATGCCGGGGTGGTGCGCATTGTATGGGTGTGTGTTACATTACATTCACTAGTAGGAGTGAGAAAAACATCACGGGGTGGTGCACATTGTATGGGTGTGTGTTACATTACATTCACTAGTAGGAGTGAGAAAAACATCGCGGGGTGGTGCGCATTGTATGGGTGTGTGTTACATTACATTCACTAGTAGGAGTGAGAAAAACATCACGGGGTGGTGCGCATTGTATGGGTGTGTGTTACATTACATTCATTAGTAGGAGTGAGAAAAACATCACGGGGTGGTGGGAATCGGAGGGTCTGAATTAGGATAGGCAGTGAGTGGCAATGTAGGATGGAGAAAAGCACCGTGGGGTGGTCAGCATGGGAGGTCAGGGAAAATGCAGTGGCAATGTAGGATAGGTTTCTGAAAAACATCGCGGGGTGGTGCGCATTGTATGGGTGTGTGTTACATTACATTCACTAGTAGGAGTGAGAAAAACATCACGGGGTGGTGCGCATTGTATGGGTGTGTGTTACATTACATTCACTAGTAGGAGTGAGAAAAACATCGCGGGGTGGTGCGCATTGTATAGTTGTGTGTTACATTACATTCACTAGTAGGAGTGAGAAAAACATCACGGGGTGGTGGGAATCGGAGTGTCTGAATTAGGATAGGCAGTGAGTGGCAATGTAGGATGGAGAAAAGCACCATGGGGTGGTCTGCATGGGAGGTCAGGGAACATGCAGTGGCACAGTAGGATAGGTTTCTGAAAAACATCGCGGGGTGGTGCGCATTGTATGGGTGTGTGTTACATTACATTCACTAGTAGGAGTGAGAAAAACATCACGGGGTGGTGCGCATTGTATGGGTGTGTGTTACATTACATTCACTAGTAGGAGTGAGAAAAACATCGCGGGGTGGTGCGCATTGTATGGGTGTGTGTTACATTACATTCACTAGTAGGAGTGAGAAAAACATCACGGGGTGGTGCGCATTGTATGGGTGTGTGTTACATTACATTCACTAGTAGGAGTGAGAAAAACATCACGGGGTGGTGCGCATTGTATGGGTGTGTGTTACATTACATTCACTAGTAGGAGTGAGAAAAACATCACGGGGTGGTGCGCATTGTATGGGTGTGTGTTACATTACATTAACTAGTAGGAGTGAGAAAAACATCACTGGGTGGTGCGCATTGTATGGGTGTGTGTTACATTACATTCACTAGTAGGAGTGAGAAAAACATCACGGGGTGGTGCGCATTGTATGGGTGTGTGTTACATTACATTCACTAGTAGGAGTGAGAAAAACATCACGGGGTGGTGCGCATTGTATGGGTGTGTGTTACATTACATTAACTAGTAGGAGTGAGAAAAACATCACTGGGTGGTGCGCATTGTATGGGTGTGTGTTACATTACATTCACTAGTAGGAGTGAGAAAAACATCACGGGGTGGTGCGCAGTGTATGGGTGTGTGTTACATTACATTCACTAGTAGGTGTGAGAAAAACATCACGGCGTGGTGCGCATTGTATGGGTGTGTTTTACATTACATTCACTAGTAGGAGTGAGAAAAACATCACGGGGTGGTGGGAATCTGAGGGTCTGAATTAGGATAGGCAGTGAGTGGCAATGTAGGATGGAGAAAAGCACCATGGAGTGGTCATCATGGGAGGTCAGGGAACATGCAGTGGCACTGTAGGATAGGTTTCTGAAAAACATCGCGGGGTGGTGCGCATTGTATGGGTGTGTGTGTTACATTACATTCACTAGTAGGAGTGAGAAAAACATCACGTGGTGGTGCGCATTGTATGGGTGTGTGTTACATTACATTCACTAGTAGGAGTGAGAAAAACATCACGGGATGGTGGGAATCGGAGGGTCTGAATTACGATAGGCAGTGAGTGGCAATGTAGGATGGAGAAAAGCACCGTGGGGTGGTCAGCATGGGAGGTCAGGGAACATGCAGTGGCAATGTAGGATAGGTTTCTGAAAAACATCGCGGGGTGGTGCGCATTGTATGGGTGTGTGTTACATTAGATTCACTAGTAGGAGTGAGAAAAACATCACGGGGTTGTGCGCATTGTATGGGTGTGTGTTACATTACATTCACTAGTAGGAGTGAGAAAAACATCACGGGGTGGTGCGCATTGTATGGGTGTGTGTTACATTACATTCACTACTAGGAGTGAGAAATACATCACGGGGTGGTGCGCATTGTATGGGTGTGTGTTACATTACATTCACTAGTAGGAGGGAGAAAAACATCACGGGGTGGTGCGCATTGTATGGGTGTGTGTTACATTACATTCACTAGTAGGAGTGAGAAAAACATCACGGGGTGGTGCGCATTGAATGGGTGTGTGTTACATTACATTCACTAGTAGGAGGGAGAAAAACATCACGGGGTGGTGCGCATTGTATGGGTGTGTGTTACATTACATTCACTAGTAGGAGTGAGAAAAACATCACGGGGTGGTGCCATTGTATGGGTGTGTGTTACATTACATTCATTAGTAGGAGTGAGAAAAACATCACGGGGTGGTGGGAATCGGAGGGTCTGAATTAGGATAGGCAGTGAGTGGCAATGTAGGATGGAGAAAAGCACCGTGGGGTGGTCACCATGGGAGGTCAGGGAACATGCAGTGGCAATGTAGGATAGGTTTCTGAAAAACATCGCGGGGTGGTGCGCATTGTATGGGTGTGTGTTACATTACATTCACTAGTAGGAGTGAGAAAAACATCACGTGGTGGTGCGCATTGTATGGGTGTGTGTTACATTACATTCACTAGTAGGAGTGAGAAAAACATCACGGGGTGGTGCGCATTGTATGGGTGTGTGTTACATTACATTCACTAGTAGGAGTGAGAAAAACATCGCGGGGTGGTGCGCATTGTATGGGTGTGTGTTACATTACATTCACTAGTAGGAGTGAGAAAAACATCGCGGGGTGGTGTGCATTGTATGGGTGTGTGTTACATTACATTCACTAGTAGGAGTGAGAAATACATCACGGGGTGGTGTGCATTGTATGGGTGTGTGTTACATTACATTCACTAGTAGGTGTGAGAAAAACATCACGGGGTGGTGCGCATTGTATGGGTGTGTGTTACATTACATTCACTAGTAGGAGGGAGAAAAACATCACGGGGTGGTGCGCATTGTATGGGTGTGTGTTACATTACATTCACTAGTAGGAGTGAGAAAAACATCACGGGGTGGTGCGCATTGAATGGGTGTGTGTTACATTACATTCACTAGTAGGAGGGAGAAAAACATCACGGGGTGGTGCGCATTGTATGGGTGTGTGTTACATTACATTCACTAGTAGGAGTGAGAAAAACATCACGGGGTGGTGCGCATTGTATGGGTGTGTGTTACATTACATTCACAAGTAGGAGTGAGAAAAACATCACGGGGTAGTGTGAATCGGAGGGTCTGAATTAGGATAGGCAGTGAGTGGCAATGTAGGATGGAGTAAAGCACCGCGGGGTGGTCAGCATGGGGAGGTCAGGGAACATGTAGTGGCTATGTAGGATAGGTTTCTGAAAAACATGCCGGGGTGGTGCGCATTGTATGGGTGTGTGTTACATTACATTCACTAGTAGGAGTGAGAAAAACATCACGGGGTGGTGCACATTGTATGGGTGTGTGTTACATTACATTCACTAGTAGGAGTGAGAAAAACATCGCGGGGTGGTGCGCATTGTATGGGTGTGTGTTACATAACATTCACTAGTAGGAGTGAGAAAAACATCACGGGGTGGTGCGCATTGTATGGGTGTGTGTTACATTACATTCATTAGTAGGAGTGAGAAAAACATCACGGGGTGGTGGGAATCGGAGGGTCTGAATTAGGATAGGCAGTGAGTGGCAATGTAGGATGGAGAAAAGCACCGTGGGGTGGTCAGCATGGGAGGTCAGGGAAAATGCAGTGGCAATGTAGGATAGGTTTCTGAAAAACATCGCGGGGTGGTGCGCATTGTATGGGTGTGTGTTACATTACATTCACTAGTAGGAGTGAGAAAAACATCACGGGGTGGTGCGCATTGTATGGGTGTGTGTTACATTACATTCACTAGTAGGAGTGAGAAAAACATCGCGGGGTGGTGCGCATTGTATAGTTGTGTGTTACATTACATTCACTAGTAGGAGTGAGAAAAACATCACGGGGTGGTGGGAATCGGAGTGTCTGAATTAGGATAGGCAGTGAGTGGCAATGTAGGATGGAGAAAAGCACCATGGGGTGGTCTGCATGGGAGGTCAGGGAACATGCAGTGGCACAGTAGGATAGGTTTCTGAAAAACATCGCGGGGTGGTGCGCATTGTATGGGTGTGTGTTACATTACATTCACTAGTAGGAGTGAGAAAAACATCACGGGGTGGTGCGCATTGTATGGGTGTGTGTTACATTACATTCACTAGTAGGAGTGAGAAAAACATCGCGGGGTGGTGCGCATTGTATGGGTGTGTGTTACATTACATTCACTAGTAGGAGTGAGAAAAACATCACGGGGTGGTGCGCATTGTATGGGTGTGTGTTACATTACATTCACTAGTAGGAGTGAGAAAAACATCACGGGGTGGTGCGCATTGTATGGGTGTGTGTTACATTACATTCACTAGTAGGAGTGAGAAAAACATCACGGGGTGGTGCGCATTGTATGGGTGTGTGTTACATTACATTCACTAGTAGGAGTGAGAAAAACATCGCGGGGTGGTGCGCATTGTATGGGTGTGTGTTACATTACATTCACTAGTAGGAGTGAGAAAAACATCGCGGGGTGGTGTGCATTGTATGGGTATGTGTTACATTACATTCACTAGTAGGAGTGAGAAATACATCACGGGGTGGTGCGCATTGTATGGGTGTGTGTTACATTACATTCACTAGTAGGTGTGAGAAAAACATCACGGGGTGGTGCGCATTGTATGGGTGTGTGTTACATTACATTCACTAGTAGGAGTGAGAAAAACATCACGGGGTGGTGCGCATTGTATGGGTGTGTGTTACATTACATTCACTAGTAGGAGTGAGAAAAACATCACGGGGTGGTGCGCATTGTATGGGTGTGTGTTACATTACATTAACTAGTAGGAGTTAGAAAAACATCACTGGGTGGTGCGCATTGTATGGGTGTGTGTTACATTACATTCACTAGTAGGAGTGAGAAAAACATCACGGGGTGGTGCGCAGTGTATGGGTGTGTGTTACATTACATTCACTAGTAGGAGTGAGAAAAACATCACGGGGTGGTGCGCATTGTATGGGTGTGTTTTACATTACATTCACTAGTAGGAGTGAGAAAAACATCACGGGGTGGTGGGAATCGGAGGGTCTGAATTAGGATAGGCAGTGAGTGGCAATGTAGGATGGAGAAAAGCACCATGGGCTGGTCAGCATGGGAGGTCCGGGAACATGCAGTGGCACTGTAGGATAGGTTTCTGAAAAACATCGCGGGGTGGTGCGCATTGTATGGGTGTGTGTTACATTACATTCACTAGTAGGAGTGAGAAAAACATCACGGGGTGGTGCGCATTGTATGGGTGTGTGTTACATTACATTCACTAGTAGGAGTGAGAAAAACATCACGGGGTGGTGGGAATCGGAGGGTCTGAATTAGGATAGGCAGTGAGTGGCAATGTAGGATGGAGAAAAGCACCGTGGGGTGGTCAGCATGGGAGGTCAGGGAACATGCAGTGGCAATGTAGGATAGATTTTTGAAAAACATCGCGGGGTGGTGCGCATTGTATGGGTGTGTGTTACATTACATTCACTAGTAGGAGTGAGAAAAACATCACGTGGTGGTGCGCATTGTATGGGTGTGTGTTACATTACATTCACTAGTAGGAGTGAGAAAAACATCACGGGATGGTGGGAATCGGAGGGTCTGAATTACGATAGGCAGTGAGTGGCAATGTAGGATGGAGAAAAGCACCGTGGGGTGGTCAGCATGGGAGGTCAGGGAACATGCAGTGGCAATGTAGGATAGGTTTCTGAAAAACATCGCGGGGTGGTGCGCATTGTATGGGTGTGTGTTACATTACATTCACTAGTAGGAGTGAGAAAAACATCACGGGATGGTGGGAATCGGAGGGTCTGAATTACGATAGGCAGTGAGTGGCAATGTAGGATGGAGAAAAGCACCGTGGGGTGGTCAGCATGGGAGGTCAGGGAACATGCAGTGGCAATGTAGGATAGGTTTCTGAAAAACATCGCGGGGTGGTGCGCATTGTATGGGTGTGTGTTACATTAGATTCACTAGTAGGAGTGAGAAAAACATCACGGGGTTGTGCGCATTGTATGGGTGTGTGTTACATTACATTCACTAGTAGGAGTGAGAAAAACATCACGGGGTGGTGCGCATTGTATGGGTGTGTGTTACATTACATTCACTACTAGGAGTGAGAAATACATCACGGGGTGGTGCGCATTGTATGGGTGTGTGTTACATTACATTCACTAGTAGGAGGGAGAAAAACATCACGGGGTGGTGCGCATTGTATGGGTGTGTGTTACATTACATTCACTAGTAGGAGTGAGAAAAACATCACGGGGTGGTGCGCATTGAATGGGTGTGTGTTACATTACATTCACTAGTAGGAGGGAGAAAAACATCACGGGGTGGTGCGCATTGTATGGGTGTGTGTTACATTACATTCACTAGTAGGAGTGAGAAAAACATCACGGGGTGGTGCCATTGTATGGGTGTGTGTTACATTACATTCATTAGTAGGAGTGAGAAAAACATCACGGGGTGGTGGGAATCGGAGGGTCTGAATTAGGATAGGCAGTGAGTGGCAATGTAGGATGGAGAAAAGCACCGTGGGGTGGTCAGCATGGGAGGTCAGGGAACATGCAGTGGCAATGTAGGATAGGTTTCTGAAAAACATCGCGGGGTGGTGCGCATTGTATGGGTGTGTGTTACATTACATTCACTAGTAGGAGTGAGAAAAACATCACGTGGTGGTGCGCATTGTATGGGTGTGTGTTACATTACATTCACTAGTAGGAGTGAGAAAAACATCACGGGGTGGTGCGCATTGTATGGGTGTGTGTTACATTACATTCACTAGTAGGAGTGAGAAAAACATCGCGGGGTGGTGCGCATTGTATGGGTGTGTGTTACATTACATTCACTAGTAGGAGTGAGAAAAACATCGCGGGGTGGTGTGCATTGTATGGGTGTGTGTTACATTACATTCACTAGTAGGAGTGAGAAATACATCACGGGGTGGTGTGCATTGTATGGGTGTGTGTTACATTACATTCACTAGTAGGTGTGAGAAAAACATCACGGGGTGGTGCGCATTGTATGGGTGTGTGTTACATTACATTCACTAGTAGGAGGGAGAAAAACATCACGGGGTGGTGCGCATTGTATGGGTGTGTGTTACATTACATTCACTAGTAGGAGTGAGAAAAACATCACGGGGTGGTGCGCATTGAATGGGTGTGTGTTACATTACATTCACTAGTAGGAGGGAGAAAAACATCACGGGGTGGTGCGCATTGTATGGGTGTGTGTTACATTACATTCACTAGTAGGAGTGAGAAAAACATCACGGGGTGGTGCGCATTGTATGGGTGTGTGTTACATTACATTCACAAGTAGGAGTGAGAAAAACATCACGGGGTAGTGTGAATCGGAGGGTCTGAATTAGGATAGGCAGTGAGTGGCAATGTAGGATGGAGTAAAGCACCGCGGGGTGGTCAGCATGGGGAGGTCAGGGAACATGTAGTGGCTATGTAGGATAGGTTTCTGAAAAACATGCCGGGGTGGTGCGCATTGTATGGGTGTGTGTTACATTACATTCACTAGTAGGAGTGAGAAAAACATCACGGGGTGGTGCACATTGTATGGGTGTGTGTTACATTACATTCACTAGTAGGAGTGAGAAAAACATCGCGGGGTGGTGCGCATTGTATGGGTGTGTGTTACATAACATTCACTAGTAGGAGTGAGAAAAACATCACGGGGTGGTGCGCATTGTATGGGTGTGTGTTACATTACATTCATTAGTAGGAGTGAGAAAAACATCACGGGGTGGTGGGAATCGGAGGGTCTGAATTAGGATAGGCAGTGAGTGGCAATGTAGGATGGAGAAAAGCACCGTGGGGTGGTCAGCATGGGAGGTCAGGGAAAATGCAGTGGCAATGTAGGATAGGTTTCTGAAAAACATCGCGGGGTGGTGCGCATTGTATGGGTGTGTGTTACATTACATTCACTAGTAGGAGTGAGAAAAACATCACGGGGTGGTGCGCATTGTATGGGTGTGTGTTACATTACATTCACTAGTAGGAGTGAGAAAAACATCGCGGGGTGGTGCGCATTGTATAGTTGTGTGTTACATTACATTCACTAGTAGGAGTGAGAAAAACATCACGGGGTGGTGGGAATCGGAGTGTCTGAATTAGGATAGGCAGTGAGTGGCAATGTAGGATGGAGAAAAGCACCATGGGGTGGTCTGCATGGGAGGTCAGGGAACATGCAGTGGCACAGTAGGATAGGTTTCTGAAAAACATCGCGGGGTGGTGCGCATTGTATGGGTGTGTGTTACATTACATTCACTAGTAGGAGTGAGAAAAACATCACGGGGTGGTGCGCATTGTATGGGTGTGTGTTACATTACATTCACTAGTAGGAGTGAGAAAAACATCGCGGGGTGGTGCGCATTGTATGGGTGTGTGTTACATTACATTCACTAGTAGGAGTGAGAAAAACATCACGGGGTGGTGCGCATTGTATGGGTGTGTGTTACATTACATTCACTAGTAGGAGTGAGAAAAACATCACGGGGTGGTGCGCATTGTATGGGTGTGTGTTACATTACATTCACTAGTAGGAGTGAGAAAAACATCACGGGGTGGTGCGCATTGTATGGGTGTGTGTTACATTACATTCACTAGTAGGAGTGAGAAAAACATCGCGGGGTGGTGCGCATTGTATGGGTGTGTGTTACATTACATTCACTAGTAGGAGTGAGAAAAACATCGCGGGGTGGTGTGCATTGTATGGGTATGTGTTACATTACATTCACTAGTAGGAGTGAGAAATACATCACGGGGTGGTGCGCATTGTATGGGTGTGTGTTACATTACATTCACTAGTAGGTGTGAGAAAAACATCACGGGGTGGTGCGCATTGTATGGGTGTGTGTTACATTACATTCACTAGTAGGAGTGAGAAAAACATCACGGGGTGGTGCGCATTGTATGGGTGTGTGTTACATTACATTCACTAGTAGGAGTGAGAAAAACATCACGGGGTGGTGCGCATTGTATGGGTGTGTGTTACATTACATTAACTAGTAGGAGTTAGAAAAACATCACTGGGTGGTGCGCATTGTATGGGTGTGTGTTACATTACATTCACTAGTAGGAGTGAGAAAAACATCACGGGGTGGTGCGCAGTGTATGGGTGTGTGTTACATTACATTCACTAGTAGGAGTGAGAAAAACATCACGGGGTGGTGCGCATTGTATGGGTGTGTTTTACATTACATTCACTAGTAGGAGTGAGAAAAACATCACGGGGTGGTGGGAATCGGAGGGTCTGAATTAGGATAGGCAGTGAGTGGCAATGTAGGATGGAGAAAAGCACCATGGGCTGGTCAGCATGGGAGGTCCGGGAACATGCAGTGGCACTGTAGGATAGGTTTCTGAAAAACATCGCGGGGTGGTGCGCATTGTATGGGTGTGTGTTACATTACATTCACTAGTAGGAGTGAGAAAAACATCACGGGGTGGTGCGCATTGTATGGGTGTGTGTTACATTACATTCACTAGTAGGAGTGAGAAAAACATCACGGGGTGGTGGGAATCGGAGGGTCTGAATTAGGATAGGCAGTGAGTGGCAATGTAGGATGGAGAAAAGCACCGTGGGGTGGTCAGCATGGGAGGTCAGGGAACATGCAGTGGCAATGTAGGATAGATTTTTGAAAAACATCGCGGGGTGGTGCGCATTGTATGGGTGTGTGTTACATTACATTCACTAGTAGGAGTGAGAAAAACATCACGGGGTGGTGCGCATTGTATGGGTGTGTGTTACATTACATTCACTAGTAGGAGTGAGAAAAACATCACGGGGTGGTGGGATTCGGAGGGTCTGAATTAGTATAGGCAGTGAGTGGCAATGTAGGATGCAGAAAAGCACCGTGGGGTGGTCAGCATGGGAGGTCAGGGAACATGCAGTGGCAATGTAGGATAGGTTTCTGAAAAACATCGCGGGGTGGTGCGCATTGTATGGGTGTGTGTTACATTACATTCACTAGTAGGAGTGAGAAAAACATCACGGGGTGGTGCGTATTGTATGGGTGTGTGTTACATTACATTCACTAGTAGGAGTGAGAAAAACATCACGGGGTGGTGTGCATTGTATGGGTGTGTGTTACATTACATTCACTAGTTGGAGTGAGAAAAACATCACGGGGTGGTGCGCATTGTATGGGTGTGTGTTACATTACATTCTCTAGTAGGAGTGAGAAAAACATCACGGGGTGGTGCGCATTGTATGGGTGTGTGTTACATTACATTCACTAGTAGGAGTGAGAAAAACATCACGGGGTGGTGCGCATTGTATGGGTGTGTGTTACATTACATTCACTACTAGGAGTGAGAAATACATCACGGGGTGGTGCGCATTGTATGGGTGTGTGTTACATTACATTCACTAGTAGGAGGGAGAAAAACATCACGGGGTGGTGCGCATTGTATGGGTGTGTGTTACATTACATTCACTGGTAGGAGTGAGAAAAACATCACGGGGTGGTGCGCATTGTATGGGTGTGTGTTACATTACATTCACAAGTAGGAGTGAGAAAAACATCACGGGGTAGTGTGAATCGGAGGGTCTGAATTAGGATAGGCAGTGAGTGACAATGTAGGATGGAGTAAAGCACCGCGGGGTGGTCAGCATGGGGAGGTCAGGGAACATGTAGTGGCTATGTAGGATAGGTTTCTGAAAAATATCCCGGGGTGGTGCGCATTGTATGGGTGTGTGTTACATTACATTCACCAGTAGGAGTGAGAAAAACATCACGGGGTGGTGCGCATTGTATGGGTGTGTGTTACATTACATTCACTAGTAGGAGTGAGAAAAACATCACGGGGTGGTGGGATTCGGAGGGTCTGAATTAGTATAGGCAGTGAGTGGCAATGTAGGATGCAGAAAAGCACCGTGGGGTGGTCAGCATGGGAGGTCAGGGAACATGCAGTGGCAATGTAGGATAGGTTTCTGAAAAACATCGCGGGGTGGTGCGCATTGTATGGGTGTGTGTTACATTACATTCACTAGTAGGAGTGAGAAAAACATCACGGGCTAGTGCGCATTGTATGGGTGTGTGTTACATTACATTCACTAGTAGGAGTGAGAAAAACATCACGGGGTGGTGCGCATTGTATGGGTGTGTGTTAAATTACATTCACTAGTAGGAGTGAGAAAAACATCGCGGGGTGGTGCGCATTGTATGGGTGTGTGTTACATTACATTCACTAGTAGGAGTGAGAAAAACATTACGGGGTGGTGCGCATTGTATGGGTGTGTGTTACATTATATTCACTAGTTGGAGTGAGAAAAACATCACGGGGTGGTGCGCATTGTATGGGTGTGTGTTACATTACATTCTCTAGTAGGAGTGAGAAAAACATCACGGGGTGGTGCGCATTGTATGGGTGTGTGTTACATTACATTCACTAGTAGGAGTGAGAAAAACATCACCGGGTGGTGCGCATTGTATGGGTGTGTGTTACATTACATTCACTACTAGGAGTGAGAAATACATCACGGGGTGGTGCGCATTGTATGGGTGTGTGTTACATTACATTCACTAGTAGGAGGGAGAAAAACATCACGGGGTGGTGCGCATTGTATGGGTGTGTGTTACATTACATTCACTGGTAGGAGTGAGAAAAACATCACGGGGTGGTGCGCATTGTATGGGTGTGTGTTACATTACATTCACAAGTAGGAGTGAGAAAAACATCACGGGGTAGTGTGAATAGGAGGGTCTGAATTAGGATAGGCAGTGAGTGACAATGTAGGATGGAGTAAAGCACCGCGGGGTGGTCAGCATGGGGAGGTCAGGGAACATGTAGTGGCTATGTAGGATAGGTTTCTGAAAAATATCCCGGGGCGGTGCGCATTGTATGGGTGTGTGTTACATTACATTCACCAGTAGGAGTGAGAAAAACATCACGGGGTGGTGCACATTGTATGGGTGTGTGTTACATTACATTCACTAGTAGGAGTGAGAAAAACATCGCGGGGTGGTGCGCATTGTATGGGTGTGTGTTACATTACATTCACTAGTAGGAGTGAGAAAAACATCACGTGGTGGTGCGCATTGTATGGGTGTGTGTTACATTACATTCATTAGTAGGAGTGAGAAAAACATCACGGGGTGGCGGGAATCGGAGGGTCTGAATTAGGATAGGCAGTGAGTGGCAATGTAGGATGGAGAAAAGCACCGTGGGGTGGTCAGCATGGGAGGTCAGGGAACATGCAGTGGCAATGTAGGATAGGTTTCTGAAAAACATCGCGGGGTGGTGTGCATTGTATGGGTGTGTGTTACATTACATTCACTAGTAGGAGTGAGAAAAACATCACGGGGTGGTGCGCATTGTATGGGTGTGTGTTACATTACATTCACTAGTAGGAGTGAGAAAAACATCACGGGGTGGTGGGATTCGGAGGGTCTGAATTAGTATAGGCAGTGAGTGGCAATGTAGGATGCAGAAAAGCACCGTGGGGTGGTCAGCATGGGAGGTCAGGGAACATGCAGTGGCAATGTAGGATAGGTTTCTGAAAAACATCGCGGGGTGGTGCGCATTGTTTGGGAGTGTGTTACATTACATTCACTAGTAGGAGTGAGAAAAACATCACGGGCTGGTGCGCATTGTATGGGTGTGTGTTACATTACATTCACTAGTAGGAGTGAGAAAAACATCACGGGGTGGTGCGCATTGTATGGGTGTGTGTTATATTACATTCACTAGTAGGAGTGAGAAAAACATCGCGGGGTGGTGCGCATTGTATGGGTGTGTGTTACATTACATTCACTAGTAGGAGTGAGAAAAACATCGCGGGGTGGTGTGCATTGTATGGGTGTGTGTTACATTACATTCACTTGTAGGAGTGACAAATACATCACGGGGTGGTGTGCATTGTATGGGTGTGTGTTACATTACATTCACTAGTAGGTGTGAGAAAAACATCACGGGGTGGTCCGCATTGTATGGGTGTGTGTTACATTACATTCACTAGTAGGAGTGAGAAAAACATCACGGGGTGGTGCGCATTGTATGGGTGTGTGTTAAATTACATTCACTAGTAGGAGGGAGAAAAACATCAAGGGGTAGTGCGCATTGTATGTGTGTGGGTTACATTACATTCACTAGTAGGAGTGAGAAAAACATCACGGGGTGGTGCGCATTGTATGGGTGTGTGTTACATTACATTCACTAGTAGGAGTGAGAAAAACATCACGGGGTGGTGCGCATTGTATGGGTGTGTGTTACATTACATTAACTAGTAGGAGTGAGAAAAACATCACTGGGTGGTGCGCATTGTATGGGTGTGTGTTACATTACATTCACTAGTAGGAGTGAGAAAAACATCACGGGGTGGTGCGCAGTGTATGGGTGTGTGTTACATTACATTCACTAGTAGGAGTGAGAAAAACATCACGGGTGGTGCGCATTGTATGGGTGTGTGTTACATTACATTCACTAGTAGGAGTGAGAAAAACATCACGGGGTGGTGCGCATTGTATGGGTGTGTGTTACATTACATTCACTAGTAGGAGTGAGAAAAACAACGCGGGGTTGTGCGCATTGTATGGGTGTGTGTTACATTACATTCACTAGTAGGAGTGAGAAAAACATCGCGGGATGGTGCGCATTGTATGGGTGTGTGTTACATTACATTCACTAGTGGGAGTGAGAAATACATCACGGGGTGGTGTGCATTGTATGGGTGTGTGTTACATTACATTCACTAGTAGGAGTGAGAAAAACATCACGGGGTGGTGCGCATTGTATGGGTGTGTGTTACATTACATTCACTAGTAGGAGTGAGAAAAACATCACGGGGTGGTTCGCATTGTATGGGTGTGTGTTACATTACATTCACCAGTAGGAGGGAGAAAAACATCACGGGGTGGTGCACATTGTATGGGTGTGTGTTACATTACATTCATTAGTAGGAGTGAGAAAAACATCGCGGGGTGGTGCGCATTGTATGGGTGTGTGTTACATTACATTCACTAGTAGGAGTGAGAAAAACATCACGGGGTGGTGCGCATTGTATGGGTGTGTGTTACATTACATTAACTAGTAGGAGTGAGAAAAACAGCACGGGGTGGTGTGAATCGGAGGGTCTGAATTAGGATAGGCAGCGAGTGGCAATGTAGGATGGAGAAAAGCACCGTGGGGTCGTCAGCATGGGGTGGTCAGGGAACATGCAGTGGCAATGTAGGATAGGTTTCTGAAAAACATCGCAAGGTGGTGCGCATTGTATGGGTGTGTGTTACATTACATTCACTAGTAGGAGAGAGAAAAACATCACGGGGTGGTGCACATTGTATGGGTGTGTGTTACATTACATTCATTAGTAGGAGTGAGAAAAACATCGCGGGGTGGTGCGCATTGTATGGGTGTGTGGTACATTACATTCACTAGTAGGAGTGAGAAAAACATCACGGGGTGGTGGGAATCGGAGGGTCTGAATTAGGATAGGCAGTGAGTGGCAATGTAGGATGGAGAAAAGCACCATGGGGTGGTCAGCATGGGAGGCCAGGGAACATGCAGTGGCAATGTAGGATAGGTTTCTGAAAAACATCGCGGGGTGGTGCGCATTGTATGGGTGTGTGTTACATTACATTCACTAGTAGGAGTGAGAAAAACATCACGGGGTGGTGCGCATTGTATGGGTGTGTGTTACATTACATTCACTAGTAGGAGTGAGAAAAACATCACGGGGTGGTGCGCATTGTATGGGTGTGTGTTACATTACATTCACTAGTAGGAGTGAGAAAAACATCGCGGGGTGGTGCGCATTGTATGGGTGTGTGTTACATTACATTCACTAGTAGGAGTGAGAAAAACATCGCGGGGTGGTGTGCATTGTATGGGTGTGTGTTACATTACATTCACTAGTAGGAGTGAGAAATACATCACGGGGTGGTGTGCATTGTATGGGTGTGTGTTACATTACATTCACTAGTAGGTGTGAGAAAAACATCACGGGGTGGTGTGCATTGTATGGGTGTGTGTTACATTACATTCACTAGTAGGAGTGAGAAAAACAACGCGGGGTGGTGCGCATTGTATGGGTGTGTGTTACATTACATTCACTAGTAGGAGTGAGAAAAACATCGCGGGATGGTGCGCATTGTATGGGTGTGTGTTACATTACATTCACTAGTGGGAGTGAGAAATACATCACGGGGTGGTGTGCATTGTATGGGTGTGTGTTACATTACATTCACTAGTAGGAGTGAGAAAAACATCACGGGGTGGTGCGCATTGTATGGGTGTGTGTTACATTACATTCACTAGTAGGAGTGAGAAAAACATCACGGGGTGGTTCGCATTGTATGGGTGTGTGTTACATTACATTCACCAGTAGGAGGGAGAAAAACATCACGGGGTGGTGCACATTGTATGGGTGTGTGTTACATTACATTCATTAGTAGGAGTGAGAAAAACATCGCGGGGTGGTGCGCATTGTATGGGTGTGTGTTACATTACATTCACTAGTAGGAGTGAGAAAAACATCACGGGGTGGTGCGCATTGTATAGGTGTGTGTTACATTACATTAACTAGTAGGAGTGAGAAAAACAGCACGGGGTGGTGTGAATCGGAGGGTCTGAATTAGGATAGGCAGCGAGTGGCAATGTAGGATGGAGAAAAGCACCGTGGGGTCGTCAGCATGGGGTGGTCAGGGAACATGCAGTGGCAATGTAGGATAGGTTTCTGAAAAACATCGCAAGGTGGTGCGCATTGTATGGGTGTGTGTTACATTACATTCACTAGTAGGAGAGAGAAAAACATCACGGGGTGGTGCACATTGTATGGGTGTGTGTTACATTACATTCATTAGTAGGAGTGAGAAAAACATCGCGGGGTGGTGCGCATTGTATGGGTGTGTGGTACATTACATTCACTAGTAGGAGTGAGAAAAACATCACGGGGTGGTGGGAATCGGAGGGTCTGAATTAGGATAGGCAGTGAGTGGCAATGTAGGATGGAGAAAAGCACCATGGGGTGGTCAGCATGGGAGGCCAGGGAACATGCAGTGGCAATGTAGGATAGGTTTCTGAAAAACATCGCGGGGTGGTGCGCATTGTATGGGTGTGTGTTACATTACATTCACTAGTAGGAGTGAGAAAAACATCACGGGGTGGTGCGCATTGTATGGGTGTGTGTTACATTACATTCACTAGTAGGAGTGAGAAAAACATCACGGGGTGGTGCGCATTGTATGGGTGTGTGTTACATTACATTCACTAGTAGGAGTGAGAAAAACATCGCGGGGTGGTGCGCATTGTATGGGTGTGTGTTACATTACATTCACTAGTAGGAGTGAGAAAAACATCGCGGGGTGGTGTGCATTGTATGGGTGTGTGTTACATTACATTCACTAGTAGGAGTGAGAAATACATCACGGGGTGGTGTGCATTGTATGGGTGTGTGTTACATTACATTCACTAGTAGGTGTGAGAAAAACATCACGGGGTGGTGTGCATTGTATGGGTGTGTGTTACATTACATTCACTAGTAGGAGTGAGAAAAACATCACGGGGTGGTGCGCATTGTATGGGTGTGTGTTACATTACATTCACTAGTAGGAGGGAGAAAAACATCAAGGGGTAGTGCGCATTGTATGGGTGTGTGTTACATTACATTTCCTAGTAGGAGTGAGAAAAACATCACGGTGTGGTGCGCATTGTATGGGTGTG
Source organism: Cavia porcellus (assembly GCF_034190915.1). Lineage (NCBI taxonomy): Eukaryota > Metazoa > Chordata > Mammalia > Rodentia > Caviidae > Cavia > Cavia porcellus. The sequence continues at coordinate 425,192 of NW_026947602.1, forward strand.
TGTTACATTACATTCACTAGTAGGAGTGAGAAAAACATCACGGGGTGGTGCGCATTGTATGGGTGTGTGTTACATTACATTAACTAGTAGGAGTGAGAAATACATCACGGGGTGGTGTGAATCGGAGGGTCTGAATTAGGATAGGCAGCGAGTGGCAATGTAGGATGGAGAAAAGCACCGTGGGGTGGTCAGCATGCGGAGGTCAGGGAACATGCAGTGGCAATGTAGGATAGGTTTCTGAAAAACATCGCGGGGTGGTGTGCATTGTATGGGTGTGTGTTACATTACATTCACTAGTAGGAGTGAGAAAAACATCACGGGGTGGTGCACATTGTATGGGTGTGTGTTACATTACATTCATTAGTAGGAGTGAGAAAAACATCACGGGGTGGTGCGCATTGTATGGGTGTGTGTTACATTACATTCACTAGTAGGAGTGAGAAAAACATCACGGGGTGGTGGGAATCGGAGGGTCTGAATTAGGATAGGCAGTGAGTGGCAATGTAGGATGGAGAAAAGCACCATGGGGTGGTCAGCATGGGAGGTCAGGGAACATGCAGTGGCACTGTAGGATAGGTTTCTGAAAAACATCGCGGGGTGGTGCGCATTGTATGGGTGTGTGTTACATTACATTCACTAGTAGGAGTGAGAAAAACATCACGGGGTGGTGCGCATTGTATGGGTGTGTGTTACATTACATTCACTAGTACGAGTGAGAAAAACATCACGGGGTGGTGGGATTCGGAGGGTCTGAATTAGTATAGGCAGTGAGTGGCAATGTAGGATGCAGTAAAGCACCGTGGGGTGGTCAGCATGGGAGGTCAGGGAACATGCAGTGGCAATGTAGGATAGGTTTCTGAAAAACATCGCGGGGTGGTGCGCATTGTATGGGTGTGTGTTACATTACATTCACTAGTAGGAGTGAGAAAAACATTACGGGGTGGTGCGCATTGTATGGGTGTGTGTTACATTACATTGACTAGTTGGAGTGAGAAAAACATCACGGGGTGGTGCGCATTGTATGGGTGTGTGTTACATTACATTCACTAGTAGGAGTGAGAAAAACATCACGGGGTGGTGCGCATTGTATGGGTGTGTGTTACATTACATTCACTAGTAGGAGTGAGAAAAACATCACGGGGTGGTGCGCATTGTATGGGTGTGTGTTACATTACATTCACTACTAGGAGTGAGAAATACATCACGGGGTGGTGCGCATTGTATGGGTGTGTGTTACATTACATTCACTAGTAGGAGGGAGAAAAACATCACGTGGTGGTGTGCATTGTATGGGTGTGTGTTACATTACATTCATTAGTAGGAGTGAGAAAAACATCACGGGGTGGTGCGCATTGAATGGGTGTGTGTTACATTACATTCACTAGTAGGAGAGAGAAAAACATCACGGGGTGGTGCGCATTGTAAGGGTGTGTGTTACATTACATTCACAAGTAGGAGTGAGAAAAACATCACGGGGTAGTGTGAATCGGAGGGTCTGAATTAGGATAGGCAGTGAGTGGCAATGTAGGATGGAGTAAAGCACCGCGGGGTGGTCAGCATGGGGAGGTCAGGGAACATGTAGTGGCTATGTAGGATAGGTTTCTGAAAAACATCCCGGGGTGGTGCGCATTGTATGGGTGTGTGTTACATTACATTCACTAGTAGGAGTGAGAAAAACATCACGGGGTGGTGCACATTGTATGGGTGTGTGTTACATTACATTCACTAGTAGGAGTGAGAAAAACATCGCGGGGTGGTGCGCATTGTATGGGTGTGTGTTACATTACATTCACTAGTAGGAGTGAGAAAAACATCACGGGGTGGTGCGCATTGTATGGGTGTGTGTTACATTACATTCATTAGTAGGAGTGAGAAAAACATCACGGGGTGGCGGGAATCGGAGGGTCTGAATTAGGATAGGAAGTGAGTGGCAATGTAGGATGGAGAAAAGCACCGTGGGGTGGTCAGCATGGGAGGTCAGGGAACATGCAGTGGCAATGTTGGATAGGTTTCTGAAAAACATCGCGGGGTGGTGCGCATTGTATGGGTGTGTGTTACATTACATTCACAAGTAGGAGTGAGAAAAACATCACGGGGTAGTGTGAATCGGAGGGTCTGAATTAGGATAGGCAGTGAGTGGCAATGTAGGATGGAGTAAAGCACCGCGGGGTGGTCAGCATGGGGAGGTCAGGGAACATGTAGTGGCTATGTAGGATAGGTTTCTGAAAAACATCCCGGGGTGGTGCGCATTGTATGGGTGTGTGTTACATTACATTCACTAGTAGGAGTGAGAAAAACATCACGGGGTGGTGCACATTGTATGGGTGTGTGTTACATTACATTCACTAGTAGGAGTGAGAAAAACATCGCGGGGTGGTGCGCATTGTATGGGTGTGTGTTACATTACATTCACTAGTAGGAGTGAGAAAAACATCACGGGGTGGTGCGCATTGTATGGGTGTGTGTTACATTACATTCATTAGTAGGAGTGAGAAAAATATCACGGGGTGGCGGGAATCGGAGGGTCTGAATTAGGATAGGCAGTGAGTGGCAATGTAGGATGGAGAAAAGCACCGTGGGGTGGTCAGCATGGGAGGTCAGGGAACATGCAGTGGCAATGAAGGATAGGTTTCTGAAAAACATCGCGGGGTGGTGCGCATTGTATGGGTGTGTGTTACATTACATTCACTAGTAGGAGTGAGAAAAACATCACGGGGTGGTGCGCATTGTATGGGTGTGTGTTACATTACATTCACTAGTAGGAGGGAGAAAAACATCACGGGGTGGTGCGCATTGTATGGGTGTGTGTTACATTACATTCACTAGTAGGAGTGAGAAAAACATTACGGGGTGGTGCGCATTGTATGGGTGTGTGTTACATTACATTCACTAGTTGGAGTGAGAAAAACATCACGGGGTGGTGCGCATTGTATGGGTGTGTGTTACATTACATTCACTAGTAGGAGTGAGAAAAACCTCACGGGGTGGTGCGCATTGTATGGGTGTGTGTTACATTACATTCACTAGTAGGAGTGAGAAAAACATCACGGGGTGGTGCGCATTGTATGGGTGTGTGTTACATTACATTCACTACTAGGAGTGAGAAATACATCACTGGGTGGTGCGCATTGTATGGGTGTGTGTTACATTACATTCACTAGTAGGAGGGAGAAAAACATCACGGGGTGGTGTGCATTGTATGGGTGTGTGTTACATTACATTCACTAGTAGGAGTGAGAAAAACATCACGGGGTGGTGCGCATTGAATGGGTGTGTGTTACATTACATTCACTAGTAGGAGGGAGAAAAACATCACGGGGTGGTGTGCATTGTATGGGTGTGTGTTACATTACATTCACTAGTAGGAGTGAGAAAAACATCACGGGGTGGTGCGCATTGAATGGGTGTGTGTTACATTACATTCACTAGTAGGAGGGAGAAAAACATCACTGGGTGGTGCGCATTGTATGGGTGTGTGTTACATTACATTCACTGGTAGGAGTGAGAAAAACATCACGGGGTGGTGCGCATTGTATGGGTGTGTGTTACATTACATTCATTAGTAGGAGTGAGAAAAACATCACGGGGTGGCGGGAATCGGAGGGTCTGAATTAGGATAGGCAGTGAGTGGCAATGTAGGATGGAGAAAAGCACCGTGGGGTGGTCAGCATGGGAGGTCAGGGAACATGCAGTGGCAATGTAGGATAGGTTTCTGAAAAACATCGCGGGGTGGTGTGCATTGTATGGGTGTGTGTTACATTACATTCACTAGTAGGAGTGAGAAAAACATCACGGGGTGGTGCGCATTGTATGGGTGTGTGTTACATTACATTCACTAGTAGGAGTGAGAAAAACATCACCGGGTGGTGGGATTCGGAGGGTCTGAATTAGTATAGGCAGTGAGTGGCAATGTAGGATGCAGAAAAGCACCGTGGGGTGGTCAGCATGGGAGGTCAGGGAACATGCAGTGGCAATGTAGGATAGGTTTCTGAAAAACATCGCGGGGTGGTGCGCATTGTATGGGTGTGTGTTACATTACATTCACTAGTAGGAGTGAGAAAAACATCACGGGCTGGTGCGCATTGTATGGGTGTGTGTTACATTACATTCACTAGTAGGAGTGAGAAAAACATCACGGGGTGGTGCGCATTGTATGGGTGTGTGTTAAATTACATTCACTAGTAGGAGTGAGAAAAACATCGCGGGGTGGTGCGCATTGTATGGGTGTGTGTTACATTACATTCACTAGTAGGAGTGAGAAAAACATCGCGGGGTGGTGTGCATTGTATGGGTGTGTGTTACATTACATTCACTTGTAGGAGTGAGAAATACATCACGGGGTGGTGTGCATTGTATGGGTGTGTGTTACATTACATTCACTAGTAGGTGTGAGAAAAACATCACGGGGTGGTGCGCATTGTATGGGTGTGTGTTACATTACATTCACTAGTAGGAGTGAGAAAAACATCACGGGGTGGTGCGCATTGTATGGGTGTGTGTTACATTACATTCACTAGTAGGAGGGAGAAAAACATCAAGGGGTAGTGCGCATTGTATGTGTGTGGGTTACATTACATTCACTAGTAGGAGTGAGAAAAACATCACGGGGTGGTGCGCATTGTATGGGTGTGTGTTACATTACATTCACTAGTAGGAGTGAGAAAAACATCACGGGGTGGTGCGCATTGTATGGGTGTGTGTTACATTACATTAACTAGTAAGAGTGAGAAAAACATCACTGGGTGGTGCGCATTGTATGGGTGTGTGTTACATTACATTCACTAGTAGGAGTGAGAAAAACATCACGGGGTGGTGCGCAGTGTATGGGTGTGTGTTACATTACATTCACTAGTAGGAGTGAGAAAAACATCACGGGGTGGTGCGCATTGTATGGGTGTGTGTTACATTACATTCACTAGTAGGAGTGAGAAAAACATCACGGGGTGGTGCGCATTGTATGGGTGTGTGTTACATTACATTCACTAGTAGGAGTGAGAAAAACATCACGGGGTGGTGCGCATTGTATGGGTGTGTGTTACATTACATTCACTAGTAGGAGTGAGAAAAACATCACGGGGTGGTGCGCATTGAATGGGTGTGTGTTACATTACATTCACTAGTAGGAGGGAGAAAAACATCACGGGGTGGTGCGCATTGTATGGGTGTGTGTTACATTACATTCACTGGTAGGAGTGAGAAAAACATCACGGGGTGGTGCGCATTGTATGGGTGTGTGTTACATTACATTCACAAGTAGGAGTGAGAAAAACATCACGGGGTAGTGTGAATCGGAGGGTCTGAATTAGGATAGGCAGTGAGTGGCAATGTAGGATGGAGTAAAGCACCGCGGGGTGGTCAGCATGGGGAGGTCAGGGAACATGTAGTGGCTATGTAGGATAGGTTTCTGAAAAATATCCCGGGGTGGTGCGCATTGTATGGGTGTGTGTTACATTACATTCACTAGTAGGAGTGAGAAAAACATCACGGGGTGGTGCACATTGTATGGGTGTGTGTTACATTACATTCACTAGTAGGAGTGAGAAAAACATCGCGGGGTGGTGCGCATTGTATGGGTGTGTGTTACATTACATTCACTAGTAGGAGTGAGAAAAACATCACGGGGTGGTGCGCATTGTATGGGTGTGTGTTACATTACATTCATTAGTAGGAGTGAGAAAAACATCACGGGGTGGCGGGAATCGGAGGGTCTGAATTAGGATAGGCAGTGAGTGGCAATGTAGGATGGAGAAAAGCACCGTGGGGTGGTCAGCATGGGAGGTCAGGGAACATGCAGTGGCAATGTAGGATAGGTTTCTGAAAAACATCGCGGGGTGGTGTGCATTGTATGGGTGTGTGTTACATTACATTCACTAGTAGGAGTGAGAAAAACATCACGGGGTGGTGCGCATTGTATGGGTGTGTGTTACATTACATTCACTAGTAGGAGTGAGAAAAACATCACCGGGTGGTGGGATTCGGAGGGTCTGAATTAGTATAGGCAGTGAGTGGCAATGTAGGATGCAGAAAAGCACCGTGGGGTGGTCAGCATGGGAGGTCAGGGAACATGCAGTGGCAATGTAGGATAGGTTTCTGAAAAACATCGCGGGGTGGTGCGCATTGTATGGGTGTGTGTTACATTACATTCACTAGTAGGAGTGAGAAAAACATCACGGGCTGGTGCGCATTGTATGGGTGTGTGTTACATTACATTCACTAGTAGGAGTGAGAAAAACATCACGGGGTGGTGCGCATTGTATGGGTGTGTGTTACATTACATTCACTAGTAGGAGTGAGAAAAACATCGCGGGGTGGTGCGCATTGTATGGGTGTGTGTTACATTACATTCACTAGTAGGAGTGAGAAAAACATCACGGGGTGGTGGGAATCGGAGGGTCTGAATTAGGATAGGCAGTGAGTGGCAATGTAGGATGGAGAAAAGCACCTTGGGGTGGTCAGCATGGGAGGTCCGGGAACATGCAGTGGCACTGTAGGATAGGTTTCTGAAAAACATCGCGGGGTGGTGCGCATTGTATGGGTGTGTGTTACATTACATTCACTAGTAGGAGTGAGAAAAACATCACGGGGTGGTGCGCATTGTATGGGTGTGTGTTACATTACATTCACTAGTAGGAGTGAGAAAAACATCACGGGGTGGTGGGATTCGGAGGGTCTGAATTAGTATAGGCAGTGAGTGGCAATGTAGGATGCAGAAAAGCACCGTGGGGTGGTCAGCATGGGAGGTCAGGGAACATGCAGTGGCAATGTAGGATAGGTTTCTGAAAAACATCGCGGGGTGGTGCGCATTGTATGGGTGTGTGTTACATTACATTCACTAGTAGGAGTGAGAAAAACATCACGGGGTGGTGCGCATTGTATGGGTGTGTGTTACATTACATTCACTAGTAGGAGTGAGAAAAACATTACGGGGTGGTGCGCATTGTATGGGTGTGTGTTACATTACATTCACTAGTTGGAGTGAGAAAAACATCACGGGGTGGTGCGCATTGTATGGGTGTGTGTTACATTACATTCACTAGTAGGAGTGAGAAAAACCTCACGGGGTGGTGCGCATTGTATGGGTGTGTGTTACATTACATTCACTAGTAGGAGTGAGAAAAACATCACGGGGTGGTGCGCATTGTATGGGTGTGTGTTACATTACATTCACTACTAGGAGTGAGAAATACATCACTGGGTGGTGCGCATTGTATGGGTGTGTGTTACATTACATTCACTAGTAGGAGGGAGAAAAACATCACGGGGTGGTGTGCATTGTATGGGTGTGTGTTACATTACATTCACTAGTAGGAGTGAGAAAAACATCACGGGGTGGTGCGCATTGAATGGGTGTGTGTTACATTACATTCACTAGTAGGAGGGAGAAAAACATCACGGGGTGGTGTGCATTGTATGGGTGTGTGTTACATTACATTCACTAGTAGGAGTGAGAAAAACATCACGGGGTGGTGCGCATTGAATGGGTGTGTGTTACATTACATTCACTAGTAGGAGGGAGAAAAACATCACTGGGTGGTGCGCATTGTATGGGTGTGTGTTACATTACATTCACTGGTAGGAGTGAGAAAAACATCACGGGGTGGTGCGCATTGTATGGGTGTGTGTTACATTACATTCATTAGTAGGAGTGAGAAAAACATCACGGGGTGGCGGGAATCGGAGGGTCTGAATTAGGATAGGCAGTGAGTGGCAATGTAGGATGGAGAAAAGCACCGTGGGGTGGTCAGCATGGGAGGTCAGGGAACATGCAGTGGCAATGTAGGATAGGTTTCTGAAAAACATCGCGGGGTGGTGTGCATTGTATGGGTGTGTGTTACATTACATTCACTAGTAGGAGTGAGAAAAACATCACGGGGTGGTGCGCATTGTATGGGTGTGTGTTACATTACATTCACTAGTAGGAGTGAGAAAAACATCACCGGGTGGTGGGATTCGGAGGGTCTGAATTAGTATAGGCAGTGAGTGGCAATGTAGGATGCAGAAAAGCACCGTGGGGTGGTCAGCATGGGAGGTCAGGGAACATGCAGTGGCAATGTAGGATAGGTTTCTGAAAAACATCGCGGGGTGGTGCGCATTGTATGGGTGTGTGTTACATTACATTCACTAGTAGGAGTGAGAAAAACATCACGGGCTGGTGCGCATTGTATGGGTGTGTGTTACATTACATTCACTAGTAGGAGTGAGAAAAACATCACGGGGTGGTGCGCATTGTATGGGTGTGTGTTAAATTACATTCACTAGTAGGAGTGAGAAAAACATCGCGGGGTGGTGCGCATTGTATGGGTGTGTGTTACATTACATTCACTAGTAGGAGTGAGAAAAACATCGCGGGGTGGTGTGCATTGTATGGGTGTGTGTTACATTACATTCACTTGTAGGAGTGAGAAATACATCACGGGGTGGTGTGCATTGTATGGGTGTGTGTTACATTACATTCACTAGTAGGTGTGAGAAAAACATCACGGGGTGGTGCGCATTGTATGGGTGTGTGTTACATTACATTCACTAGTAGGAGTGAGAAAAACATCACGGGGTGGTGCGCATTGTATGGGTGTGTGTTACATTACATTCACTAGTAGGAGGGAGAAAAACATCAAGGGGTAGTGCGCATTGTATGTGTGTGGGTTACATTACATTCACTAGTAGGAGTGAGAAAAACATCACGGGGTGGTGCGCATTGTATGGGTGTGTGTTACATTACATTCACTAGTAGGAGTGAGAAAAACATCACGGGGTGGTGCGCATTGTATGGGTGTGTGTTACATTACATTAACTAGTAGGAGTGAGAAAAACATCACTGGGTGGTGCGCATTGTATGGGTGTGTGTTACATTACATTCACTAGTAGGAGTGAGAAAAACATCACGGGGTGGTGCGCAGTGTATGGGTGTGTGTTACATTACATTCACTAGTAGGAGTGAGAAAAACATCACGGGGTGGTGCGCATTGTATGGGTGTGTGTTACATTACATTCACTAGTAGGAGTGAGAAAAACATCACGGGGTGGTGCGCATTGTATGGGTGTGTGTTACATTACATTCACTAGTAGGAGTGAGAAAAACATCACGGGGTGGTGCGCATTGTATGGGTGTGTGTTACATTACATTCACTAGTAGGAGTGAGAAAAACATCACGGGGTGGTGCGCATTGAATGGGTGTGTGTTACATTACATTCACTAGTAGGAGGGAGAAAAACATCACGGGGTGGTGCGCATTGTATGGGTGTGTGTTACATTACATTCACTGGTAGGAGTGAGAAAAACATCACGGGGTGGTGCGCATTGTATGGGTGTGTGTTACATTACATTCACAAGTAGGAGTGAGAAAAACATCACGGGGTAGTGTGAATCGGAGGGTCTGAATTAGGATAGGCAGTGAGTGGCAATGTAGGATGGAGTAAAGCACCGCGGGGTGGTCAGCATGGGGAGGTCAGGGAACATGTAGTGTCTATGTAGGATAGGTTTCTGAAAAATATCCCGGGGTGGTGCGCATTGTATGGGTGTGTGTTACATTACATTCACTAGTAGGAGTGAGAAAAACATCACGGGGTGGTGCACATTGTATGGGTGTGTGTTACATTACATTCACTAGTAGGAGTGAGAAAAACATCGCGGGGTGGTGCGCATTGTATGGGTGTGTGTTACATTACATTCACTAGTAGGAGTGAGAAAAACATCACGGGGTGGTGCGCATTGTATGGGTGTGTGTTACATTACATTCATTAGTAGGAGTGAGAAAAACATCACGGGGTGGCGGGAATCGGAGGGTCTGAATTAGGATAGGCAGTGAGTGGCAATGTAGGATGGAGAAAAGCACCGTGGGGTGGTCAGCATGGGAGGTCAGGGAACATGCAGTGGCAATGTAGGATAGGTTTCTGAAAAACATCGCGGGGTGGTGCGCATTGTATGGGTGTGTGTTACATTACATTCACTAGTAGGAGTGAGAAAAACATCACGGGGTGGTGCGCATTGTATGGGTGTGTGTTACATTACATTCACTAGTATGAGTGAGAAAAACATCACGGGGTGGTGGGATTCGGAGGGTCTGAATTAGTATAGGCAGTGAGTGGCAATGTAGGATGCAGTAAAGCACCGTGGGGTGGTCAGCATGGGAGGTCAGGGAACATGCAGTGGCAATGTAGGATAGGTTTCTGAAAAACCTCGCGGGGTGGTGCGCATTGTATGGGTGTGTGTTACATTACATTCACTAGTAGGAGTGAGAAAAATATCACGGGGTGGTGCACATTGTATGGGTGTGTGTTACATTACATTCACTAGTAGGAGTGAGAAAAACATTACGGGGTGGTGCGCATTGTATGGGTGTGTGTTACATTACATTGACTAGTTGGAGTGAGAAAAACATCACGGGGTGGTGCGCATTGTATGGGTGTGTGTTACATTACATTCACTAGTAGGAGTGAGAAAAACATCACGGGGTGGTGCGCATTGTATGGGTGTGTGTTACATTACATTCACTAGTAGGAGTGAGAAAAACATCACGGGGTGGTGCGCATTGTATGGGTGTGTGTTACATTACATTCACTACTAGGAGTGAGAAATACATCACGGGGTGGTGCGCATTGTATGGGTGTGTGTTACATTACATTCACTAGTAGGAGGGAGAAAAACATCACGTGGTGGTGTACATTGTATGGGTGTGTGTTACATTACATTCATTAGTAGGAGTGAGAAAAACATCACGGGGTGGTGCGCATTGAATGGGTGTGTGTTACATTACATTCACTAGTAGGAGGGAGAAAAACATCACGGGGTGGTGCGCATTGTATGGGTGTGTGTTACATTACATTCACAAGTAGGAGTGAGAAAAACATCACGGGGTAGTGTGAATCGGAGGGTCTGATTTAGGATAGGCAGTGAGTGGAAATGTAGGATGGAGTAAAGCACCGCGGGGTGGTCAGCATGGGGAGGTCAGGGAACATGTAGTGGCTATGTAGGATAGGTTTCTGAAAAACATCCCGGGGTGGTGCGCATTGTATGGGTGTGTGTTACATTACATTCACTAGTAGGAGTGAGAAAAACATCACGGGGTGGTGCACATTGTATGGGTGTGTGTTACATTACATTCACTAGTAGGAGTGAGAAAAACATCGCGGGGTGGTGCGCATTGTATGGGTGTGTGTTACATTACATTCACTAGTAGGAGTGAGAAAAACATCACGGGGTGGTGCACATTGTATGGGTGTGTGTTACATTACATTCATTAGTAGGAGTGAGAAAAACATCACGGGGTGGCGGGAATCGGAGGGTCTGAATTAGGATAGGCAGTGAGTGGCAATGTAGGATGGAGAAAAGCACCGTGGGGTGGTCAGCATGGGAGGTCAGGGAACATGCAGTGGCAATGGAGGATAGGTTTCTGAAAAACATCGCGGGGTGGTGCGCATTGTATGGGTGTGTGTTACATTACGTTCACTAGTAGGAGTGAGAAAAACATCACGGGGTGGTGCGCATTGTATGGGTGTGTGTTACATTACATTCACTAGTAGGAGTGAGAAAAACATCACGGGGTGGTGCGCATTGTATGGGTGTGTGTTACATTACATTCACTAGTAGGAGTGAGAAAAACATCGCGGGGTGGTGCGCATTGTATGGGTGTGTGTTACATTACATTCACTAGTAGGAGTGAGAAAAACATCGCGGGGTGGTGTGCATTGTATGGATGTGTGTTACATTACATTCACTAGTAGGAGTGAGAAATACATCACGGGGTGGTGTGCATTGTATGGGTGTGTGTTACATTACATTCACTAGTAGGTGTGAGAAAAACATCACGGGGTGGTGCGCATTGTATGGGTGTGTGTTACATTACATTCACTAGTAGGAGTGAGAAAAACATCACGGGGTGGTGCGCATTGTATGGGTGTGTGTTACATTACATTCACTAGTAGGAGGGAGAAAAACATCAAGGGGTAGTGCGCATTGTATGTGTGTGGGTTACATTACATTCACTAGTAGGAGTGTGAAAAACATCACGGGGTGGTGCGCATTGTATGGGTGTGTGTTACATTACATTCACTAGTAGGAGTGAGAAAAACATCACGGGGTGGTGCGCATTGTATGGGTGTGTGTTACATTAGATTCACTAGTAAGAGTGAGAAAAACATCACGGGGTGGTGCGCATTGTATGGGTGTGTGTTACATTAGATTCACTAGTAGGAGTGAGAAAAACATCACGGGGTGGTGGGAATCGGAGGGTCTGAATTAGGATAGGCAGTGAGTGGCAATGTAGGATGGAGAAAAGCACCATGGGGTGGTCAGCATGGGAGGTCCGGGAACATGCAGTGGCACTGTAGGATAGGTTTCTGAAAAACATCGCGGGGTGGTGCGCATTGTATGGGAGTGTGTTACATTACATTCACTAGTAGGAGTGAGAAAAACATCACGGGGTGGTGCGCATTGTATGGGTGTGTGTTACATTACATTCACTAGTAGGAGTGAGAAAAACATCACGGGGTGGTGGGAATCGGAGGGTCTGAATTAGGATAGGCAGTGAGTGGCAATGTAGGATGGAGAAAACACCGTGGGATGGTCAACATGGGAGGTCAGGGAACATGCAGTGGCAATGTAGGATAGATTTCTGAAAAACATCGCGGGTGGTGCGCATTGTATGGGTGTGTGTTACATTACATTCACTAGTAGGAGTGAGAAAAACATCACGGGGTGGTGCGCATTGTATGGGTGTGTGTTACATTACATTCACTAGTAGGAGTGAGAAAAACATCACGGGGTGGTGGGATTCGGAGGGCCTGAATTAGTATAGGCAGTGAGTGGCAATGTAGGATGCAGAAAAGCACCGTGGGGTGGTCAGCATGGAGGTCAGGGAACATGCAGTGGCAATGTAGGATAGGTTTCTGAAAAACACGCGGGGTGGTGCGCATTGTATGGGTGTGTGTTACATTACATTCACTAGTAGGAGTGAGAAAAACATCACGGGGTGGTGCGCATTGTATGGGTGTGTGTTACATTACATTCACTAGTTGGAGTGAGAAAAACATCACGGGGTGGTGCGCATTGTATGGGTGTGTGTTACATTACATTCACTAGTAGGAGTGAGAAAAACATCACGGGGTGGTGCGCATTGTATGGGTGTGTGTTACATTACATTCACTAGTAGGAGTGAGAAAAACATCACGGGGTGGTGCGCATTGTATGGGTGTGTGTTACATTACATTCACTACTAGGAGTGAGAAATACATCACTGGGTGGTGCGCATTGTATGGGTGTGTGTTACATTACATTCACTAGTAGGAGGGAGAAAAACATCACGGGGTGGTGTGCATTGTATGGGTGTGTGTTACATTACATTCACTAGTAGGAGTGAGAAAAACATCACGGGGTGGTGCGCATTGAATGGGTGTGTGTTACATTACATTCACTAGTAGGAGGGAGAAAAACATCACGGGGTGGTGCGCATTGTATGGGTGTGTGTTACATTACATTCACTGGTAGGAGTGAGAAAAACATCACGGGGTGGTGCGCGTTGTATGGGTGTGTGTTACATTACATTCACAAGTAGGAGTGAGAAAAACATCACGGGGTAGTGTGAATCGGAGGGTCTGAATTAGGATAGGCAGTGAGTGGCAATGTAGGATGGAGTAAAGCACCGCGGGGTGGTCAGCATGGGGAGGTCAGGGAACATGTAGTGGCTATGTAGGATAGGTTTCTGAAAAATATCCCGGGGTGGTGCGCATTGTATGGGTGTGTGTTACATTACATTCACTAGTAGGAGTGAGAAAAACATCACGGGGTGGTGCACATTGTATGGGTGTGTGTTACATTACATTCACTAGTAGGAGTGAGAAAAACATCGCGGGGTGGTGCGCATTGTATGGGTGTGTGTTACATTACATTCACTAGTAGGAGTGAGAAAAACATCACGGGGTGGTGCGCATTGTATGGGTGTGTGTTACATTACATTCATTAGTAGGAGTGAGAAAAACATCACGGGGTGGTGGGATTCGGAGGGTCTGAATTAGTATAGGCAGTGAGTGGCAATGTAGGATGCAGAAAAGCACCGTGGGGTGGTCAGCATGGGAGGTCAGGGAACATGCAGTGGCAATGTAGGATAGGTTTCTGAAAAACATCGCGGGGTGGTGCGCATTGTATGGGTGTGTGTTACATTACATTCACTAGTAGGAGTGAGAAAAACATCACGGGCTGGTGCGCATTGTATGGGTGTGTGTTACATTACATTCACTAGTAGGAGTGAGAAAAACATCACGGGGTGGTGCGCATTGTATGGGTGTGTGTTAAATTACATTCACTAGTAGGAGTGAGAAAAACATCGCGGGGTGGTGCGCATTGTATGGGTGTGGGTTACATTACATTCACTAGTAGGAGTGAGAAAAACATCACGGGGTGGTGCGCATTGTATGGGTGTGTGTTACATTACATTCACTAGTAGGAGTGAGAAAAACATCACGGGGTGGTGCGCATTGTATGGGTGTGTGTTACATTACATTAACTAGTAGGAGTGAGAAAAACATCACTGGGTGGTGCGCATTGTATGGGTGTGTGTTACATTACATTCACTAGTAGGAGTGAGAAAAACATCACGGGGTGGTGCGCAGTGTATGGGTGTGTGTTACATTACATTCACTAGTAGGAGTGAGAAAAACATCACGGGGTGGTGCGCATTGTATGGGTGTGTGTTACATTACATTCACTAGTAGGAGTGAGAAAAACATCACGGGGTGGTGCGCATTGTATGGGTGTGTGTTACATTACATTCACTAGTAGGAGTGAGAAAAACAACGCGGGGTGGTGCGCATTGTATGGGTGTGTGTTACATTACATTCACTAGTAGGAGTGAGAAAAACATCGCGGGATGGTGCGCATTGTATGGGTGTGTGTTACATTACATTCACTAGTGGGAGTGAGAAATACATCACGGGGTGGTGTGCATTGTATGGGTGTGTGTTACATTACATTCACTAGTAGGAGTGAGAAAAACATCACGGGGTGGTGCGCATTGTATGGGTGTGTGTTACATTACATTCATTAGTAGGAGTGAGAAAAACATCACGGGGTGGTGGGATTCGGAGGGTCTGAATTAGTATAGGCAGTGAGTGGCAATGTAGGATGCAGAAAAGCACCGTGGGGTGGTCAGCATGGGAGGTCAGGGAACATGCAGTGGCAATGTAGGATAGGTTTCTGAAAAACATCGCGGGGTGGTGCGCATTGTATGGGTGTGTGTTACATTACATTCACTAGTAGGAGTGAGAAAAACATCACGGGCTGGTGCGCATTGTATGGGTGTGTGTTACATTACATTCACTAGTAGGAGTGAGAAAAACATCACGGGGTGGTGCGCATTGTATGGGTGTGTGTTAAATTACATTCACTAGTAGGAGTGAGAAAAACATCGCGGGGTGGTGCGCATTGTATGGGTGTGGGTTACATTACATTCACTAGTAGGAGTGAGAAAAACGTCACGGGGTGGTGCGCATTGTATGGGTGTGTGTTACATTACATTCACTAGTAGGAGTGAGAAAAACATCACGGGGTGGTGCGCATTGTATGGGTGTGTGTTACATTACATTAACTAGTAGGAGTGAGAAAAACATCACTGGGTGGTGCGCATTGTATGGGTGTGTGTTACATTACATTCACTAGTAGGAGTGAGAAAAACATCACGGGGTGGTGCGCAGTGTATGGGTGTGTGTTACATTACATTCACTAGTAGGAGTGAGAAAAACATCACGGGGTGGTGCGCATTGTATGGGTGTGTGTTACATTACATTCACTAGTAGGAGTGAGAAAAACATCACGGGGTGGTGCGCATTGTATGGGTGTGTGTTACATTACATTCACTAGTAGGAGTGAGAAAAACAACGCGGGGTGGTGCGCATTGTATGGGTGTGTGTTACATTACATTCACTAGTAGGAGTGAGAAAAACATCGCGGGATGGTGCGCATTGTATGGGTGTGTGTTACATTACATTCACTAGTGGGAGTGAGAAATACATCACGGGGTGGTGTGCATTGTATGGGTGTGTGTTACATTACATTCACTAGTAGGAGTGAGAAAAATATCGAGGGTTGGTGGGAATCGGAGGGTCTGAATTAGGATAGGCAGTGAGTGGCAATGTAGGATGGAGAAAAGCACCGCGGGGTGGTCAGCATGGGGAGGTCAGGGAACATGCAGTGGCAATGTAGGATAGGTTTCTGAAAAACATCGCGCGGTGGGGCGCATTGTATGGGTGTGTGTTACATTACATTCACTAGTATAAGTGAGAAAAACATCACGGGGTGGTGCGCATTGTATGGGTGTGTGTTACATTACATTCACTAGTAGGAGTGAGAAAAACATCGCGGGATGGTGCGCATTGTATGGGTGTGTGTTACATTACATTCACTAGTGGGAGTGAGAAAAACATCACGGGGTGGTGCGCATTGTATGGGTGTGTGTTACATTACATTCACTAGTAGGAGTGAGAAAAACATCACGGGGTGGGGCGCATTGTATGGGTGTGTGTTACATTACATTCACTAGTAGGAGTGAGAAAAACATCACGGGGTGGTGCGCATTGTATGGGTGTGTGTTACATTACATTCACTAGTAGGAGTGAGAAAAACATCACGCGGTGGTGGGAATCGGAGGGTCTGAATTAGGATAGGCAGTGAGTGGCAATGTAGGATGGAGAAAAGCACCGCGGGGTGGTCAGCATGGGGAGGTAAGGGAACATGCAGTGGCAATGGAGGATAGGTTTCTGAAAAACATCGTGGGGTGGTGCGCATTGTATGGGTGTGTGTTACATTACATTCACTAGTAGGAGTGAGAAAAACATCACGGGGTGGTGCGCATTGTATGGGTGTGTGTTACATTACATTCACTAGTAGGAGTGAGAAAAACATCACGGCGTGGTGCGCATTGTATGGGTGTGTGTTACATTACATTCACTAGTAGGAGTGAGAAAAACATCACGGGGTGGTGCGAATTGTATGGGTGTGTGTTACATTACATTCACTATTAGGAGTGAGAAAAACATCACGGGGTGGTGGGAATCGGAGGGTCTGAATTAGGATAGGCAGTGAGTGGCAATGTAGGATGGAGAAAAGCACCGTGGGCTGGTCAGCATGGGAGGTAAGGGAACATGCAGTGGCAATGTAGATAGGTTTCTGAAAAACATCGCGGGGTGGTGCGCATTGTATGGGTGTGTGTTACATTACATTCACTAGTAGGAGTGAGAAAAATATCGACGGTTGGTGGGAATCGGAGGGTCTGAATTAGGATAGGCAGTGAGTGGCAATGTAGGATGGAGAAAAGCACCGCGGGGTGGTCAGCATGGGGAGGTCAGGGAACATGCAGTGGCAATGTAGGATAGGTTTCTGAAAAACATCGCGGGGTGGTGCGCATTGTATGGGTGTGTGTTACATTACATTCACTAGTAGGAGTGAGAAAAACATCACGGGGTGGTGCGCATTGTATGGGTGTGTGTTACATTACATTCACTAGTAGGAGTGAGAAAAACATCGCGGGATGGTGCGCATTGTATGGGTGTGTGTTACATTACATTCACTAGTGGGAGTGAGAAAAACATCACGGGGTGGTGCGCATTGTATGGGTGCGTGTTACATTACATTCACTAGTAGGAGTGAGAAAAACATCACGGGGTGGGGCGCATTGTATGGGTGTGTGTTACATTACATTCACTAGTAGGAGTGAGAAAAACATCACGGGGTGGTGCGCATTGTATGGGTGTGTGTTACATTACATTCACTAGTAGGAGTGAGAAAAACATCACGGGGTGGTGCGCATTGTATGGGTGTGTGTTACATTACATTCACTAGTAGGAGTGAGAAAAACATCACGGGGTGGTGCGCATTGTATGGGTGTGTGTTACATTACATTCACTAGTAGGAGGGAGAAAAACATCACGGGGTGGTGCGCATTGTATGGGTGTGTGTTACATTACATTCACTAGTACGAGTGAGAAAAACATCAAGTGGGGGTGCGCATTGTATGGGTGTGTGTTACATTACATTCACTAGTAGGAGTGAGAAAAACATCACGCGGAGGTGGGAATCGGAGGGTCTGAATTAGGATAGGCAGTGAGTGGCAATGTAGGATGGAGAAAAGCATCGCGGGGTGGTCACCATGGGGAGGTCAGGGAACATGCAGTGGCAATGTAGGATAGGTATCTGAAAAGCATCGCGGGGTGGTTCGCATTGTATGGGTGTGTGTTACATTACATTCACTAGTAGGAGTGAGAAAAACATCACGGGGTGGTGCGCATTGTATGGGTGTGTGTTACATTACATTCACTAGTAGGAGTGAGAAAAGCATCACGGGGTGGTGCGCATTGTATGGGTGTGTGTTACATTCACTAGTAGGAGTGAGAAAAACATCACGGGGTGGTGCGCATTGTATGGGTGTGTGTTACATTACATTCACTAGTAGGAGTGAGAAAAACATCACGGGGTGGTGTGAATCGGAGGGTCTGAATTAGGATAGGCAGTGAGTGGCAATGTAGGATGGAGAAAAGCACCGCGGGGTGGTCAGCAAGGGGAGGTAAGGGAACATGCAGTGGCAATGGAGGATAGGTTTCTGAAAAACATCGTGGGGTGGTGCGCATTGTATGGGTGTGTGTTACATTACATTCACTAGTAGGAGTGAGAAAAACATCACAGGGTGGTGCGCATTGTATGGGTGTGTGTTACATTACATTCACTAGTAGGAGTGAGAAAAACATCACGGGGTGGTGCGCATTGTATGGGTGTGTGTTACATTACATTCACTAGTAGGAGTGAGAAAAACATCACGGGGTGGTGTGCATTGTATGGGTGTGTGTTACATTACATTCACTAGTAGGAGTGAGAAAAACATCGTGTGGTGGTGCGCATTGTATGGGTGTGTGTTACATTACATTCACTAGTAGGAGGGAGAAAAACATCACGGGGTGGTGCGCATTGTATGGGTGTGTGTTACATTACATTCACTAGTAGGAGTGAGAAAAACATCACGGGGTGGTGCGCATTGTATGGGTGTGTGTTACATTACATTCACTAGTAGGAGGGAGAAAAACATCACGGGGTGGTGCGCATTGTATGGGTGTGTGTTACATTACATTCACTAGTACGAGTGAGAAAAACATCACGGGGTGGTGCGCATTGTATGGGTGTGTGTTACATTACATTCACTAGTAGGAGTGAGAAAAACATCACGCGGTGGTGGGAATCGGAGGGTCTGAATTAGGATAGGCAGTGAGTGGCAATGTAGGATGGAGAAAAGCATCGCGGGGTGGTCACCATGGGGAGGTCAGGGAACATGCAGTGGCAATGTAGGATAGGTTTCTGAAAAACATCGCGGGGTGGTTCGCATTGTATGGGTGTGTGTTACATTACATTCACTAGTAGGAGTGAGAAAAACATCACCGGGTGGTGCGCATTGTATGGGTGTGTGTTACATTACATTAACTAGTAGGAGTGAGAAAAACATCACGGGGTGGTGCGCATTGTATGGGTGTGTGTTACATTACATTCACTAGTAGGAGTGAGAAAAACATCACGGGTTGGTGTGCATTGTATGGGTGTGTGTTACATTACATTCACTAGTAGGAGTGAGAAAAACATCACGGGGTGGTGTGAATCGGAGGGTCTGAATTAGGATAGGCAGTGAGTGGCAATGTAGGATGGAGAAAAGCACCGCGGGGTGGTCAGCATGGGGAGGTAAGGGAACATGCAGTGGCAATGGAGGATAGGTTTCTGAAAAACATCGTGGGGTGGTGCGCATTGTATGGGTGTGTGTTACATTACATTCACTAGTAGGAGTGAGAAAAACATCACGGGGTGGTGCGCATTGTATGGGTGTGTGTTACATTACATTCACTAGTAGGAGTGAGAAAAACATCACGGGGTGGTGGGAATCGGAGGGTCTGAATTAGGATAGGCAGGGAGTGGCAATGTAGGATGGAGAAAAGCACCGTGGGCTGGTCAGCATGGGAGGTAAGGGAACATGCAGTGGCAATGTAGATAGGTTTCTGAAAAACATCGCGGGGTGGTGCGCATTGTATGGGTGTGTGTTACATTACATTCACTAGTAGGAGTGAGAAAAATATCGCGGGTTGGTGGGAATCGGAGGGTCTGAATTAGGATAGGCAGTGAGTGGCAATGTAGGATGGAGAAAAGCACCGCGGGGTGGTCAGCATGGGGAGGTCAGGGAACATGCAGTGGCAATGTAGGATAGGTTTCTGAAAAACATCGCGGGGTGGTGCGCATTGTATGGGTGTGTGTTACATTACATTCACTAGTAGGAGTGAGAAAAACATCATGGGGTGGTGCGCATTGTATGGGTGTGTGTTACATTACATTCACTAGTAGGAGTGAGAAAAACATCGCGGGATGGTGCGCATTGTATGGGTGTGTGTTACATTACATTCACTAGTGGGAGTGAGAAAAACATCACGGGGTGGTGCGCATTGTATGGGTGCGTGTTACATTACATTCACTAGTAGGAGTGAGAAAAACATCACGGGGTGGGGCGCATTGTATGGGTGTGTGTTACATTACATTCACTAGTAGGAGTGAGAAAAACATCACGGGGTGGTGCGCATTGTATGGGTGTGTGTTACATTACATTCACTAGTAGGAGTGAGAAAAACATCACGGGGTGGTGCGCATTGTATGGGTGTGTGTTACATTACATTCACTAGTAGGAGTGAGAAAAACATCACGGGGTGGTGCGCATTGTATGCGTGTGTGTTACATTACATTCACTAGTAGGAGGGAGAAAAACATCACGGGGTGGTGCGCATTGTATGGGTGTGTGTTACATTACATTCACTAGTACGAGTGAGAAAAACATCAAGGGGTGGTGCGCATTGTATGGGTGTGTGTTACATTACATGCACTAGTAGGAGTGAGAAAAACATCACGCGGAGGTGGGAATCGGAGGGTCTGAATTAGGATAGGCAGTGAGTGGCAATGTAGGATGGAGAAAAGCATCGCGGGGTGGTCACCATGGGGAGGTCAGGGAACATGCAGTGGCAATGTAGGATAGGTTTCTGAAAAGCATCGCGGGGTGGTTCGCATTGTATGGGTGTGTGTTACATTACATTCACTAGTAGGAGTGAGAAAAACATCACGGGGTGGTGCGCATTGTATGGGTGTGTGTTACATTACATTCACTAGTAGGAGTGAGAAAAGCATCACGGGGTGGTGCGCATTGTATGGGTGTGTGTTACATTACATTCACTAGTAGGAGTGAGAAAAACATCACGGGGTGGTGCGCATTGTATGGGTGTGTGTTACATTACATTCACTAGTAGGAGTGAGAAAAACATCACGGGGTGGTGTGAATCGGAGGGTCTGAATTAGGATAGGCAGTGAGTGGCAATGTAGGATGGAGAAAAGCACCGCGGGGTGGTCAGCATGGGGAGGTAAGGGAACATGCAGTGGCAATGGAGGATAGGTTTCTGAAAAACATCGTGGGGTGGTGCGCATTGTATGGGTGTGTGTTACATTACATTCATTAGTAGGAGTGAGAAAAACATCACGGGGTGGTGCGCATTGTATGGGTGTGTGTTACATTACATTCACTAGTAGGAGTGAGAAAAACATCACGGGGTGGTGTGCATTGTATGGGTGTGTGTTACATTACATTCACTAGTAGGAGTGAGAAAAACATCGTGTGGTGGTGCGCATTGTATGGGTGTGTGTTACATTACATTCACTAGTAGGAGGGAGAAAAACATCACGGGGTGGTGCGCATTGTATGGGTGTGTGTTACATTACATTCACTAGTAGGAGTGAGAAAAACATCACGGGGTGGTGCGCATTGTATGGGTGTGTGTTACATTACATTCACTAGTAGGAGTGAGAAAAACATCATGGAGTGGTGCGCATTGTATGGGTGTGTGTTACATTACATTCACTAGTAGGAGGGAGAAAAACATCACGGGGTGGTGCGCATTGTATGGGTGTGTGTTACATTACATTCACTAGTAGGAGTGAGAAAAACATCACGGGGTGGTGCGCATTGTATGGGTGTGTGTTACATTACATTCACAAGTAGGAGTGAGAAAAACATTACGGGGTAGTGTGAATTGGAGGGTCTGAATTAGGATAGGCAGTGAGTGGCAATGTAGGATGGAGTAATGCACCGCGGGGTGGTCAGCATGGGGAGGTCAGGGAACATGTGGTGGCTATGTAGGATAGGTTTCTGAAAAACATCCCGGGGTGGTGCGCATTGTATGGGTGTGTGTTACATTACATTCACTAGTAGGAGTGAGAAAAACATCACGGGGTGGTGCGCATTGTATGGGTGTGTGTTACATTACATTCACTAGTAGGAGTGAGAAAAACATCACGGGGTGGTGCGCATTGTATGGGTGTGTGTTACATTACATTCACTAGTAGGAGTGAGAAAAACATCGCGGGATGGTGCACATTGTATGGGTGTGTGTCACATTACATTCACTAGTGGGAGTGAGAAAAACATCACGGGGTGGTGCGCATTGTATGGGTGTGTGTTACATTACATTCACTAGTAGGAGTGAGAAAAACATCACGGGGTGGGGCGCATGTATGGGTGTGTGTTACATTACATTCACTAGTAGGAGTGAGAAAAACATCACGGGGTGGTGCGCATTGTATGGGTGTGTGTTACATTACATTCACTAGTAGGAGTGAGAAAAACATCACGGGGTGGTGAGCATTGTATGGGTGTGTGTTACATTACATTCACTAGTAGGAGTGAGAAAAACATCACGGGGTGGTGCGCATTGTATGGGTGTGTGTTACATTACATTCACTAGTAGGAGGGAGAAAAACATCACGGGGTGGTGCGCATTGTATGGGTGTGTGTTACATTACATTCACTAGTACGAGTGAGAAAAACATCACGGGGTGGTGCGCATTGTATGGGTGTGTGTTACATTACATTCACTAGTAGGAGTGAGAAAAACATCACGCGGTGGTGGGAATCGGAGGGTCTGAATTAGGATAGGCAGTGAGTGGCAATGTAGGATGGAGAAAAGCATCGCGGGGTGGTCACCATGGGGAGGTCAGGGAACATGCAGTGGCAATGTAGGATAGGTTTCTGAAAAACATCGCGGGGTGGTTCGCATTGTATGGGTGTGTGTTACATTACATTCACTAGTAGGAGTGAGAAAAACATCACCGGGTGGTGCGCATTGTATGGGTGTGTGTTACATTACATTAACTATCAGGAGTGAGAAAAACATCACGGGGTGGTGCGCATTGTATGGGTGTGTGTTACATTACATTCACTAGTAGGAGTGAGAAAAACATCACGGGGTGGTGTGCATTGTATGGGTGTGTGTTACATTACATTCACTAGTAGGAGTGAGAAAAACATCACGGGGTGGTGTGAATCGGAGGGTCTGAATTAGGATAGGCAGTGAGTGGCAATGTAGGATGGAGAAATGCACCGCGGGGTGGTCAGCATGGGGAGGTAAGGGAACATGCAGTGGCAATGGAGGATAGGTTTCTGAAAAACATCGTGGGGTGGTGCGCATTGTATGGGTGTGTGTTACATTACATTCACTAGTAGGAGTGAGAAAAACATCACGGGGTGGTGCGCATTGTATGGGTGTGTGTTACATTACATTCACTAGTAGGAGTGAGAAAAACATCACGGGGTGGTGCGCATTGTATGGGTGTGTGTTACATTACATTCACTAGTAGGAGTGAGAAAAACATCACGGGGTGGTGCGCATTGTATGGGTGTGTGTTACATTACATTCACTATTAGGAGTGAGAAAAACATCATGGGGTGGTGGGAATCGAAGGGTCTGAATTAGGATAGGCAGTGAGTGGCAATGTAGGATGGAGAAAAGCACCGCGGGGTGGTCACCATGGGGAGGTCAGGGAACATGCAGTGGCAATGTAGGATAGGTTTCTGAAAAACATCGCGGGGTGGTGCGCATTGTATGGGTGTGTGTTACATTACATTCACTAGTAGGAGTGAGAAAAATATCGAGGGTTGGTGGAAATCGGAGGGTCTGAATTAGGATAGGCAGTGAGTGGCAATGTAGGATGGAGAAAAGCACCGCGGGGTGGTCAGCATGGGGAGGTCAGGGAACATGCAGTGGCAATGTAGGATAGGTTTCTGAAAAACATCGCGGGGTGGTGCGCATTGTATGGGTGTGTGTTACATTACATTCACTAGTAGGAGTGAGAAAAACATCACGGGGTGGTGCGCATTGTATGGGTGTGTGTTACATTACATTCACTAGTAGGAGTGAGAAAAATATCGCGGGATGGTGCGCATTGTATGGGTGTGTGTTACATTACATTCACTAGTGGGAGTGAGAAAAACATCACGGGGTGGTGCGCATTGTATGGGTGTGCGTTACATTCCATTCACTAGTAGGAGTGAGAAAAACATCACGGGGTGGTGCGCATTGTATGGGTGTGCGTTACATTACATTCACTAGTAGGAGTGAGAAAAACATCACGGGGTGGTGCGCATTGTATGGGTGTGTGTTACATTACATTCACTAGTAGGAGTGAGAAAAACATCACGGGGTGGTGCGCATTGTATGGGTGTGTGTTGCATTACATTCACTAGTAGGAGTGAGAAAAACATCACGGGGTGGTGCGCATTGTATGGGTGTGTGTTGCATTACATTCACTAGTAGGAGTGAGAAAAACATCACGGGGTGGTGCGCATTGTATGAGTGTGTGTTGCATTACATTCACTAGTAGGAGTGAGAAAAACATCACGGGGTGTTGCGCATTGTATGGGTGTGGGTTACATTACATTCACTAGTAGGAGTGAGAAAAACATCACGGGGTGGTGCGCATGGTATGGGTGTGTGTTACATTACATTCACTAGTAGGAGTGAGAAAAACATCACGGGGTGGTGCGCATGGTATGGGTGTGTGTTACATTACATTCACTAGTAGGAGTGAGAAAAACATCACGGGGTGGTGCGCAATGTATGGGTGTGTGTTACATTACATTCACTACTAGGAGTGAGAAAAACATCACGGGGTGGTGCGCATTCTTATGGGTGTGTGTTACATTAGATTCACTAGTAGGAGTGAGAAAAACATCACGGGGTGGTGCGCATTCTATGGGTGTGTGTTACATTACATTCACTAGTAGGAGTGAGAAAAACATCACGGGGTGGTGCGCATTGTATGGGTGTGTGTTACATTACATTCACTAGTAGGAGTGAGAAAATCATCACGGGGTGGTGCGCATTGTATGGGTGTGTGTTACATTACATTCACTAGTAGGAGTGAGAAAAACATCGTGGGGTGGTGCGCATTGTATGGGTGTGTGTTACATTACATTCACTAGTAGGAGTGAGAAAAACATCGCGGGGTGGTGCGAATTGTATGGGTGTGTGTTACATTACATTCACTAGTAGGAGTGAGAAAAATATCGAGGGTTGGTGGGAATCGGAGGGTCTGAATTAGGATAGGCAGTGAGTGGCAATGTAGGATGGAGAAAAGCACCGCGGGGTGGTCAGCATGGGGAGGTCAGGGAACATGCAGTGGCAATGTAGGATAGGTTTCTGAAAAACATCGCGCGGTGGTGCGCATTGTATGGGTGTGTGTTACATTACATTCACTAGTATAAGTGAGAAAAACATCACGGGGTGGTGCGCATTGTATGGGTGTGTGTTACATTACATTCACTAGTAGGAGTGAGAAAAACATCGCGGGATGGTGCGAATTGTATGGGTGTGTGTTACATTACATTCACTAGTGGGAGTGAGAAAAACATCACGGGGTGGTGCGCATTGTATGGGTGTGTGTTACATTACATTCACTAGTAGGAGTGAGAAAAACATCACGGGGTGGGGCGCATTGTATGGGTGTGTGTTACATTACATTCACTAGTAGGAGTGAGAAAAACATCACGGGGTGGTGCGCATTGTATGGGTGTGTGTTACATTACATTCACTAGTAGGAGTGAGAAAAACATCACGGGGTGGTGCGCATTGTATGGGTGTGTGTTACATTACATTCACTAGTAGGAGTGAGAAAAACATCACGGGGTGGTGCGCATTGTATGGGTGTGTGTTACATTACATTCACTAGTAGGAGGGAGAAAAACATCACGGGGTGGTGCGCATTGTATGGGTGTGTGTTACATTACATTCACTAGTACGAGTGAGAAAAACATCACGGGGTGGTGCGCATTGTATGGGTGTGTGTTACATTACATTCACTAGTAGGAGTGAGAAAAACATCACGCGGTGGTGGGAATCGGAGGATCTGAATTAGGATAGGCAGTGAGTGGCAATGTAGGATGGAGAAAAGCATCGCGGCGTGGTCACCATGGGGAGGTCAGGGAACATGCAGTGGCAATGTAGGATAGGTTTCTGAAAAACATCGCGGGGTGGTTCGCATTGTATGGGTGTGTGTTACATTACATTCACTAGTAGGAGTGAGAAAAACATCACCGGGTGGTGCGCATTGTATGGGTGTGTGTTACATTACATTCACTAGTAGGAGTGAGAAAAACATCACGGGGTGGTGCGCATTGTATGGGTGTGTGTTACATTACATTCACTAGTAGGAGTGAGAAAATCATCACGGGGTGGTGCGCATTGTATGGGTGTGTGTTACATTACATTCACTAGTAGGAGTGAGAAAAACATCATGGGGTGGTGCGCATTGTATGGGTGTGTGTTACATTACATTCACTAGTAGGAGTGAGAAAAATATCGAGGGTTGGTGGAAATCGGAGGGTCTGAATTAGGATAGGCAGTGAGTGGCAATGTAGGATGGAGAAAAGCACCGCGGGGTGGTCAGCATGGGGAGGTCAGGGAACATGCAGTGGCAATGTAGGATAGGTTTCTGAAAAACATCGCGGGGTGGTGCGCATTGTATGGGTGTGTGTTACATTACATTCACTAGTAGGAGTGAGAAAAATATCGCGGGATGGTGCGCATTGTATGGGTGTGTGTTACATTACATTCACTAGTGGGAGTGAGAAAAACATCACGGGGTGGTGCGCATTGTATGGGTGCGTGTTACATTACATTCACTAGTAGGAGTGAGAAAAACATCACGGGGTGGGGCGCATTGTATGGGTGTGTGTTACATTACATTCACTAGTAGGTGTGAGAAAAACATCACGGGGTGGTGCCCATTGTATGGGTGTGTGTTACATTACATTCACTAGTAGGAGTGAGAAAAACATCACGGGGTGGTGCGCATTGTATGGGTGTGTGTTACATTACATTCACTAGTAGGAGTGAGAAAATCATCACGGGGTGGTGCGCATTGTATGGGTGTGTGTTACATTACATTCACTAGTAGGAGTGAGAAAAACATCACGGGGTGGTGCGCATTGTATGGGTGTGTGTTACATTACATTCACTAGTAGGAGGGAGAAAAACATCACGGGGTGGTGCGCATTGTATGGGTGTGTGTTACATTACATTCACTAGTACGAGTGAGAAAAACATCACGGGGTGGTGCGCATTGTATGGGTGTGTGTTACATTACATTCACTAGTAGGAGTGAGAAAAACATCACGCGGTGGTGGGAATCGGAGGGTCTGAATTAGGATAGGCAGTGAGTGGCAATGTAGGATGGAGAAAAGCATCGCGGCGTGGTCACCATGGGGAGGTCAGGGAACATGCAGTGGCAATGTAGGATAGGTTTCTGAAAAACATCGCGGGGTGGTTCGCATTGTATGGGTGTGTGTTACATTACATTCACTAGTAGGAGTGAGAAAAACATCACCGGGTGGTGCGCATTGTATGGGTATGTGTTACATTACATTAACTAGTAGGAGTGAGAAAAACATCACGGGGTGGTGCGCATTGTATGGGTGTGTGTTACATTACATTCACTAGTAGGAGTGAGAAAAACATCACGGGGTGGTGTGCATTGTATGGGTGTGTGTTACATTACATTCACTAGTAGGAGTGAGAAAAACATCACGGGGTGGTGTGAATCGGAGGGTCTGAATTAGGATAGGCAGTGAGTGGCAATGTAGGATGGAGAAAAGCACCGCGGGGTGGTCAGCATGGGGAGGTAAGGGAACATGCAGTGGCAATGGAGGATAGGTTTCTGAAAAACATCGTGGGGTGGTGCGCATTGTATGGGTGTGTGTTACATTACATTCACTAGTAGGAGTGAGAAAAACATCACGGGGTGGTGAGCATTGTATGGGTGTGTGTTACATTACATTCACTAGTAGGAGTGAGAAAAACATCACGGGGTGGTGCGCATTGTATGGGTGTGTGTTACATTACATTCACTAGTAGGAGTGAGAAAAACATCACGGGGTGGTGCGCATTGTATGGGTGTGTGTTACATTACATTCACTATTAGGAGTGAGAAAAACATCACGGGGTGGTGGGAATCGGAGGGTCTGAATTAGGATAGGCAGTGAGTGGCAATGTAGGATGGAGAAAAGCACCGTGGGCTGGTCAGCATGGGAGGTAAGGGAACATGCAGTGGCAATGTAGATAGGTTACTGAAAAACATCGCGGGGTGGTGCGCATTGTATGGGTGTGCGTTACATTACATTCACTAGTAGGAGTGAGAAAAACATCACGGGGTGGTGCGCATTGTATGGGTGTGTGTTACATTACATTCACTAGTAGGAGTGAGAAAAACATCGCGGGATGGTGCGCATTGTATGGGTGTGTGTTACATTACATTCACTAGTGGGAGTGAGAAAAACATCACGGGGTGGTGCGCATTGTATGGGTGCATGTTACATTACATTCACTAGTAGGAGTGAGAAAAACATCACGGGGTGGGGCGCATTGTATGGGTGTGTGTTACATTACATTCACTAGTAGGAGTGAGAAAAACATCACGGGGTGGTGCGCATTGTATGGGTGTGTGTTACATTACATTCACTAGTAGGAGTGAGAAAAACATCACGGGGTGGTGCGCATTGTATGGGTGTGTGTTACATTACATTCACTAGTAGGAGTGAGAAAAACATCACGGGGTGGTGCGCATTGTATGGGTGTGTGTTACATTACATTCACTAGTAGGAGGGAGAAAAACATCACGGGGTGGTGCGCATTGTATGGGTGTGTGTTACATTACATTCACTAGTACGAGTGAGAAAAACATCAAGGGGTGGTGCGCATTGTATGGGTGTGTGTTACATTACATTCACTAGTAGGAGTGAGAAAAACATCACGCGGAGGTGGGAATCGGAGGGTCTGAATTAGGATAGGCAGTGAGTGGCAATGTAGGATGGAGAAAAGCATCGCGGGGTGGTCACCATGGGGAGGTCAGGGAACATGCAGTGGCAATGTAGGATAGGTTTCTGAAAAACATCGCGGGGTGGTTCGCATTGTATGGGTGTGTGTTACATTACATTCACTAGTAGGAGTGAGAAAAACATCACCGGGTGGTGCGCATTGTATGGGTGGGTGTTACATTACATTAACTAGTAGGAGTGAGAAAAACATCACGGGGTGGTGCGCATTGTATGGGTGTGTGTTACATTACATTCACTAGTAGGAGTGAGAAAAACATCACGGGGTGGTGTGCATTGTATGGGTGTGTGTTACATTACATTCACTAGTAGGAGTGAGAAAAACATCACGGGGTGGTGTGAATCGGAGGGTCTGAATTAGGATAGGCAGTGAGTGGCAATGTAGGATGGAGAAAAGCACCGCGGGGTGGTCAGCATGGGGAGGTAAGGGAACATGCAGTGGCAATGGAGGATAGGTTTCTGAAAAACATCGTGGGGTGGTGCGCATTGTATGGGTGTGTGTTACATTACATTCACTAGTAGGAGTGAGAAAAACATCACGGGGTGGTGAGCATTGTATGGGTGTGTGTTACATTACATTCACTAGTAGGAGTGAGAAAAACATCACGGGGTGGTGCGCATTGTATGGGTGTGTGTTACATTACATTCACTAGTAGGAGTGAGAAAAACATCACGGGGTGGTGCGCATTGTATGGGTGTGTGTTACATTACATTCACTATTAGGAGTGAGAAAAACATCACGGGGTGGTGGGAATCGGAGGGTCTGAATTAGGATAGGCAGTGAGTGGCAATGTAGGATGGAGAAAAGCACCGTGGGCTGGTCAGCATGGGAGGTAAGGGAACATGCAGTGGCAATGTAGATAGGTTTCTGAAAAACATCGCGGGGTGGTGCGCATTGTATGGGTGTGCGTTACATTACATTCACTAGTAGGAGTGAGAAAAACATCACGGGGTGGTGCGCATTGTATGGGTGTGTGTTACATTACATTCACTAGTAGGAGTGAGAAAAACATCGCGGGATGGTGCGCATTGTATGGGTGTGTGTTACATTACATTCACTAGTGGGAGTGAGAAAAACATCACGGGGTGGTGCGCATTGTATGGGTGCGTGTTACATTACATTCACTAGTAGGAGTGAGAAAAACATCACGGGGTGGGGCGCATTGTATGGGTGTGTGTTACACTACATTCACTAGTAGGAGTGAGAAAAACAACACGGGGTGGTGCGCGTTGTATGGGTGTGTGTTACATTACATTCACTAGTAGGAGTGAGAAAAACATCACGGGGTGGTGCGCATTGTATGGGTGTGTGTTACATTACATTCACTAGTAGGAGTGAGAAAAACATCACGGGGTGGTGCGCATTGTATGGGTGTGTGTTACATTACATTCACTAGTAGGAGGGAGAAAAACATCACGGGGTGGTGCGCATTGTATGGGTGTGTGTTACATTACATTCACTAGTACGAGTGAGAAAAACATCAAGGGGTGGTGCGCATTGTATGGGTGTGTGTTACATTACATTCACTAGTAGGAGTGAGAAAAACATCACGCGGAGGTGGGAATTGGAGGGTCTGAATTAGGATAGGCAGTGAGTGGCAATGTAGGATGGAGAAAAGCATCGCGGGGTGGTCACCATGGGGAGGTCAGGGAACCTGCAGTGGCAATGTAGGATAGGTTTCTGAAAAGCATCGCGGGGTGGTTCGCATTGTATGGGTGTGTGTTACATTACATTCACTAGTAGTAGTGAGAAAAACATCACGGGGTGGTGCGCATTGTATGGGTGTGTGTTACATTACATTCACTAGTAGGAGTGAGAAAAGCATCACGGGGTGGTGCGCATTGTATGGGTGTGTGTTACATTACATTCACTAGTAGGAGTGAGAAAAACATCACGGGGTGGTGCGGATTGTATGGGTGTGTGTTACATTACATTCACTAGTAGGAGTGAGAAAAACATCACGGGGTGGTGTGAATCGGAGGGTCTGAATTAGGATAGGCAGTGAGTGGCAATGTAGGATGGAGAAAAGCACCGCGGGGTGGTCAGCATGGGGAGGTAAGGGAACATGCAGTGGCAATGGAGGATAGGTTTCTGAAAAACATCGTGGGGTGGTGCGCATTGTATGGGTGTGTGTTACATTACATTCACTAGTAGGAGTGAGAAAAACATCACGGGTTGGTGCGCATTGTATGGGTGTGTGTTACATTACATTCACTAGTAGGAGTGAGAAAAACATCACGGGGTGGTGCGCATTGTATGGGTGTGTGTTACATTACATTCACTAGTAGGAGTGAGAAAAACATCACGGGGTGGTGTGCATTGTATGGGTGTGTGTTACATTACATTCACTAGTAGGAGTGAGAAAAACATCGTGTGGTGGTGCGCATTGTATGGGTGTGTGTTACATTACATTCACTAGTAGGAGGGAGAAAAACATCACGGGGTGGTGCGCATTGTATGGGTGTGTGTTACATTACATTCACTAGTAGGAGTGAGAAAAACATCACGGGGTGGTGCGCATTGTATGGGTGTGTGTTACATTACATTCACTAGTAGGAGGGAGAAAAACATCACGGGGTGGTGCGCATTGTATGGGTGTGTGTTACATTACATTCACTAGTACGAGTGAGAAAAACATCACGGGGTGGTGCGCATTGTATGGGTGTGTGTTACATTACATTCACTAGTAGGAGTGAGAAAAACATCACGCGGTGGTGGGAATCGGAGGGTCTGAATTAGGATAGGCAGTGAGTGGCAATGTAGGATGGAGAAAAGCATCGCGGGGTGGTCACCATGGGGAGGTCAGGGAACATGCAGTGGCAATGTAGGATAGGTTTCTGAAAAACATCGCGGGGTGGTTCGCATTGTATGGGTGTGTGTTACATTACATTCACTAGTAGGAGTGAGAAAAACATCACCGGGTGGTGCGCATTGTATGGGTGTGTGTTACATTACATTAACTAGTAGGAGTGAGAAAAACATCACGGGGTGGTGCGCATTGTATGGGTGTGTGTTACATTACATTCACTAGTAGGAGTGAGAAAAACATCACGGGTTGGTGTGCATTGTATGGGTGTGTGTTACATTACATTCACTAGTAGGAGTGAGAAAAACATCACGGGGTGGTGTGAATCGGAGGGTCTGAATTAGGATAGGCAGTGAGTGGCAATGTAGGATGGAGAAAAGCACCGCGGGGTGGTCAGCATGGGGAGGTAAGGGAACATGCAGTGGCAATGGAGGATAGGTTTCTGAAAAACATCGTGGGGTGGTGCGCATTGTATGGGTGTGTGTTACATTACATTCACTAGTAGGAGTGAGAAAAACATCACGGGGTGGTGCGAATTGTATGGGTGTGTGTTACATTACATTCACTAGTAGGAGTGAGAAAAACATCACGGGGTGGTGGGAATCGGAGGGTCTGAATTAGGATAGGCAGTGAGTGGCAATGTAGGATGGAGAAAAGCACCGTGGGCTGGTCAGCATGGGAGGTAAGGGAACATGCAGTGGCAATGTAGATAGGTTTCTGAAAAACATCGCGGGGTGGTGCGCATTGTATGGGTGTGTGTTACATTACATTCACTAGTAGGAGTGAGAAAAATATCGAGGGTTGGTGGGAATCGGAGGGTCTGAATTAGGATAGGCAGTGAGTGGCAATGTAGGATGGAGAAAAGCACCGCGGGGTGGTCAGCATGGGGAGGTCAGGGAACATGCAGTGGCAATGTAGGATAGGTTTCTGAAAAACATCGCGGGGTGGTGCGCATTGTATGGGTGTGTGTTACATTACATTCACTAGTAGGAGTGAGAAAAACATCACGGGGTGGTGCGCATTGTATGGGTGTGTGTTACATTACATTCACTAGTAGGAGTGAGAAAAACATCGCGGGATGGTGCGCATTGTATGGGTGTGTGTTACATTACATTCACTAGTGGGAGTGAGAAAAACATCACGGGGTGGTGCGCATTGTATGGGTGCGTGTTACATTACATTCACTAGTAGGAGTGAGAAAAACATCACGGGGTGGGGCGCATTGTATGGGTGTGTGTTACATTACATTCACTAGTAGGAGTGAGAAAAACATCACGGGGTGGTGCGCATTGTATGGGTGTGTGTTACATTACATTCACTAGTAGGAGTGAGAAAAACATCACGGGGTGGTGCGCATTGTATGGGTGTGTGTTACATTACATTCACTAGTAGGAGTGAGAAAAACATCACGGGGTGGTGCGCATTGTATGCGTGTGTGTTACATTACATTCACTAGTAGGAGGGAGAAAAACATCACGGGGTGGTGCGCATTGTATGGGTGTGTGTTACATTACATTCACTAGTACGAGTGAGAAAAACATCAAGGGGTGGTGCGCATTGTATGGGTGTGTGTTACATTACATTCACTAGTAGGAGTGAGAAAAACATCACGCGGAGGTGGGAATCGGAGGGTCTGAATTAGGATAGGCAGTGAGTGGCAATGTAGGATGGAGAAAAGCATCGCGGGGTGGTCAGCATGGGGAGGTAAGGGAACATGCAGTGGCAATGGAGGATAGGTTTCTGAAAAACATCGTGGGGTGGTGCGCATTGTATGGGTGTGTGTTACATTACATTCACTAGTAGGAGTGAGAAAAACATCACGGGGTGGTGCGCATTGTATGGGAGTGTGTTACATTACATTCACTAGTAGGAGTGAGAAAAACATCGCGGGATGGTGCGCATTGTATGGGTGTGTGTTACATTACATTCACTAGTGGGAGTGAGAAAAACATCACGGTGTGGTGCGCATTGTATGGGTGTGTGTTACATTACATTCACTAGTAGGAGTGAGAAAAACATCACGGGGTGGGGCGCATTGTATGGGTGTGTGTTACATTACATTCACTAGTAGGAGTGAGAAAAACATCACGGGGTGGTGCGCATTGTATGGGTGTGTGTTACATTACATTCACTAGTAGGAGTGAGAAAAACATCACGGGGTGGTGGGAATCTGAGGGTCTGAATTAGGATAGGCAGTGAGTGGCAATGTAGGATGGAGAAAAGCACCGTGGGGTGGTCAGCATGGGAGGTCAGGGAACATGTAGTGGCTATGTAGGATAGGTTTCTGAAAAATATCCCGGGGTGGTGCGCATTGTATGGGTGTGTGTTACATTACATTCACTAGTAGGAGTGAGAAAAACATCACGGGGTGGTGCGCATTGTATGGGTGTGCGTTACATTACATTCACTAGTAGGAGTGAGAAAAACATCACGGGGTGGTGCGCATTGTATGGGTGTGCGTTACATTACATTCACTACTAGGAGTGAGAAAAACATCACGGGGTGGTGCGCATTGTATGGGTGTGCGTTACATTACATTCACTAGTAGGAGTGAGAAAAACATCACGGGGTGGTGCGCATTGTATGGGTTTGTGTTACATTACATTCACTAGTAGGAGTGAGAAAAACATCGCGGGGTGGTGCGCATTGTATGGTTGTGTGTTACATTACATTCACTAGTAGGAGTGAGAAAAACATCGCGGGGTGGTGCGCATTGTATGGGTGTGTGTTACATTACATTCACTAGTAGGAGTGAGAAAATCATCGCGGGGTGATGCGCATTGTATGGGTGTGTGTTACATTACATTCACTAGTAGGAGTGAGAAAAACATCGCGGGGTGGTGCGCATTGTATGGGTGTGTGTTACATTACATTCACTAGTAGGAGTGAGAAAAACATCGCGGGGTGGTGCGCATTGTATGGGTGTGTGTTACATTACATTCACTAGTAGGAGTGAGAAATACATCGCGGGGTGGTGCGCATTGTATGGGTGTGTGTTACATTACATTCACTAGTAGGAGTGAGAAAAACATCACGGGGTGGTGCGCATTGTATGGGTGTGTGTTACATTACATTCACTAGTAGGAGTGAGAAAAACATCGCGGGGTGGTGCGCATTGTATGGGTGTGTGTTACATTACATTCACTAGTAGGAGTGAGAAAAACATCGCGGGGTGGTGCGCATTGTATGGGTGTGTGTTACATTACATTCACTAGTATAAGTGAGAAAAACATGGCGGGGTGGTGCGCATTGTATGGGTGTGTGTTACATTACATTCACTAGTAGGAGTGAGAAAAACATCATGGGGTGGTGCGCATTGTATGGGTGTGTGTTACATTACATTCACAAGTAGGAGTGAGAAAAACATTACGGGGTAGTGTGAATTGGAGGGTCTGAATTAGGATAGGCAGTGAGTGGCAATGTAGGATGGAGTAAAGCACCGCGGGGTGGTCAGAATGGGGAGGTCAGGGAACATGTGGTGGCTATGTAGGATAGGTTTCTGAAAAACATCCCGGGGTGGTGCGCATTGTATGGGTGTGTGTTACATTACATTCCCTAGTAGGAGTGAGAAAAACATCACGGGGTGGTGCGCATTGTATGGGTGTGTGTTACATTACATTCACTAGTAGGAGTGAGAAAAACATCACGGGGTGGTGCGCATTGTATGGGTGTGTGTTACATTACATTCACTAGTAGGAGTGAGAAAAACATCACGGGGTGGTGCGCATTGTATGGGTGTGTGTTACATTACATTCACTATTAGGAGTGAGAAAAACATCACGGGGTGGTGGGAATCGGAGGGTCTGAATTAGGATAGGCAGTGAGTGACAATGTAGGATGGAGAAAAGCACCGTGGGCTGGTCAGCATGGGAGGTCAGGGAACATGCAGTGGCAATGTAGATAGGTTTCTGAAAAACATCGTGGGGTGGTGCGCATTGTATGGGTGTGTGTTACATTACATTCACTAGTAGGAGTGAGAAAAACATCACGGGGTGGTGCGCATTGTATGGGTGTGTGTTACATTACATTCACTAGTAGGAGTGAGAAAAACATCACGGGGTGGTGCGCATTGTATGGGTGTGTGTTACATTACATTCACTAGTAGGAGTGAGAAAAACATCGTGTGGTGGTGCGCATTGTATGGGTGTGTGTTACATTACATTCACTAGTAGGAGGGAGAAAAACATCGCGGGGTGGTGCGCATTTTATGGGTGTGTGTTACATTACATTCACTAGTAGGAGTGAGAAAAACATCACGGGGTGGTGCGCATTGTATGGGTGTGTGTTACATTACATTCACTAGTAGGAGTGAGAAAAACATCACGGGGTGGTGCGCATTGTATGGGTGTGTGTTACATTACATTCACAAGTAGGAGTGAGAAAAACATCACGGGGTGGTGTGAATCGGAGGGTCTGAATTAGGATAGGCAGTGAGTGGCAATGTAGGATGGAGAAAAGCACCGCGGGGTGGTCAGCATGGGGAGGTAAGGGAACATGCAGTGGCAATGGAGGATAGTTTTCTGAAAAACATCGTGGGGTGGTGCGCATTGTATGGGTGTGTGTTACATTACATTCACTAGTAGGAGTGAGAAAAACATCACGGGGTGGTGCGCATTGTATGGGTGTGTGTTACATTACATTCACTAGTAGGAGTGAGAAAAACATCACGGGGTGGTGCGCATTGTATGGGTGTGTGTTACATTACATTCACTAGTAGGAGTGAGAAAAACATCGTGTGGTGGTGCGCATTGTATGGGTGTGTGTTACATTACATTCACTAGTAGGAGGGAGAAAAACAACACGGCGTGGTGCGCATTGTATGGGTGTGTCTTACATTACATTCACTAGTAGGAGTGAGAAAAACATCACGGGGTGGTGCGCATTGTATGGGTGTGTGTTACATTACATTCACTAGTAGGAGTGAGAAAAACATCATGGGGTGGTGCGCATTGTATGGGTGTGTGTTACATTACATTCACTAGTAGGAGGGAGAAAAATATCACGGGGTGGTGCGCATTGTATGGGTGTGTTTTACATTACATTCACTAGTAGGAGTGAGAAAAACATCACGGGGTGGTGCGCATTGTATGGGTGTGTGTTACATTATATTCACTACTAGGTGTGAGAAAAACATCACGCGGTGTTGGGAATCGGAGGGTCTGAATTAGGATAGGCAGTGAGTGGCAATGTAGGATGGAGAAAAGCATCGCGGGGTGGTCACCATGGGGAGGTCAGCGAACATGCAGTGGCAATGTAGGATAGGTTTTGGAAAACATCACGGGGTGGTACGCATTGTATGGGTGTGTATTACATTACATTCACTAGTAGGAGTGAGAAAAACATCACGGGGTGGTGCGCATTGTATGGGTGTGTGTTACATTACATTCACTAGTAGGAGTGAGAAAAACATCGCGGGGTGGTGCGCATTGTATGGGTGTGTGTTACATTACATTCACTAGTAGGAGTGAGAAAAACATCACGGGGTGGTGCGCATTGTATGGGTGTGTGTTACATTACATTCACAAGTAGGAGTGAGAAAAACATCACGGGGTAGTGTGAATTGGAGGGTCTGAATTAGGATAGGCAGTGAGTGGCAATGTAGGATGGAGTAAAGCACCTTGGGGTGGTCAGCATGGGGAGGTCAGGGAACATGTGGTGGCTATGTAGGATAGGTTTCTGAAAAACATCCCGGGGTGGTGCGCATTGTATGGGTGTGTGTTACATTACATTCACTAGTAGGAGTGAGAAAAACATCACGGGGTGGTGCGCATTGTATGGGTGTGTGTTACATTACATTCACTAGTAGGAGTGAGAAAAACATCACGGGGTGGTGCGCATTGTATGGGTGTGTGTTACATTACATTCACTATTAGGAGTGAGAAAAACATCACGGGGTGGTGGGAATCGGAGGGTCTGAATTAGGATAGGGAGTGAGTGGCAATGTAGGATGGAGAAAAGCACCGTGGGCTGGTCAGCATGGGAGGTCAGGGAACATGCAGTGGCAATGTAGATAGGTTTCTGAAAAACATCGCGGGCTGGTGCGCATTGTATGGGTGTGTGTTACATTACATTCACTAGTAGGAGTGAGAAAAACATCACGGGGTGGTGCGCATTGTATGGGTGTGTGTTACATTACATTCACTAGTAGGAGTGAGAAAAACATCACGGGGTGGTGCGCATTGTATGGGTGTGTGTTACATTACATTCACTAGTAGGAGTGAGAAAAACATCGTGGGGTGGTGCGCATTGTATGGGTGTGTGTTACATTACATTCACTAGTAGGAGTGAGAAAAACATCGCGGGGTGGTGCGCATTGTATGGGTGTGTGTTACATTACATTCACTAGTAGGAGTGAGAAAAATATCGAGGGTTGGTGGGAATCGGAGGGTCTGAATTAGGATAGGCAGTGAGTGGCAATGTAGGATGGAGAAAAGCACCGCGGGGTGGTCAGCATGGGGAGGTCAGGGAACATGCAGTGGCAATGTAGGATAGGTTTCTGAAAAACATCGCGGGGTGGTGCGCATTGTATGGGTGTGTGTTACATTACATTCACTAGTAGGAGTGAGAAAAACATCACGGGGTGGTGCGCATTGTATGGGTGTGTGTTACATTACATTCACTAGTAGGAGTGAGAAAAACATCGCGGGATGGTGCGCATTGTATGGGTGTGTCTTACATTACATTCACTAGTGGGAGTGAGAAAAACATCACGGTGTGGTGCGCATTGTATGGGTGTGTGTTACATTACATTCACTAGTAGGAGTGAGAAAAACATCACGGGGTGGGGCGCATTGTATGGGTGTGTGTTACATTACATTCACTATTAGGAGTGAGAAAAACATCACGGGGTGGTGCGCATTGTATGGGTGTGTGTTACATTACATTCACTAGTAGGAGTGAGAAAAACATCACGGGGTGGTGGGAATCGGAGGGTCTGAATTAGGATAGGCAGTGAGTGGCAATGTAGGATGGAGAAAAGCACCGTGGGGTGGTCAGCATGGGAGGTCAGGGAACATGTAGTGGCTATGTAGGATAGGTTTCTGAAAAATATCCCGGGGTGGTGCGCATTGTATGGGTGTGTGTTACATTACATTCACTAGTAGGAGTGAGAAAAACATCACGGGGTGGTGCGCATTGTATGGGTGTGCGTTACATTACATTCACTAGTAGGAGTGAGAAAAACATCACGGGGTCGTGCGCATTGTATGGGTGTGCGTTACATTACATTCACTAGTAGGAGTAAGAAAAACATCACGGGGTGGTGCGCATTGTATGGGTGTGCGTTACATTACATTCAGTAGTAGGAGTGAGAAAAACATCACGGGGTGATGCGCATTGTATGGTTGTGCGTTACATTACATTCACTAGTAGGAGTGAGAAAAACATCACGGGGTGGTGCGCATTGTATGGGTGTGTGTTACATTACATTCACTAGTAGGAGTGAGAAAAACATCGCGGGGTGGTGCGCATTGTATGGGTGTGTGTTACATTACATTCACTAGTAGGAGTGAGAAAAACATCGCGGGGTGGTGCGCATTGTATGGGTGTGTGTTACATTACATTCACTAGTAGGAGTGAGAAATACATCGCGGGGTGGTGTGCATTGTATGGGTGTGTGTTACATTACATTCACTAGTAGGAGTGAGAAAAACATCACGGGGTGGTGCGCATTGTATGGGTGTGTGTTACATTACATTCACTAGTAGGAGTGAGAAAAACATCACGGGGTGGTGCGCATTGTATGGGTGTGTGTTACATTACATTCACTAGTAGGAGTGAGAAAAACATCACGGGGTGGTGTGAATCGGAGGGTCTGAATTAGGATAGGCAGTGAGTGGCAATGAAGGATGGAGAAAAGCACCGCGGGGTGGTCAGCATGGGGAGGTAAGGGAACATGCAGTGGCAAAGGAGGATAGGTTTCTGAAAAACATCGTGGGGTGGTGCGCATTGTATGGGTGTGTGTTACATTACATTCACTAGTAGGAGTTAGAAAAACATCACGGGGTGGTGCGCATTGTATGGGTGTGTGGTACATTACATTCACTAGTAGGAGTGAGAAAAACATCACGGGGTGGTGTGCATTGTATGGGTGTGTGTTACATTACATTCACTAGTAGGAGTGAGAAAAACATCGTGTGGTGGTGCGCATTGTATGGGTGTGTGTTACATTACATTCACTAGTAGGAGGGAGAAAAACATCACGGGGTGGTGCGCATTGTATGGGTGTGTGTTACATTACATTCACTAGTAGGAGTGAGAAAAACATCACGGGGTGGTGCGCATTGTATGGGTGTGTGTTACATTACATTCACTAGTAGGAGTGAGAAAAACATCACGGGGTGGTGCGCATTGTATGGGTGTGTGTTACATTACATTCACAAGTAGGAGTGAGAAAAACATTACGGGGTAGTGTGAATTGGAGGGTCTGAATTAGGATAGGCACTGAGTGGCAATGTAGGATGGAGTAAAGCACCGCGGGGTGGTCAGCATGGGGAGGTCAGGGAACATGTGGTGGCTATGTAGGATAGGTTTCTGAAAAACATCCCGGGGTGGTGCGCATTGTATGGGTGTGTGTTACATTACATTCACTAGTAGGAGTGAGAAAAACATCACGGGGTGGTGCGCATTGTATGGGTGTGTGTTACATTACATTCACTAGTAGGAGTGAGAAAAACATCACGGGGTGGTGCGCATTGTATGGGTGTGTGTTACATTACATTCACTAGTAGGAGTGAGAAAAACATCACGGGGTGGTGCGCATTGTATGGGTGTGTGTTACATTACATTCACTATTAGGAGTGAGAAAAACATCACGGGGTGGTGGGAATCGGAGGGTCTGAATTAGGATAGGCAGTGAGTGACAATGTAGGATGGAGAAAAGCACCGTGGGCTGGTCAGCATGGGGAGGTCAGGGAACATGCAGTGGCAATGTAGATAGGTTTCTGAAAAACATCGCGGGGTGGTGCGCATTGTATGGGTGTGTGTTACATTACATTCACTAGTAGGAGTGAGAAAAACATCACGGGGTGGTGCGCATTGTATGGGTGTGTGTTACATTACATTCACTAGTAGGAGTGAGAAAAACATCACGGGGTGGTGCGCATTGTATGGGTGTGTGTTACATTACATTCACTAGTAGGAGTGAGAAAAACATCACGGGGTGGTGCGCTTGTATGGGTGTGTGTTACATTACATTCACTAGTAGGAGTGAGAAAAACATCGTGGGGTGGTGCGCATTGTATGGGTGTGTGTTACATTACATTCTCTAGTAGGAGTGAGAAAAACATCGCGGGGTGGTGCGCATTGTATGGGTGTGTGTTACATTACATTCACTAGTAGGAGTGAGAAAAATATCGAGGGTTGGTGGGAATCGGAGGGTCTGAATTAGGATAGGCAGTGAGTGGCAATGTAGGATGGAGAAAAGCACCGCGGGGTGGTCAGCATGGGGAGGTCAGGGAACATGCAGTGGCAATGTAGGATAGGTTTCTGAAAAACATCGCGGGGTGGTGCGCATTGTATGGGTTTGTGTTACATTACATTCACTAGTAGGAGTGAGAAAAACATCACGGGGTGGTGCGCATTGTATGGGTGTGTGTTACATTACATTCACTAGTAGGAGTGAGAAAAACATCACGGGGTGGTGCGCATTGTATGGGTGTGTGTTACATTACATTCACTAGTAGGAGTGAGAAAAACATCGTGTGGTGGTGCGCATTGTATGGGTGTGTGTTACATTACATTCACTAGTAGGAGGGAGAAAAACATCACGGGGTGGTGCGCATTGTATGGGTGTGTGTTACATTACATTCACTAGTAGGAGTGAGAAAAACATCGCGGGGTGGTGCGCATTTTATGGGTGTGTGTTACATTACATTCACTAGTAGGAGTGAGAAAAACATCGCGGGGTGGTGCGCATTGTATGGGTGTGTGTTACATTACATGCACTAGTAGGAGTGAGAAATACATCGCGGGGTGGTGTGCATTGTATGGGTGTGTGTTACATTACATTCACTAGTAGGAGTGAGAAAAACATCACGGGGTGGTGCGCATTGTATGGGTGTGTGTTACATTACATTCACTAGTAGGAGTGAGAAAAACATCACGGGGTGGTGCGCATTGTATGGGTGTGTGTTACATTACATTCACTAGTAGGAGTGAGAAAAACATCGCGGGGTGGTGCGCATTGTATGGGTGTGTGTTACATTACATTCACTAGTAGGAGTGAGAAAAACATCGCGGGGTGGTGCGCATTGTATGGGTGTCTGTTACATTACATTCACTAGTAGGAGTGAGAAAAACATCGCGGGGTGGTGCGCATTGTATGGGTGTGTGTTACATTACATTCACTAGTAGGAGTGAGAAATACATCGCGGGGTGGTGCGCATTGTATGGGTGTGTGTTACATTACATTCACTAGTAGGAGTGAGAAAAACATCACGGGGTGGTGCGCATTGTATGGGTGTGTGTTACATTACATTCACTAGTAGGAGTGAGAAAAACATCGCGGGGTGGTGCGCATTGTATGGGTGTGTGTTACATTACATTCACTAGTAGGAGTGAGAAAAACATCGCGCGGTGGTGCGCATTGTATGGGTGTGTGTTACATTACATTCACTAGTATAAGTGAGAAAAACATGGCGGGGTGGTGCGCATTGTATGGGTGTGTGTTACATTACATTCACTAGTAGGAGTGAGAAAAACATCACGGGGTGGTGCGCATTGTATGGGTGTGTGTTACATTACATTCACAAGTAGGAGTGAGAAAAACATTACGGGGTAGTGTGAATTGGAGGGTCTGAATTAGGATAGGCAGTGAGTGGCAATGTAGGATGGAGTAAAGCACCGCGGGGTGGTCAGCATGGGGAGGTCAGGGAACATGTGGTGGCTATGTAGGATAGGTTTCTGAAAAACATCCCGGGGTGGTGCGCATTGTATGGGTGTGTGTTACATTACATTCACTAGTAGGAGTGAGAAAAACATCACGGGGTGGTGCGCATTGTATGGGTGTGTGTTACATTACATTCACTAGTAGGAGTGAGAAAAACATCACGGGGTGGTGCGCATTGTATGGGTGTGTGTTACATTACATTCACTAGTAGGAGTGAGAAAAACATCACGGGGTGGTGCGCATTGTATGGGTGTGTGTTACATTACATTCACT
The DNA here is from genome assembly GCF_034190915.1 of Cavia porcellus. Taxonomy (NCBI): domain Eukaryota; kingdom Metazoa; phylum Chordata; class Mammalia; order Rodentia; family Caviidae; genus Cavia; species Cavia porcellus. Next base: position 468,373 of record NW_026947602.1, read on the forward strand.
ATTAGGAGTGAGAAAAACATCACGGGGTGGTGGGAATCGGAGGGTCTGAATTAGGATAGGGAGTGAGTGACAATGTAGGATGGAGAAAAGCACCGTGGGCTGGTCAGCATGGGAGGTCAGGGAACATGCAGTGGCAATGTAGATAGGTTTCTGAAAAACATCGCGGGGTGGTGCGCATTGTATGGGTGTGTGTTACATTACATTCACTAGTAGGAGTGAGAAAAACATCACGGGGTGGTGCGCATTGTATGGGTGTGTGTTACATTACATTCACTAGTAGGAGTGAGAAAAACATCACGGGGTGGTGCGCATTGTATGGGTGTGTGTTACATTACATTCACTAGTAGGAGTGAGAAAAACATCGTGGGGTGGTGCGCATTGTATGGGTGTGTGTTACATTACATTCTCTAGTAGGAGTGAGAAAAACATCGCGGGGTGGTGCGCATTGTATGGGTGTGTGTTACATTACATTCACTAGTAGGAGTGAGAAAAATATCGAGGGTTGGTGGGAATCGGAGGGTCTGAATTAGGATAGGCAGTGAGTGGCAATGTAGGATGGAGAAAAGCACCGCGGGGTGGTCAGCATGGGGAGGTCAGGGAACATGCAGTGGCAATGTAGGATAGGTTTCTGAAAAACATCGCGGGGTGGTGCGCATTGTATGGGTGTGTGTTACATTACATTCACTAGTAGGAGTGAGAAAAACATCACGGGGTGGTGCGCATTGTATGGGTGTGTGTTACATTACATTCAATAGTAGGAGTGAGAAAAACATCACGGGGTGGTGCGCATTGTATGGGTGTGTGTTACATTACATTCACTAGTAGGAGTGAGAAAAACATCGTGTGGTGGTGCGCATTGTATGGGTGTGTGTTACATTACATTCACTAGTAGGAGGGAGAAAAACATCACGGGGTGGTGCGCATTGTATGGGTGTGTGTTACATTACATTCACTAGTAGGAGTGAGAAAAACATCACGGGGTGGTGCGCATTGTATGGGTGTGTGTTACATTACATTCACTAGTAGGAGTGAGAAAAACATCACGGGGTGGTGCGCATTGTATGGGTGTGTGTTACATTACATTCACAAGTAGGAGTGAGAAAAACATCACGGGGTGGTGTGAATCGGAGGGTCTGAATTAGGATAGGCAGTGAGTGGCAATGTAGGATGGAGAAAAGCACCGCGGGGTGGTCAGCATGGGGAGGTAAGGGAACATGCAGTGGCAATGGAGGATAGTTTTCTGAAAAACATCGTGGGGTGGTGCGCATTGTATGGGTGTGTGTTACATTACATTCACTAGTAGGAGTGAGAAAAACATCACGGGGTGGTGCGCATTGTATGGGTGTGTGTTACATTACATTCACTAGTAGGAGTGAGAAAAACATCACGGGGTGGTGCGCATTGTATGGGTGTGTGTTACATTACATTCACTAGTAGGAGTGAGAAAAACATCGTGTGGTGGTGCGCATTGTATGGGTGTGTGTTACATTACATTCACTAGTAGGAGGGAGAAAAACATCACGGCGTGGTGCGCATTGTATGGGTGTGTCTTACATTACATTCACTAGTAGGAGTGAGAAAAACATCACGGGGTGGTGCGCATTGTATGGGTGTGTGTTACATTACATTCACTAGTAGGAGTGAGAAAAACATCATGGGGTGGTGCGCATTGTATGGGTGTGTGTTACATTACATTCACTAGTAGGAGGGAGAAAAATATCACGGGGTGGTGCGCATTGTATGGGTGTGTTTTACATTACATTCACTAGTAGGAATGAGAAAAACATCACGGGGTGGTGCGCATTGTATGGGTGTGTGTTACATTATATTCACTACTAGGTGTGAGAAAAACATCACGCGGTGTTGGGAATCGGAGGGTCTGAATTAGGATAGGCAGTGAGTGGCAATGTAGGATGGAGAAAAGCATCGCGGGGTGGTCACCATGGGGAGGTCAGCGAACATGCAGTGGCAATGTAGGATAGGTTTTGGAAAACATCACGGGGTGGTACGCATTGTATGGGTGTGTGTTACATTACATTCACTAGTAGGAGTGAGAAAAACATCACGGGGTGGTGCGCATTGTATGGGTGTGTGTTACATTACATTCACTAGTAGGAGTGAGAAAAACATCGCGGGGTGGTGCGCATTGTATGGGTGTGTGTTACATTACATTCACTAGTAGGAGTGAGAAAAACATCACGGGGTGGTGCGCATTGTATGGGTGTGTGTTACATTACATTCACAAGTAGGAGTGAGAAAAACATCACGGGGTAGTGTGAATTGGAGGGTCTGAATTAGGATAGGCAGTGAGTGGCAATGTAGGATGGAGTAAAGCACCTTGGGGTGGTCAGCATGGGGAGGTCAGGGAACATGTGGTGGCTATGTAGGATAGGTTTCTGAAAAACATCCCGGGGTGGTGCGCATTGTATGGGTGTGTGTTACATTACATTCACTAGTAGGAGTGAGAATAACATCACGGGGTGGTGCGCATTGTATGGGTGTGTGTTACATTACATTCACTAGTAGGAGTGAGAAAAACATCACGGGGTGGTGCGCATTGTATGGGTGTGTGTTACATTACATTCACTATTAGGAGTGAGAAAAACATCACGGGGTGGTGGGAATCGGAGGGTCTGAATTAGGATAGGCAGTGAGTGGCAATGTAGGATTGAGAAAAGCACCATGGGCTGGTCAGCATGGGAGGTCAGGGAACATGCAGTGGCAATGTAGATAGGTTTCTGAAAAACATCGCGGGCTGGTGCGCATTGTATGGGTGTGTGTTACATTACATTCACTAGGAGGAGTGAGAAAAACATCACGGGGTGGTGCGCATTGTATGGGTGTGTGTTACATTACATTCACTAGTAGGAGTGAGAAAAACATCACGGGGTGGTGCGCATTGTATGGGTGTGTGTTACATTACATTCACTAGTAGGAGTGAGAAAAACATCGTGGGGTGGTGCGCATTGTATGGGTGTGTGTTATATTACATTCACTAGTAGGAGTGAGAAAAACATCGCGGGGTGGTGCGCATTGTATGGGTGTGTGTTACATTACATTCACTAGTAGGAGTGAGAAAAATATCGAGGGTTGGTGGGAATCGGAGGGTCTGAATTAGGATAGGCAGTGAGTGGCAATGTAGGATGGAGAAAAGCACCACGGGGTGGTCAGCATGGGGAGGTCAGGGAACATGCAGTGGCAATGTAGGATAGGTTTCTGAAAAACATCGCGGGGTGGTGCGCATTGTATGGGTGTGTGTTACATTACATTCACTAGTAGGAGTGAGAAAAACATCACGGGGTGGTGCGCATTGTATGGGTGTGTGTTACATTAAATTCTCTAGTAGGAGTGAGAAAAACATCGCGGGATGGTGCGCATTGTATGGGTGTGTGTTACATTACATTCACTACTGGGAGTGAGAAAAACATCACGGTGTGGTGCGCATTGTATGGGTGTGTGTTACATTACATTCACTAGTAGGAGTGAGAAAAACATCACGGGGTGGGGCGCATTGTATGGGTGTGTGTTACATTACATTCACTAGTAGGAGTGAGAAAAACATCACGGGGTGGTGCGCATTGTATGGGTGTGTGTTACATTACATTCACTAGTAGGAGTGAGAAAAACATCACGGGGTGGTGCGCATTGTATGGGTGTGTGTTACATTACATTCACTAGTAGGAGTGAGAAAAACATCATGGGGTGGTGTGAATCGGAGGGTCTGAATTAGGATAGGCAGTGAGTGGCAATGTAGGATGGAGAAAAGCACCGCGGGGTGGTCAGCATGGGGAGGTAAGGGAACATGCAGTGGCAAAGGAGGATAGGTTTCTGAAAAACATCGTGGGGTGGTGCGCATTTTATGGGTGTGTGTTACATTACATTCACTCGTAGGAGTTAGAAAAACATCACGGGGTGGTGCGCATTGTATGGGTGTGTGGTACATTACATTCACTAGTAGGAATGAGAAAAACATCACGGGGTGGTGTGCATTGTATGGGTGTGTGTTACATTACATTCACTAGTAGGAGTGAGAAAAACATCGTGTGGTGGTGCGCATTGTATGGGTGTGTGTTACATTACATTCACTAGTAGGAGGGAGAAAAACATCACGGGGTGGTGCGCATTGTATGGGTGTGTGTTACATTACATTCACTAGTAGGAGTGAGAAAAACATCACGGGGTGGTGCGCATTGTATGGGTGTGTGTTACATTACATTCACTAGTAGGAGTGAGAAAAACATCACGGGGTGGTGCGCATTGTATGGGTGCGTGTTACATTACATTCACAAGTAGGAGTGAGAAAAACATTACGGGGTAGTGTGAATTGGAGGGTCTGAGTTAGGATAGGCAGTGAGTGGCAATGTAGGATGGAGTAAAGCACCGCGGGGTGGTCAGCATGGGGAGGTCAGGGAACATGTGGTGGCTATGTAGGATAGGTTTCTGAAAAACATCCCGGGGTGGTGCGCATTGTATGGGTGTGTGTTACATTACATTCACTAGTAGGAGTGAGAAAAACATCACGGGGTGGTGCGCATTGTATGGGTGTGTGTTACATTACATTCACTAGTAGGAGTGAGAAAAACATCACGGGGTGGTGCGCATTGTATGGGTGTGTGTTACATTACATTCACTAGTAGGAGTGAGAAAAACATCACGGGGTGGTGCGCATTGTATGGGTGTGTGTTACATTACATTCACTATTAGGAGTGAGAAAAACATCACGGGGTGGTGGGAATCGAGGGTCTGAATTAGGATAGGCAGTGAGTGACAATGTAGGATGGAGAAAAGCACCGTGGGCTGGTCAGCATGGGAGGTCAGGGAACATGCAGTGGCAATGTAGATAGGTTTCTGAAAAACATCGCGGGGTGGTGCGCATTGTATGGGTGTGTGTTACATTACATTCACTAGTAGGAGTGAGAAAAACATCACGGGGTGGTGCGCATTGTATGGGTGTGTGTTACATTACATTCACTAGTAGGAGTGAGAAAAACATCGCGGGATGGTGCGCATTGTATGGGTGTGTGTTACATTACATTCACTAGTAGGAGTGAGAAAAACATCGTGTGGTGGTGCGCATTGTATGGGTGTGTGTTACATTACATTCACTAGTAGGAGGGAGAAAAACATCACGGCGTGGTGCGCATTGTATGGGTGTGTCTTACATTACATTCACTAGTAGGAGTGAGAAAAACATCACGGGGTGGTGCGCATTGTATGGGTGTGTGTTACATTACATTCACTAGTAGGAGTGAGAAAAACATCATGGGGTGGTGCGCATTGTATGGGTGTGTGTTACATTACATTCACTAGTAGGAGTGAGAAAAACATCGTGTGGTGGTGCGCATTGTATGGGTGTGTGTTACATTACATTCACTAGTAGGAGGGAGAAAAACATCACGGCGTGGTGCGCATTGTATGGGTGTGTCTTACATTACATTCACTAGTAGGAGTGAGAAAAACATCACGGGGTGGTGCGCATTGTATGGGTGTGTGTTACATTACATTCACTAGTAGGAGTGAGAAAAACATCATGGGGTGGTGCGCATTGTATGGGTGTGTGTTACATTACATTCACTAGTAGGAGGGAGAAAAATATCACGGGGTGGTGCGCATTGTATGGGTGTGTTTTACATTACATTCACTAGTAGGAATGAGAAAAACATCACGGGGTGGTGCGCATTGTATGGGTGTGTGTTACATTATATTCTCTACTAGGTGTGAGAAAAACATCACGCGGTGTTGGGAATCGGAGGGTCTGAATTAGGATAGGCAGTGAGTGGCAATGTAGGATGGAGAAAAGCATCGCGGTGTGGTCACCATGGGGAGGTCAGCGAACATGCAGTGGCAATGTAGGATAGGTTTTGGAAAACATCACGGGGTGGTACGCATTGTATGGGTGTGTGTTACATTACATTCACTAGTAGGAGTGAGAAAAACATCACGGGGTGGTGCGCATTGTATGGGTGTGTGTTACATGACATTCACTAGTAGTAGTGAGAAAAACATCGCGGGGTGGTGCGCATTGTATGGGTGTGTGTTACATTACATTCACTAGTAGGAGTGAGAAAAACATCACGGGGTGGTGCGCATTGTATGGGTGTGTGTTACATTACATTCACAAGTAGGAGTGAGAAAAACATCACGGGGTAGTGTGAATTGGAGGGTCTGAATTAGGATAGGCAGTGAGTGGCAATGTAGGATGGAGTAAAGCACCTTGGGGTGGTCAGCATGGGGAGGTCAGGGAACATGTGGTGGCTATGTAGGATAGGTTTCTGAAAAACATCCCGGGGTGGTGCGCATTGTATGGGTGTGTGTTACATTACATTCACTAGTAGGAGTGAGAATAACATCACGGGGTGGTGCGCATTGTATGGGTGTGTGTTACATTACATTCACTAGTAGGAGTGAGAAAAACATCACGGGGTGGTGCGCATTGTATGGGTGTGTGTTACATTACATTCACTATTAGGAGTGAGAAAAACATCACGGGGTGGTGGGAATCGGAGGGTCTGAATTAGGATAGGCAGTGAGTGGCAATGTAGGATTGAGAAAAGCACCATGGGCTGGTCAGCATGGGAGGTCAGGGAACATGCAGTGGCAATGTAGATAGGTTTCTGAAAAACATCGCGGGCTGGTGCGCATTGTATGGGTGTGTGTTACATTACATTCACTAGGAGGAGTGAGAAAAACATCACGGGGTGGTGCGCATTGTATGGGTGTGTGTTACATTACATTCACTAGTAGGAGTGAGAAAAACATCACGGGGTGGTGCGCATTGTATGGGTGTGTGTTACATTACATTCACTAGTAGGAGTGAGAAAAACATCGTGGGGTGGTGCGCATTGTATGGGTGTGTGTTATATTACATTCACTAGTAGGAGTGAGAAAAACATCGCGGGGTGGTGCGCATTGTATGGGTGTGTGTTACATTACATTCACTAGTAGGAGTGAGAAAAATATCGAGGGTTGGTGGGAATCGGAGGGTCTGAATTAGGATAGGCAGTGAGTGGCAATGTAGGATGGAGAAAAGCACCGCGGGGTGGTCAGCATGGGGAGGTCAGGGAACATGCAGTGGCAATGTAGGATAGGTTTCTGAAAAACATCGCGGGGTGGTGCGCATTGCATGGGTGTGTGTTACATTACATTCACTAGTAGGAGTGAGAAAAACATCACGGGGTGGTGCGCATTGTATGGGTGTGTGTTACATTAAATTCACTAGTAGGAGTGAGAAAAACATCGCGGGATGGTGCGCATTGTATGGGTGTGTGTTACATTACATTCACTAGTGGGAGTGAGAAAAACATCACGGTGTGGTGCGCATTGTATGGGTGTGTGTTACATTACATTCACTAGTAGGAGTGAGAAAAACATCACGGGGTGGGGCGCATTGTATGGGTGTGTGTTACATTACATTCACTAGTAGGAGTGAGAAAAACATCACGGGGTGGTGCGCATTGTATGGGTGTGTGTTACATTACATTCACTAGTAGGAGTGAGAAAAACATCACGGGGTGGTGCGCATTGTATGGGTGTGTGTTACATACATTCACTAGTAGGAGTGAGAAAAACATCATGGGGTGGTGTGAATCGGAGGGTCTGAATTAGGATAGGCAGTGAGTGGCAATGTAGGATGGAGAAAAGCACCGCGGGGTGGTCAGCATGGTGAGGTAAGGGAACATGCAGTGGCAAAGGAGGATAGGTTTCTGAAAAACATCGTGGGGTGGTGCGCATTTTATGGGTGTGTGTTACATTACATTCACTCGTAGGAGTTAGAAAAACATCACGGGGTGGTGCGCATTGTATGGGTGTGTGGTACATTACATTCACTAGTAGGAGTGAGAAAAACATCACGGGGTGGTGTGCATTGTATGGGTGTGTGTTACATTCATTCACTAGTAGGAGTGAGAAAAACATCGTGTGGTGGTGCGCATTGTATGGGTGTGTGTTACATTACATTCACTAGTAGGAGGGAGAAAAACATCACGGGGTGGTGCGCATTGTATGGGTGTGTGTTACATTACATTCACTAGTAGGAGTGAGAAAAACATCACGGGGTGGTGCGCATTGTATGGGTGTGTGTTACATTACATTCACTAGTAGGAGTGAGAAAAACATCACGGGGTGGTGCGCATTGTATGGGTGTGTGTTACATTACATTCACTAGTAGGAGTGAGAAAAACATCACGGGGTGGTGCGCATTGTATGGGTGTGTGTTACATTACATTCACTCTTAGGAGTGAGAAAAACATCACGGGGTGGTGGGAATCGAGGGTCTGAATTAGGATAGGCAGTGAGTGACAATGTAGGATGGAGAAAAGCACCGTGGGCTGGTCAGCATGGGAGGTCAGGGAACATGCAGTGGCAATGTAGATAGGTTTCTGAAAAACATCGCGGGGTGGTGCGCATTGTATGGGTGTGTGTTACATTACATTCACTAGTAGGAGTGAGAAAAACATCACGGGGTGGTGCGCATTGTATGGGTGTGTGTTACATTACATTCACTAGTAGGAGTGAGAAAAACATCACGGGGTGGTGCGCATTGTATGGGTGTGTGTTACATTACATTCACTAGTAGGAGTGAGAAAAACATCGTGGGGTGGTGCGCATTGTATGGGTGTGTGTTACATTACATTCTCTAGTAGGAGTGAGAAAAACATCGCGGGGTGGTGCGCATTGTATGGGTGTGTGTTACATTACATTCACTAGTAGGAGTGAGAAAAATATCGAGGGTTGGTGGGAATCGGAGGGTCTGAATTAGGATAGGCAGTGAGTGGCAATGTAGGATGGAGAAAAGCACCGCGGGGTGGTCAGCATGGGGAGGTCAGGGAACATGCAGTGGCAATGTAGGATAGGTTTCTGAAAAACATCGCGGGGTGGTGCGCATTGTATGGGTTTGTGTTACATTACATTCACTAGTAGGAGTGAGAAAAACATCACGGGGTGGTGCGCATTGTATGGGTGTGTTTTACATTACATTCACTAGTAGGAGTGAGAAAAACATCACGGGGTGGTGCGCATTGTATCGGTGTGTGTTATATTACATTCACTAGTAGGAGTGAGAAAAACATCGTGTGGTGGTGCGCATTGTATGGGTGTGTGTTACATTACATTCACTAGTAGGAGGGAGAAAAACATCACGGGGTGGTGCGCATTGTATGGGTGTGTGTTACATTACATTCACTAGTAGGAGTGAGAAAAACATCACGGGGTGGTGCGCATTGTATGGGTGTGTGTTACATTACATTCACTAGTAGGAGTGAGAAAAACATCACGGGGTGGTGCGCATTGTATGGGTGTGTGTTACATTACATTCACAAGTAGGAGTGAGAAAAACATCACGGGGTGGTGTGAATCGGAGGGTCTGAATTAGGATAGGCAGTGAGTGGCAATGTAGGATGGAGAAAAGCACCGCGGGGTGGTCAGCATGGGGAGGTAAGGGAACATGCAGTGGCAATGGAGGATAGTTTTCTGAAAAACATCGTGGGGTGGTGCGCATTGTATGGGTGTGTGTTACATTACATTCACTAGTAGGAGTGAGAAAAACATCACGGGGTGGTGCGCATTGTATGGGTGTGTGTTACATTACATTCACTAGTAGGAGTGAGAAAAACATCACGGGGTGGTGCGCATTGTATGGGTGTGTGTTACATTACATTCACTAGTAGGAGTGAGAAAAACATCGTGTGGTGGTGCGCATTGTATGGGTGTGTGTTACATTACATTCACTAGTAGGAGGGAGAAAAACATCACGGCGTGGTGCGCATTGTATGGGTGTGTCTTACATTACATTCACTAGTAGGAGTGAGAAAAACATCACGGGGTGGTGCGCATTGTATGGGTGTGTGTTACATTACATTCACTAGTAGGAGTGAGAAAAACATCATGGGGTGGTGCGCATTGTATGGGTGTATGTTACATTACATTCACTAGTAGGAGGGAGAAAAACATCACGGGGTGGTGCGCATTGTATGGGTGTGTGTTACATTACATTCACTAGTAGGAGTCAGAAAAACATCACGGGGTGGTGCGCATTGTATGGGTGTGTGTTACATTACATTCACTACTAGGTGTGAGAAAAACATCACGCGGTGTTGGGAATCGGAGGGTCTGAATTAGGATAGGCAGTGAGTGGCAATGTAGGATGGAGAAAAGCATTGCGGGGTGGTCACCATGGGGAGGTCAGCGAACATGCAGTGGCAATGTAGGATACATTTTGGAAAACATCACGGGGTGGTACGCATTGTATGGGTGTGTGTTACATTACATTCACTAGTAGGAATGAGAAAAACATCACGGGGTCGTGAGCATTGTATGGGTGTGCGTTACATTACATTCACTAGTAGGAGTAAGAAAAACATCACGGGGTGGTGCGCATTGTATGGGTGTGCGTTACATTACATTCAGTAGTAGGAGTGAGAAAAACATCACGGGGTGGTGTGCATTGTATGGGTGTGTGTTACATTACATTCACTAGTAGGAGTGAGAAAAACATCACGGGGTGGTGCGCATTGTATGGGTGTGTGTTACATTACATTCACTAGTAGGAGTGAGAAAAACATCACGGGGTGGTGTGAATCGGAGGGTCTGAATTAGGATAGGCAGTGAGTGGCAATGTAGGATGGAGAAAAGCACCGCGGGGTGGTCAGCATGGGGAGGTAAGGGAACATGCAGTGGCAAAGGAGGATAGGTTTCTGAAAAACATCGTGGGGTGGTGCGCATTGTATGGGTGTGTGTTACATTACATTCACTAGTAGGAGTTAGAAAAACATCACGGGGTGGTGCGCATTGTATTGGTGTGTGGTACATTACATTCACTAATAGGAGTGAGAAAAACATCACGGGGTGGTGTGCATTGTATGGGTGTGTGTTACATTACATTCACTAGTAGGAGTGAGAAAAACATCGTGTGGTGGTGCGCATTGTATGGGTGTGTGTTACATTACATTCACTAGTAGGAGGGAGAAAAACATCACGGGGTGGTGCGCATTGTATGGGTGTGTGTTACATTACATTCACTAGTAGGAGTGAGAAAAACATCACGGGGTGGTGCGCATTGTATGGGTGTGTGTTACATTACATTCACTAGTAGGAGTGAGAAAAACATCATGGGGTGGTGCGCATTGTATGGGTGTGTGTTACATTACATTCACTAGTAGGAGGGAGAAAAACATCACGGGGTGGTGCGCATTGTATGGGTGTGTGTTACATTACATTCACTAGTAGGAGTGAGAAAAACATCACGGGGTGGTGCGCATTGTATGGGTGTGTGTTACATTACATTCACTAGTAGGAGTGAGAAAAACATCACGGGGTGGTGGGAATCGGAGGGTCTGAATTAGGATAGGCAGTGAGTGGCAATGTAGGATGGAGAAAAGCACCATGGGGTGGTCAGCATGGGAGGTCAGGGAACATGTAGTGGCTATGTAGGATAGGTTTCTGAAAAATATCCCGGGGTGGTGCGCATTGTATGGGTGTGTGTTACATTACATTCACTAGTAGGAGTGAGAAAAACATCACGGGGTGGTGCGCATTGTATGGGTGTGCGTTACATTACATTCACTAGTAGGAGTGAGAAATACATCACGGGGTGGTGCACATTGTATGGGTGTGCGTTACATTACATTCACTAGTAGGAGTGAGAAAAACATCACTGGGTGGTGCGCATTGTATGGGTGTGCGTTACATTACATTCACTAGTAGGAGTGAGAAAAACATCACGGGGTGGTGCGCATTGTATGGGTGTGTGTTACATTACATTCACTAGTAGGAGTGAGAAAAACATCGCGGGGTGGTGCGCATTGTATGGGTGTGTGTTACATTACATTCACTAGTAGGAGTGAGAAAAACATCGCGGGGTGGTGCGCATTGTATGGGTGTGTGTTACATTACATTCACTAGTAGGAGTGAGAAAAACATCGCGGGGTGGTGCGCATTGTATGGGTGTGTGTTACATTACATTCACTATTAGGAGTGAGAAATACATCGCGGGGTGGTGCGCATTGTATGGGTGTGTGTTACATTACATTCACTAGTAGGAGTGAGAAAAACATCACGGGGTGGTGCGCATTGTATGGGTGTGTGTTACATTACATTCACTAGTAGGAGTGAGAAAAACATCGCGGGGTGGTGCGCATTGTATGGGTGTGTGTTACATTACATTCACTAGTAGGAGTGAGAAAAACATCGCGGGGTGGTGCGCATTGTATGGGTGTGTGTTACATTACATTCACTAGTAGGAGTGAGAAAAACATCGCGGGGTGGTGCGCATTGTATGGGTGTGTGTTACATTACATTCACTAGTAGGAGTGAGAAAAACATCGCGGGGTGGTGCGCATTGTATGGGTGTGTGTTACATTACATTCACTAGTAGGAGTGAGAAATACATCGCGGGGTGGTGCGCATTGTATGGGTGTGTGTTACATTACATTCACTAGTAGGAGTGAGAAAAACATCACGGGGTGGTGCGCATTGTATGGGTGTGTGTTACATTACATTCACTAGTAGGAGTGAGAAAAACATCGCGGGGTGGTGCGCATTGTATGGGTGTGTGTTACATTACATTCACTAGTAGGAGTGAGAAAAACATCGCGGGGTGGTGCGCATTGTATGGGTGTGTGTTACATTACATTCACTAGTATAAGTGAGAAAAACATGGCGGGGTGGTGCGCATTGTATGGGTGTGTGTTACATTACATTCACTAGTAGGAGTGAGAAAAACATCACGGGGTGGTGCGCATTGTATGGGTGTGTGTTACATTACATTCACAAGTAGGAGTGAGAAAAACATTACGGGGTAGTGTGAATTGGAGGGTCTGAATTAGGATAGGCAGTGAGTGGCAATGTAGGATGGAGTAAAGCACCGCGGGGTGGTCAGCATGGGGAGGTCAGGGAACATGTGGTGGCTATGTAGGATAGGTTTCTGAAAAACATCCCGGGGTGGTGCGCATTGTATGGGTGTGTGTTACATTACATTCACTAGTAGGAGTGAGAAAAACATCACGGGGTGGTGCGCATTGTATGGGTGTGTGTTACATTACATTCACTAGTAGGAGTGAGAAAAACATCACGGGGTGGTGCGCATTGTATGGGTGTGTGTTACATTACATTCACTAGTAGGAGTGAGAAAAACATCACGGGGTGGTGCGCATTGTATGGGTGTGTGTTACATTACATTCACTATTAGGAGTGAGAAAAACATCACGGGGTGGTGGGAATCGGAGGGTCTGAATTAGGATAGGCAGTGAGTGACAATGTAGGATGGAGAAAAGCACCGTGGGCTGGTCAGCATGGGAGGTCAGGGAACATGCAGTGGCAATGTAGATAGGTTTCTGAAAAACATCGCGGGGTGGTGCGCATTGTATGGGTGTGTGTTACATTACATTCACTAGTAGGAGTGAGAAAAACATCACGGGGTGGTGCGCATTGTATGGGTGTGTGTTACATTACATTCACTAGTAGGAGTGAGAAAAACATCACGGGGTGGTGCGCATTGTATGGGTGTGTGTTACATTACATTCACTAGTAGGAGTGAGAAAAACATCGTGGGGTGGTGCGCATTGTATGGGTGTGTGTTACATTACATTCTCTAGTAGGAGTGAGAAAAACATCGCGGGGTGGTGCGCATTGTATGGGTGTGTGTTACATTACATACACTAGTAAGAGTGAGAAAAATATCGAGGGTTGGTGGGAATCGGAGGGTCTGAATTATGATAGGCAGTGAGTGGCAATGTAGGATGGAGAAAAGCACCGCGGGGTGGTCAGCATGGGGAGGTCAGGGAACATGCAGTGGCAATGTAGGATAGGTTTCTGAAAAACATCGCGGGGTGGTGCGCATTGTATGTGTGTGTGTTACATTACATTCACTAGTAGGAGTGAGAAAAACATCACGGGGTGGTGCGCATTGTATGGGTGTGTGTTACATTACATTCACTAGTAGGAGTGAGAAAAACATCACGGGGTGGTGCGCATTGTATGGGTGTGTGTTACATTACATTCACTAGTAGGAGTGAGAAAAACATCGTGTGGTGGTGCGCATTGTATGGGTGTGTGTTACATTACATTCACTAGTAGGAGGGAGAAAAACATCACGGGGTGGTGCGCATTGTATGGGTGTGTGTTACATTACATTCACTAGTAGGAGTGAGAAAAACATCACGGGGTGGTGCGCATTGTATGGGTGTGTGTTACATTACATTCACTAGTAGGAGTGAGAAAAACATCACGGGGTGGTGCGCATTGTATGGGTGTGTGTTACATTACATTCACAAGTAGGAGTGAGAAAAACATCACGGGGTGGTGTGAATCGGAGGGTCTGAATTAGGATAGGCAGTGAGTGGCAATGTAGGATGGAGAAAAGCACCGCGGGGTGGTCAGCATGGGGAGGTAAGGGAACATGCAGTGGCAATGGAGGATAGTTTTCTGAAAAACATCGTGGGGTGGTGCGCATTGTATGGGTGTGTGTTACATTACATTCACTAGTAGGAGTGAGAAAATCATCACGGGGTGGTGCGCAGCGTATGGGTGTGTTACATTACATTCACTAGTAGGAGTGAGAAAAACATCACGGGGTGGTGCGCATTGTATGGGTGTGTGTTACATTACATTCACTAGTAGGAGTGAGAAAAACATCGTGTGGTGGTGCGCATTGTATGGGTGTGTGTTACATTACATTCACTAGTAGGAGGGAGAAAAACATCACGGGGTGGTGCGCATTGTATGGGTGTGTGTTACATTACATTCACTAGTAGGAGTGAGAAAAACATCACGGGGTGGTGCGCATTGTATGGGTGTGTGTTACATTACATTCACTAGTAGGAGTGAGAAAAACATCATGGGGTGGTGCGCATTGTATGGGTGTGTGTTACATTACATTCACTAGTAGGAGGGAGAAAAACATCACGGGGTGGTGCGCATTGTATGGGTGTGTGTTACATTACATTCACTAGTAGGAGTGAGAAAAACATCACGGGGTGGTGCGCATTGTATGGGTGTGTGTTACATTACATTCACTAGTAGGTGTGAGAAAAACATCACGCGGTGTTGGGAATCGGAGTGTCTGAATTAGGATAGGCAGTGAGTGGCAATGTAGGATGGAGAAAAGCATCGCGGGGTGGTCACCATGGGGAGTTCAGCGAACATGCAGTGGCAATGTAGGATAGGTTTTGGAAAACATCACGGGGTGGTACGCATTGTATGGGTGTGTGTTACATTACATTCACTAGTAGGAGTGAGAAAAACATCACGGGGTGGTGCGCATTGTATGGGTGTGTGTTACATTACATTCACTAGTAGGAGTGAGAAAAACATCGCGGGGTGGTGCGCATTGTATGGGTGTGTGTTACATTACATTCACTAGTAGGAGTGAGAAAAACATCGCGTGGTGGTGCGCATTGTATGGGTGTGTGTTACATTACATTCACTAGTAGGAGTGAGAAAAACATGGCGGGGTGGTGCGCATTGTATGGGTGTGTGTTACATTACATTCACTAGTAGGAGTGAGAAAAACATCACGGGGTGGTGTGCATTGTATGGGTGTGTGTTACATTACATTCACAAGTAGGAGTGAGAAAAACATCACGGGGTAGTGTGAATTGGAGGGTCTGAATTAGGATAGGCAGTGAGTGGCAATTTAGGATGGAGTAAAGCACCTTGGGGTGGTCAGCATGGGGAGGTCAGGGAACATGTGGTGGCTATGTAGGATAGGTTTCTGAAAAACATCCCGGGGTGGTGCGCATTGTATGGGTGTGTGTTACATTACATTCACTAGTAGGAGTGAGAAAAACATCACGGGGTGGTGCGCATTGTATGGGTGTGTGTTACATTACATTCACTAGTAGGAGTGAGAAAAACATCACGGGGTCGTGCGCATTGTATGGGTGTGTGTTACATTACATTCACTAGTAGGAGTGAGAAAAACATCACGGGGTGGTGTGAATCGGAGGGTCTGAATTAGGATAGGCAGTGAGTGGCAATGTAGGATGGAGAAAAGCACCGCGGGGTGGTCAGCATGGGGAGGCAAGGGAACATGCAGTAGCAATGGAGGATAGGTTTCTGAAAAACATCGTGGGGTGGTGCGCATTGTATGGGTGTGTGTTACATTACATTCACTAGTAGGAGTGAGAAAAACATCACGGGGTGGTGCGCATTGTATGGGTGTGTGTTACATTACATTCACTAGTAGGAGTGAGAAAAACATCACGGGGTGGTGTGCCTTGTATGGGTGTGTGTTACATTACATTCACTAGTAGGAGTGAGAAAAACATCGTGTGGTGGTGCGCATTGTATGGGTGTGTGTTACATTACATTCACTAGTAGGAGGGAAAAAAACATCACGGGGTGGTGCGCATTGTATGGGTGTGTGTTACATTACATTCACTAGTAGGAGTGAGAAAAACATCACGGGGTGGTGCGCATTGTATGGGTGTGTGTTACATTACATTCACTAGTAGGAGTGAGAAAAACATCATGGGGTGGTGCGCATTGTATGGGTGTGTGTTACATTACATTCACTAGTAGGAGGGAGAAAAACATCACGGGGTGGTGCGCATTGTATGGGTGTGTGTTACATTACATTCACTAGTAGGAGTGAGAAAAACATCACGGGGTGGTGCGCATTGTATGGGTGTGTGTTACATTACATTCACTAGTAGGAGTGAGAAAAACATCACGGGGTGGTGGGAATCGGAGGGTATGAATTAGGATAGGCAGTGAGTGGCAATGTAGGATGGAGAAAAGCACCGTGGGGTGGTCAGCATGGGAGGTCAGGGAACATGTAGTGGCTATGTAGGATAGGTTTCTGAAAAATATCCCGGGGTGGTGCGCATTGTATGGGTGTGTGTTACATTACATTCACTAGTAGGAGTGAGAAAAACATCACGGGGTGGTGCGCATTGTATGGGTGTGCGTTACATTACATTCACTAGTAGGAGTGAGAAAAACATCACGGGGTGGTGCGCATTGTATGGGTGTGTGTTACATTACATTCACTAGTAGGAGTGAGAAAAACATCACGGGGTGGTGCGCATTGTATGGGTGTGTGTTACATTACATTCACTAGTAGGAGTGAGAAAAACATCACGGGGTGGTGCGCATTGTATGGGTGTGTGTTACATTACATTCACTAGTAGGAGTGAGAAAAACATCATGGGGTGGTGCGCATTGTATGGGTGTGTGTTACATTACATTCACTAGTAGGAGTGAGAAAAACATCACGGGGTGGTGCGCATTGTATGGGTGTGTGTTACATTACATTCACTAGTAGGAGTGAGAAAAACATCACGGGGTGGTGCACATTGTATGGGTGTGTGTTACATTACATTCACTAGTAGGAGTGAGAAAAACATCACGGGGTGGTGCGCATTGTATGGGTGTGTGTTACATTACATTCACTAGTAGGAGTGAGAAAAACATCGTGTGGTGGTGCGCATTGTATGGGTGTGTGTTACATTACATTCACTAGTAGGAGGGAGAAAAACATCACGGGGTGGTGCGCATTGTATGGGTGTGTCTTACATTACATTCACTAGTAGGAGTGAGAAAAACATCACGGGGTGGTGCGCATTGTATGGGTGTGTGTTACATTACATTCACTAGTAGGAGTGAGAAAAACATCATGGGGTGGTGCGCATTGTATGGGTGTGTGTTACATTACATTCACTAGTAGGAGGGAGAAAAACATCACGGGGTGGTGCGCATTGTATGGGTGTGTGTTACATTACATTCACTAGTAGGAGTGAGAAAAACATCACGGGGTGGTGCGCATTGTATGGGTGTGTGTTACATTACATTCACTAGTAGGTGTGAGAAAAACATCACGCGGTGTTGGGAATCGGAGGGTCTGAATTAGGATAGGCAGTGAGTGGCAATGTAGGATGGAGAAAAGCATCGCGGGGTGGTCACCATGGGGAGGTCAGCGAACATGCAGTGGCAATGTAGGATAGGTTTTGGAAAACATCACGGGGTGGTACGCATTGTATGGGTGTGTGTTACATTACATTCACTAGTAGGAGTGAGAAAAACATCACGGGGTGGTGCGCATTGTATGGGTGTGTGTTACATTACATTCACTAGTAGGAGTGAGAAAAACATCGCGGGGTGGTGCGCATTGTATGGGTGTGTGTTACATTACATTCACTAGTAGGAGTGAGAAAAACATCGCGTGGTGGTGCGCATTGTATGGGTGTGTGTTACATTACATTCACTAGTATAAGTGAGAAAAACATGGCGGGGTGGTGCGCATTGTATGGGTGTGTGTTACATTACATTCACAAGTAGGAGTGAGAAAAACATCACGGGGTAGTGTGAATTGGAGGGTCTGAATTAGGATAGGCAGTGAGTGGCAATGTAGGATGGAGTAAAGCACCGCGGGGTGGTCAGCATGGGGAGGTCAGGGAACATGTGATGGCTATGTAGGATAGGTTTCTGAAAAACATCCCGGGGTGGTGCGCATTGTATGGGTGTGTGTTACATTACATTCACTAGTAGGAGTGAGAAAAACATCACGGGGTGGTGCGCATTGTATGGGTGTGTGTTACATTACATTCACTAGTAGGAGTGAGAAAAACATCACGGGGTCGTGCGCATTGTATGGGTGTGTGTTACATTACATTCACTAGTAGGAGTGAGAAAAACATCACGGGGTGGTGCGCATTGTATGGGTGTGTGTTACATTACATTCACTATTAGGAGTGAGAAAAACATCACGGGGTGGTGGGAATCGGAGGGTCTGAATTAGGATAGGCAGTGAGTGGCAATGTAGGATGGAGAAAAGCACCGTGGGCTGGTCAGCATGGGAGGTCAGGGAACATGCCTTGGCAAAGTAGATAGGTTTCTGAAAAACATCGCGGGCTGGTGCGCATTGTATGGGTGTGTGTTACATTACATTCACTAGTAGGAGTGAGAAAAACATCACGGGGTGGTGCGCATTGTATGGGTGTGTGTTACATTACATTCACTAGTAGGAGTGAGAAAAACATCACGGGGTGGTGCGCATTGTATGGGTGTGTGTTACATTACATTCACTAGTAGGAGTGAGAAAAACATCGTGGGGTGGTGCGCATTGTATGGGTGTGTGTTACATTACATTCACTAGTAGGAGTGAGAAAAATATCGAGGGTTGGTGGGAATCGGAGGGTCTGAATTAGGATAGGCAGTGAGTGGCAATGTAGGATGGAGAAAAGCACCGCGGGGTGGTCAGCATGGGGAGGTCAGGGAACATGCAGTGGCAATGTAGGATAGGTTTCTGAAAAACATCGCGGGGTGGTGCGCATTGTATGGGTGTGTGTTACATTACATTCACTAGTAGGAGTGAGAAAAACATCACGGGGTGGTGCGCATTGTATGGGTGTGTGTTACATTACATTCACTAGTAGGAGTGAGAAAAACATCGCGGGATGGTGCGCATTGTATGGGTGTGTGTTACATTACATTCACTAGTGGGAGTGAGAAAAACATCACGGGGTGGTGCGCATTGTATGGCTGTGTGTTACATTACATTCACTAGTAGGAGTGAGAAAAACATCACGGGGTGGTGCGCATTGTATGGGTGTGTGTTACATTACATTCACTAGTAGGAGTGAGAAAAACATCACCGGGTGGTGCGCATTGTATGGGTGTGTGTTACATTACATTCACTAGTAGGAGTGAGAAAAACATCACGGGGTGGTGCGCATTGTATGGGTGTGTGTTACATTACCTTCACTAGTAGGAGTGAGAAAAACATCACGGGGTGGTGCGCATTGTATGGGTGTGTGTTACATTACATTCACTAGTAGGAGGGAGAAAAACATCACGGGGTGGTGCGCATTTTATGGGTGTGTGTTACGTTACATTCACTAGTACGAGTGAGAAAAACATCACGGGGTGGTGCGCATTGTATGGGTGTGTGTTACATTACATTCACTAGTAGGAGTGAGAAAAACATCACACGGAGGTGGGAATCGGAGGGTCTGAATTAGGATAGGCAGTGAGTGGCAATGTAGGATGGAGAAAAGCATCGCGGGGTGGTCACCATGGGGAGGTCAGGGAACATGCAGTGGCAATGTAGGATAGGTTTCTGAAAAACATCGCGGGGTGGTTCGCATTGTATGGGTGTGTGTTACATTACATTCACTAGTAGGAGTGAGAAAAACATCACGGGGTCGTGCGCATTGTATGGGTGTGTGTTACATTACATTCACTAGTAGGAGTGAGAAAAACATCACGGGGTGGTGCGCAATGTATGGGTGTGTGTTACATTACATTCACTAGTAGGAGTGAGAAAAACATCACGGGGTGGTGTGAATCGGAGGGTCTGAATTAGGATAGGCAGTGAGTGGCAATGTAGGATGGAGAAAAGCACCGCGGGGTGGTCAGCATGGGGAGGCAAGGGAACATGCAGTGGCAATGGAGGATAGGTTTCTGAAAAACATCGTGGGGTGGTGCGCATTGTATGGGTGTGTGTTACATTACATTCACTAGTAGGAGTGAGAAAAACATCACGGGGTGGTGCGCATTGTATGGGTGTGTGTTACATTACATTCACTAGTAGGAGTGAGAAAAACATCACGGGGTGGTGTGCCTTGTATGGGTGTGTGTTACATTACATTCACTAGTAGGAGTGAGAAAAACATCGTGTGGTGGTGCGCATTGTATGGGTGTGTGTTACATTACATTCACTAGTAGGAGGGAGAAAAACATCACGGGGTGGTGCGCATTGTATGGGTGTGTGTTACATTACATTCACTAGTAGGAGTGAGAAAAACATCACGGGGTGGTGCGCATTGTATGGGTGTGTGTTACATTACATTCACTAGTAGGAGTGAGAAAAACATCATGGGGTGGTGCGCATTGTATGGGTGTGTGTTACATTACATTCACTAGTAGGAGGGAGAAAAACATCACGGGGTGGTGCGCATTGTATGGGTGTGTGTTACATTACATTCACTAGTAGGAGTGAGAAAAACATCACGGGGTGGTGCGCATTGTATGGGTGTGTGTTACATTACATTCACTAGTAGGAGTGAGAAAAACATCACGGGGTGGTGGGAATCGGAGGGTATGAATTAGGATAGGCAGTGAGTGGCAATGTAGGATGGAGAAAAGCACCGTGGGGTGGTCAGCATGGGAGGTCAGGGAACATGTAGTGGCTATGTAGGATAGGTTTCTGAAAAATATCCCGGGGTGGTGCGCATTGTATGGGTGTGTGTTACATTACATTCACTAGTAGGAGTGAGAAAAACATCACGGGGTGGTGCGCATTGTATGGGTGTGCGTTACATTACATTCACTAGTAGGAGTGAGAAAAACATCACGGGGTGGTGCGCATTGTATGGGTGTGTGTTACATTACATTCACTAGTAGGAGTGAGAAAAACATCACGGGGTGGTGCGCATTGTATGGGTGTGCGTTACATTACATTCACTAGTAGGAGTGAGAAAAACATCACGGGGTGGTGCGCATTGTATGGGTGTGTGTTACATTACATTCACTAGTAGGAGTGAGAAAAACATCATGGGGTGGTGCGCATTGTATGGGTGTGTGTTACATTACATTCACTAGTAGGAGTGAGAAAAACATCACGGGGTGGTGCGCATTGTATGGGTGTGTGTTACATTACATTCACTAGTAGGAGTGAGAAAAACATCACGGGGTGGTGCGCATTGTATGGGTGTGTGTTACATTACATTCACTAGTAGGAGTGAGAAAAACATCACGGGGTGGTGCGCATTGTATGGGTGTGTGTTACATTACATTCACTAGTAGGAGTGAGAAAAACATCGTGTGGTGGTGCGCATTGTATGGGTGTGTGTTACATTACATTCACTAGTAGGAGGGAGAAAAACATCACGGGGTGGTGCGCATTGTATGGGTGTGTCTTACATTACATTCACTAGTAGGAGTGAGAAAAACATCACGGGGTGGTGCGCATTGTATGGGTGTGTGTTACATTACATTCACTAGTAGGAGTGAGAAAAACATCATGGGGTGGTGCGCATTGTATGGGTGTGTGTTACATTACATTCACTAGTAGGAGGGAGAAAAACATCACGGGGTGGTGCGCATTGTATGGGTGTGTGTTACATTACATTCACTAGTAGGAGTGAGAAAAACATCACGGGGTGGTGCGCATTGTATGGGTGTGTGTTACATTACATTCACTAGTAGGTGTGAGAAAAACATCACGCGGTGTTGGGAATCGGAGGGTCTGAATTAGGATAGGCAGTGAGTGGCAATGTAGGATGGAGAAAAGCATCGCGGGGTGGTCACCATGGGGAGGTCAGCGAACATGCAGTGGCAATGTAGGATAGGTTTTGGAAAACATCACGGGGTGGTACGCATTGTATGGGTGTGTGTTACATTACATTCACTAGTAGGAGTGAGAAAAACATCACGGGGTGGTGCGCATTGTATGGGTGTGTGTTACATTACATTCACTAGTAGGAGTGAGAAAAACATCGCGGGGTGGTGCGCATTGTATGGGTGTGTGTTACATTACATTCACTAGTAGGAGTGAGAAAAACATCGCGTGGTGGTGCGCATTGTATGGGTGTGTGTTACATTACATTCACTAGTATAAGTGAGAAAAACATGGCGGGGTGGTGTGCATTGTATGGGTGTGTGTTACATTACATTCACAAGTAGGAGTGAGAAAAACATCACGGGGTAGTGTTAATTGGAGGGTCTGAATTAGGATAGGCAGTGAGTGGCAATGTAGGATGGAGTAAAGCACCGCGGGGTGGTCAGCATGGGGAGGTCAGGGAACATGTGATGGCTATGTAGGATAGGTTTCTGAAAAACATCCCGGGGTGGTGCGCATTGTATGGGTGTGTGTTACATTACATTCACTAGTAGGAGTGAGAAAAATATCGAGGGTTGGTGGGAATCGGAGGGTCTGAATTAGGATAGGCAGTGAGTGGCAATGTAGGATGGAGAAAAGCACCGCGGGGTGGTCAGCATGGGGAGGTCAGGGAACATGCAGTGGCAATGTAGGATAGGTTTCTGAAAAACATCGCGGGGTGGTGCGCATTGTATGGGTGTGTGTTACATTACATTCACTAGTAGGAGTGAGAAAAACATCACGGGGTGGTGCGCATTGTATGGGTGTGTGTTACATTACATTCACTAGTAGGAGTGAGAAAAACATCGCGGGATGGTGCGCATTGTATGGGTGTGTGTTACATTACATTCACTAGTGGGAGTGAGAAAAACATCACGGGGTGGTGCGCATTGTATGGCTGTGTGTTACATTACATTCACTAGTAGGAGTGAGAAAAACATCACGGGGTGGTGCGCATTGTATGGGTGTGTGTTACATTACATTCACTAGTAGGAGTGAGAAAAACATCACCGGGTGGTGCGCATTGTATGGGTGTGTGTTACATTACATTCACTAGTAGGAGTGAGAAAAACATCACGGGGTGGTGCGCATTGTATGGGTGTGTGTTACATTACCTTCACTAGTAGGAGTGAGAAAAACATCACGGGGTGGTGCGCATTGTATGGGTGTGTGTTACATTACATTCACTAGTAGGAGGGAGAAAAACATCACGGGGTGGTGCGCATTTTATGGGTGTGTGTTACGTTACATTCACTAGTACGAGTGAGAAAAACATCACGGGGTGGTGCGCATTGTATGGGTGTGTGTTACATTACATTCACTAGTAGGAGTGAGAAAAACATCACACGGAGGTGGGAATCGGAGGGTCTGAATTAGGATAGGCAGTGAGTGGCAATGTAGGATGGAGAAAAGCATCGCGGGGTGGTCACCATGGGGAGGTCAGGGAACATGCAGTGGCAATGTAGGATAGGTTTCTGAAAAACATCGCGGGGTGGTTCGCATTGTATGGGTGTGTGTTACATTACATTCACTAGTAGGAGTGAGAAAAACATCACAGGGTCGTGCGCATTGTATGGGTGTGTGTTACATTACATTCACTAGTAGGAGTGAGAAAAACATCACGGGGTGGTGCGCAATGTATGGGTGTGTGTTACATTACATTCACTAGTAGGAGTGAGAAAAACATCACGGGGTGGTGTGAATCGGAGGGTCTGAATTAGGATAGGCAGTGAGTGGCAATGTAGGATGGAGAAAAGCACCGCGGGGTGGTCAGCATGGGGAGGCAAGGGAACATGCAGTGGCAATGGAGGATAGGTTTCTGAAAAACATCGTGGGGTGGTGCGCATTGTATGGGTGTGTGTTACATTACATTCACTAGTAGGAGTGAGAAAAACATCACGGGGTGGTGCGCATTGTATGGGTGTGTGTTACATTACATTCACTAGTAGGAGTGAGAAAAACATCACGGGGTGGTGTGCCTTGTATGGGTGTGTGTTACATTACATTCACTAGTAGGAGTGAGAAAAACATCGTGTGGTGGTGCGCATTGTATGGGTGTGTGTTACATTACATTCACTAGTAGGAGGGAGAAAAACATCACGGGGTGGTGCGCATTGTATGGGTGTGTGTTACATTACATTCACTAGTAGGAGTGAGAAAAACATCACGGGGTGGTGCGCATTGTATGGGTGTGTGTTACATTACATTCACTAGTAGGAGTGAGAAAAACATCATGGGGTGGTGCGCATTGTATGGGTGTGTGTTACATTACATTCACTAGTAGGAGGGAGAAAAACATCACGGGGTGGTGCGCATTGTATGGGTGTGTGTTACATTACATTCACTAGTAGGAGTGAGAAAAACATCACGGGGTGGTGCGCATTGTATGGGTGTGTGTTACATTACATTCACTAGTAGGAGTGAGAAAAACATCACGGGGTGGTGGGAATCGGAGGGTATGAATTAGGATAGGCAGTGAGTGGCAATGTAGGATGGAGAAAAGCACCGTGGGGTGGTCAGCATGGGAGGTCAGGGAACATGTAGTGGCTATGTAGGATAGGTTTCTGAAAAATATCCCGGGGTGGTGCGCATTGTATGGGTGTGTGTTACATTACATTCACTAGTAGGAGTGAGAAAAACATCACGGGGTGGTGCGCATTGTATGGGTGTGCGTTACATTACATTCACTAGTAGGAGTGAGAAAAACATCACGGGGTGGTGCGCATTGTATGGGTGTGTGTTACATTACATTCACTAGTAGGAGTGAGAAAAACATCACGGGGTGGTGCGCATTGTATGGGTGTGCGTTACATTACATTCACTAGTAGGAGTGAGAAAAACATCACGGGGTGGTGCGCATTGTATGGGTGTGTGTTACATTACATTCACTAGTAGGAGTGAGAAAAACATCATGGGGTGGTGCGCATTGTATGGGTGTGTGTTACATTACATTCACTAGTAGGAGTGAGAAAAACATCACGGGGTGGTGCGCATTGTATGGGTGTGTGTTACATTACATTCACTAGTAGGAGTGAGAAAAACATCACGGGGTGGTGCGCATTGTATGGGTGTGTGTTACATTACATTCACTAGTAGGAGTGAGAAAAACATCACGGGGTGGTGCGCATTGTATGGGTGTGTGTTACATTACATTCACTAGTAGGAGTGAGAAAAACATCGTGTGGTGGTGCGCATTGTATGGGTGTGTGTTACATTACATTCACTAGTAGGAGGGAGAAAAACATCACGGGGTGGTGCGCATTGTATGGGTGTGTCTTACATTACATTCACTAGTAGGAGTGAGAAAAACATCACGGGGTGGTGCGCATTGTATGGGTGTGTGTTACATTACATTCACTAGTAGGAGTGAGAAAAACATCATGGGGTGGTGCGCATTGTATGGGTGTGTGTTAAATTACATTCACTAGTAGGAGGGAGAAAAACATCACGGGGTGGTGCGCATTGTATGGGTGTGTGTTACATTACATTCACTAGTAGGAGTGAGAAAAACATCACGGGGTGGTGCGCATTGTATGGGTGTGTGTTACATTACATTCACTAGTAGGTGTGAGAAAAACATCACGCGGTGTTGGGAATCGGAGGGTCTGAATTAGGATAGGCAGTGAGTGGCAATGTAGGATGGAGAAAAGCATCGCGGGGTGGTCACCATGGGGAGGTCAGCGAACATGCAGTGGCAATGTAGGATAGGTTTTGGAAAACATCACGGGGTGGTACGCATTGTATGGGTGTGTGTTACATTACATTCACTAGTAGGAGTGAGAAAAACATCACGGGGTGGTGCGCATTGTATGGGTGTGTGTTACATTACATTCACTAGTAGGAGTGAGAAAAACATCGCGGGGTGGTGCGCATTGTATGGGTGTGTGTTACATTACATTCACTAGTAGGAGTGAGAAAAACATCGCGTGGTGGTGCGCATTGTATGGGTGTGTGTTACATTACATTCACTAGTATAAGTGAGAAAAACATGGCGGGGTGGTGTGCATTGTATGGGTGTGTGTTACATTACATTCACAAGTAGGAGTGAGAAAAACATCACGGGGTAGTGTTAATTGGAGGGTCTGAATTAGGATAGGCAGTGAGTGGCAATGTAGGATGGAGTAAAGCACCGCGGGGTGGTCAGCATGGGGAGGTCAGGGAACATGTGATGGCTATGTAGGATAGGTTTCTGAAAAACATCCCGGGGTGGTGCGCATTGTATGGGTGTGTGTTACATTACATTCACTAGTAGGAGTGAGAAAAACATCACGGGGTGGTGCGCATTGTATGGGTGTGTGTTACATTACATTCACTAGTAGGAGTGAGAAAAACATCACGGGGTCGTGCGCATTGTATGGGTGTGTGTTACATTACATTCACTAGTAGGAGTGAGAAAAACATCACGGGGTGGTGCGCATTGTATGGGTGTGTGTTACATTACATTCACTATTAGGAGTGAGAAAAACATCACGGGGTGGTGGGAATCGGAGGGTCTGAATTAGGATAGGCAGTGAGTGGCAATGTAGGATGGAGAAAAGCACCGTGGGCTGGTCAGCATGGGAGGTCAGGGAACATGCCTTGGCAAAGTAGATAGGTTTCTGAAAAACATCGCGGGCTGGTGCGCATTGTATGGGTGTGTGTTACATTACATTCACTAGTAGGAGTGAGAAAAACATCACGGGGTGGTGCGCATTGTATGGGTGTGTGTTACATTACATTCACTAGTAGGAGTGAGAAAAACATCACGGGGTGGTGCGCATTGTATGGGTGTGTGTTACATTACATTCACTAGTAGGAGTGAGAAAAACATCGTGGGGTGGTGCGCATTGTATGGGTGTGTGTTACATTACATTCACTAGTAGGAGTGAGAAAAATATCGAGGGTTGGTGGGAATCGGAGGGTCTGAATTAGGATAGGCAGTGAGTGGCAATGTAGGATGGAGAAAAGCACCGCGGGGTGGTCAGCATGGGGAGGTCAGGGAACATGCAGTGGCAATGTAGGATAGGTTTCTGAAAAACATCGCGGGGTGGTGCGCATTGTATGGGTGTGTGTTACATTACATTCACTAGTAGGAGTGAGAAAAACATCACGGGGTGGTGCGCATTGTATGGGTGTGTGTTACATTACATTCACTAGTAGGAGTGAGAAAAACATCGCGGGATGGTGCGCATTGTATGGGTGTGTGTTACATTACATTCACTAGTGGGAGTGAGAAAAACATCACGGGGTGGTGCGCATTGTATGGCTGTGTGTTACATTACATTCACTAGTAGGAGTGAGAAAAACATCACGGGGTGGTGCGCATTGTATGGGTGTGTGTTACATTACATTCACTAGTAGGAGTGAGAAAAACATCACCGGGTGGTGCGCATTGTATGGGTGTGTGTTACATTACATTCACTAGTAGGAGTGAGAAAAACATCACGGGGTGGTGCGCATTGTATGGGTGTGTGTTACATTACATTCACTAGTAGGAGTGAGAAAAACATCACGGGGTGGTGCGCATTGTATGGGTGTGTGTTACATTACATTCACTAGTAGGAGGGAGAAAAACATCACGGGGTGGTGCGCATTGTATGGGTGTGTGTTACGTTACATTCACTAGTACGAGTGAGAAAAACATCACGGGGTGGTGCGCATTGTATGGGTGTGTGTTACATTACATTCACTAGTAGGAGTGAGAAAAACATCACACGGAGGTGGGAATCGGTGGGTCTGAATTAGGATAGGCAGTGAGTGGCAATGTAGGATGGAGAAAAGCATCGCGGGGTGGTCACCATGGGGAGGTCAGGGAACATGCAGTGGCAATGTAGGATAGGTTTCTGAAAAACATCGCGGGGTGGTTCGCATTGTATGGGTGTGTGTTACATTACATTCACTAGTAGGAGTGAGAAAAACATCACGGGGTGGTGCGCATTGTATGGGTGTGTGTTACATTACATTCACTAGTAGGAGTGAGAAAAACATCACGGGGTGGTGCGCATTGTATGGGTGTGTGTTACATTACATTCACTAGTAGGAGTGAGAAAAACATCACGGGGTGGTGCGCAATGTATGGGTGTGTGTTACATTACATTCACTAGTAGGAGTGAGAAAAACATCACGGGGTGGTGTGAATCGGAGGGTCTGAATTAGGATAGGCAGTGAGTGGCAATGTAGGATGGAGAAAAGCACCGCGGGGTGGTCAGCATGGGGAGGCAAGGGAACATGCAGTGGCAATGGAGGATAGGTTTCTGAAAAACATCGTGGGGTGGTGCGCATTGTATGGGTGTGTGTTACATTACATTCACTAGTAGGAGTGAGAAAAACATCACGGGGTGGTGCGCATTGTATGGGTGTGTGTTACATTACATTCACTAGTAGGAGTGAGAAAAACATCACGGGGTGGTGTGCCTTGTATGGGTGTGTGTTACATTACATTCACTAGTAGGAGTGAGAAAAACATCGTGTGGTGGTGCGCATTGTATGGGTGTGTGTTACATTACATTCACTAGTAGGAGGGAGAAAAACATCACGGGGTGGTGCGCATTGTATGGGTGTGTGTTACATTACATTCACTAGTAGGAGTGAGAAAAACATCACGGGGTGGTGCGCATTGTATGGGTGTGTGTTACATTACATTCACTAGTAGGAGTGAGAAAAACATCATGGGGTGGTGCGCATTGTATGGGTGTGTGTTACATTACATTCACTAGTAGGAGGGAGAAAAACATCACGGGGTGGTGCGCATTGTATGGGTGTGTGTTACATTACATTCACTAGTAGGAGTGAGAAAAACATCACGGGGTGGTGCGCATTGTATGGGTGTGTGTTACATTACATTCACTAGTAGGAGTGAGAAAAACATCATGGGGTGGTGCGCATTGTATGGGTGTGTGTTACATTACATTCACTAGTAGGAGGGAGAAAAACATCACGGGGTGGTGCGCATTGTATGGGTGTGTGTTACATTACATTCACTAGTAGGAGTGAGAAAAACATCACGGGGTGGTGCGCATTGTATGGGTGTGTGTTACATTACATTCACTAGTAGGAGTGAGAAAAACATCACGGGGTGGTGGGAATCGGAGGGTCTGAATTAGGATAGGCAGTGAGTGGCAATGTAGGATGGAGAAAAGCACCGTGAGGTGGTCAGCATGGGAGGTCAGGGAACATGTAGTGGCTATGTAGGATAGGTTTCTGAAAAATATCCCGGGGTGGTGTGCATTGTATGGGTGTGTGTTACATTACATTCACTAGTAGGAGTGAGAAAAACATCACGGGGTGGTGCGCATTGTATGGGTGTGCGTTACATTACATTCACTAGTAGGAGTGAGAAAAACATCACGGGGTGGTGCGCATTGTATGGGTGTGTGTTACATTACATTCACTAGTAGGAGTGAGAAAAACATCACGGGGTGGTGCGCATTGTATGGGTGTGCGTTACATTACATTCACTAGTAGGAGTGAGAAAAACATCACGGGGTGGTGCGCATTGTATGGGTGTGCGTTACATTACGTTCACTAGTAGGAGTGAGAAAAACATCGCGGGGTGGTGCGCATTGTATGGGTGTGTGTTACATTACATTCACTAGTAGGAGTGAGAAAAACATCGCGGGGTGGTGCGCATTGTATGGGTGTGTGTTACATTACATTCACTAGTAGGAGTGAGAAAAACATCGCGGGGTGGTGCGCATTGTATGGGTGTGTGTTACATTACATTCACTAGTAGGAGTGAGAAATATATGGCGGGGTGGTGCGCATTGTATGGGTGTGTGTTACATTACATTCACTAGTAGGAGTGAGAAAAATATCACGGGGTGGTGCGCATTGTATGGGTGTGTGTTACATTACATTCACTAGTAGGAGTGAGAAAAACATCGCGGGGTGGTGCGCATTGTATGGGTGTGTGTTACATTACATTCACTAGTAGGAGTGAGAAAAACATCGCGGGGTGGTGCGCATTGTATGGGTGTGTGTTACATTACATTCACTAGTAGGAGTGAGAAAAACATCGCGGGGTGGTGCGCATTGTATGGGTGTGTGTTACATTACATTCACTAGTAGGAGTGAGAAATACATCGCGGAGTGGTGCGCATTGTATGGGTGTGTGTTACATTACATTCACTAGTAGGAGTGAGAAAAACATCACGGGGTGGTGCGCATTGTATGGGTGTGTGTTACATTACATTCACTAGTAGGAGTGAGAAAAACATCGCGGGGTGGTGCGCATTGTATGGGTGTGTGTTACATTACATTCACTAGTAGGAGTGAGAAAAACATCGCGGGGTGGTGCGCATTGTATGGGTGTGTGTTACATTACATTCACTAGTATAAGTGAGAAAAACATCACGGGGTGGTGCGCATTGTATGGGTGTGTGTTACATTACATTCACAAGTAGGAGTGAGAAAAACATCACGGGGTGGTGTGAATCGGAGGGTCTGAATTAGGATAGGCAGTGAGTGGCAATGTAGGATGGAGAAAAGCACCGCGGGGTGGTCAGCATGGGGAGGTAAGGGAACATGCAGTGGCAATGGAGGATAGTTTTCTGAAAAACATCACGGGGTGGTGCGCATTGTATGGGTGTGTGTGTTACATTACATTCACTAGTAGGAGTGAGAAAAACATCATGGGGTGGTGCGCATTGTATGGGTGTGTGTTACATTACATTCACTAGTAGGAGGGAGAAAAATATCACGGGGTGGTGCGCATTGTATGGGTGTGTGTTACATTACATTCACTAGTAGGAGTGAGAAAAACATCACGGGGTGGTGCGCATTGTATGGGTGTGTGTTACATTACATTCACTAGTAGGTGTGAGAAAAACATCACGCGGTGTTGGGAATCGGAGGCTCTGAATTAGGATAGGCAGTGAGTGGCAATGTAGGATGGAGAAAAGCATCGCGGGGTGGTCACCATGGGGAGGTCAGCGAACATGCAGTGGCAATGTAGGATAGGTTTTGGAAAACATCACGGGGTGGTACGCATTGTATGGGTGTGTGTTACATTACATTCACTAGTAGGAGTGAGAAAAACATCACGGGGTGGTGCGCATTGTATGGGTGTGTGTTACATTACATTCACTAGTAGGAGTGAGAAAAACATCGCGGGGTGGTGCGCATTGTATGGGTGTGTGTTACATTACATTCACTAGTAGGAGTGAGAAAAACATCACGTGGTGGTGCGCATTGTATGGGTGTGTGTTACATTACATTCACTAGTATAAGTGAGAAAAACATGGCGGGGTGGTGCGCATTGTATGGGTGTGTGTTACATTACATTCACTAGTAGGAGTGAGAAAAACATCACGGGGTGGTGCGCATTGTAAGGGTGTGTGTTACATTACATTCACAAGTAGGAGTGAGAAAAACATCACGGGGTAGTGTGAATTGGAGGGGCTGAATTAGGATAGGCAGTGAGTGGCAATGTAGGATGGAGTAAAGCACCGCGGGGTGGTCAGCATGGGGAGGTCAGGGAACATGTGGTGGCTATGTAGGATAGGTTTCTGAAAAACATCCCGGGGTGGTGCGCATTGTATGGGTGTGTGTTACATTACATTCACTAGTAGGAGTGAGAAAAACATCACGGGGTGGTGCGCATTGTATGGGTGTGTGTTACATTACATTCACTAGTAGGAGTGAGAAAAACATCACGGGGTCGTGCGCATTGTATGGGTGTGTGTTACATTACATTCACTAGTAGGAGTGAGAAAAACATCACGGGGTGGTGCGCATTGTATGTGTGTGTGTTACATTACATTCACTATTAGGAGTGAGAAAAACATCACGGGGTGGTGGGAATCGGAGGGTCTGAATTAGGATAGGCAGTGAGTGGCAATGTAGGATGGAGAAAAGCACCGTGGGCTGGTCCGCATGGGAGGTCAGGGAACATGCAGTGGCAATGTAGATAGGTTTCTGAAAAACATCGCGGGCTGGTGCGCATTGTATGGGTGTGTGTTACATTACATTCACTAGTAGGAGTGAGAAAAACATCACGGGGTGGTGCGCATTGTATGGGTGTGTGTTACATTACATTCTCTAGTAGGAGTGAGAAAAACATCACGGGGTGGTGCGCATTGTATGGGTGTGTGTTACATTACATTCACTAGTAGGAGTGAGAAAAACATCGTGGGGTGGTGCGCATTGTATGGGTGTGTGTTACATTACATTCACTAGTAGGAGTGAGAAAAACATCGCGGGGTGGTGCGCATTGTATGGGTGTGTGTTACATTACATTCACTAGTAGGAGTGAGAAAAACATCACACGGAGGTGGGAATCGGTGGGTCTGAATTAGGATAGGCAGTGAGTGGCAATGTAGGATGGAGAAAAGCATCGCGGGGTGGTCACCATGGGGAGGTCAGGGAACATGCAGTGGCAATGTAGGATAGGTTTCTGAAAAACATCGCGGGGTGGTTCGCATTGTATGGGTGTGTGTTACATTACATTCACTAGTAGGAGTGAGAACAACATCACGGGGTGGTGCGCATTGTATGGGTGTGTGTTACATTACATTCACTAGTAGGAGTGAGAAAAACATCACGGGGTGGTGCGCATTGTATGGGTGTGTGTTACATTACATTCACTAGTAGGAGTGAGAAAAACATCACGGGGTGGTGCGCAATGTATGGGTGTGTGTTACATTACATTCACTAGTAGGAGTGAGAAAAACATCACGGGGTGGTGTGAATCGGAGGGTCTGAATTAGGATAGGCAGTGAGTGGCAATGTAGGATGGAGAAAAGCACCGCATGGTGGTCAGCATGGGGAGGTCAGGGAACATGCAGTGGCAATGGAGGATAGGTTTCTGAAAAACATCGTGGGGTGGTGCGCATTGTATGGGTGTGTGTTACATTACATTCACTAGTAGGAGTGAGAAAAACATCACGGGGTGGTGCGCATTGTATGGGTGTGTGTTACATTACATTCACTAGTAGGAGTGAGAAAAACATCACGGGGTGGTGTGCCTTGTATGGGTGTGTGTTACATTACATTCACTAGTAGGAGTGAGAAAAACATCGTGTGGTGGTGCGCATTGTATGGGTGTGTGTTACATTACATTCACTAGTAGGAGTGAGAAAAACATCACGGGGTGGTGCGCATTGTATGGGTGTGTGTTACATTACATTCACTAGTAGGAGTGAGAAAAACATCACGGTGTGGTGCGCATTGTATGGGTGTGTGTTACATTACATTCACTAGTAGGAGTGAGAAAAACATCACGGGGTGGTGGGAATCGGAGGGTCTGAATTAGGATAGGCAGTGAGTGGCAATGTAGGATGGAGAAAAGCACCGTGGGGTGGTCAGCATGGGAGGTCAGGGAACATGTAGTGGCTATGTAGGATAGGTTTCTGAAAAATATCCCGGGGTGGTGCGCATTGTATGGGTGTGTGTTACATTACATTCACTAGTAGGAGTGAGAAAAACATCACGGGGTGGTGCGCATTGTATGGGTGTGCGTTACATTACATTCACTAGTAGGAGTGAGAAAAACATCACGGGGTGGTGCGCATTGTATGGGTGTGCGTTACATTACATTCACTAGTAGGAGTGAGAAAAACATCACGGGGTGGTGCGCATTGTATGGGTGTGCGTTACATTACATTCACTAGTAGGAGTGAGAAAAACATCACGGGGTGGTGCGCATTGTATGGGTGTGCGTTACATTACGTTCACTAGTAGGAGTGAGAAAAACATCGCGGGGTGGTGCGCATTGTATGGGTGTGTGTTACATTACATTCACTAGTAGGAGTGAGGAAAACATCGCGGGGTGGTGCGCATTGTATGGGTGTGTGTTACATTACATTCACTAGTAGGAGTGAGAAAAACATCGCGGGGTGGTGCGCATTGTATGGGTGTGTGTTACATTACATTCACTAGTAGGAGTGAGAAATATATGGCGGGGTGGTGCGCATTGTATGGGTGTGTGTTACATTACATTCACTAGTAGGAGTGAGAAAAATATCACGGGGTGGTGCGCATTGTATGGGTGTGTGTTACATTACATTCACTAGTAGGAGTGAGAAAAACATCGCGGGGTGGTGCGCATTGTATGGGTGTGTGTTACATTACATTCACTAGTAGGAGTGAGAAAAACATCGCGGGGTGGTGCGCATTGTATGGGTGTGTGTTACATTACATTCACTAGTAGGAGTGAGAAAAACATCGCGGGGTGGTGCGCATTGTATGGGTGTGTGTTACATTACATTCACTAGTAGGAGTGAGAAATACATCGCGGGGTGGTGCGCATTGTATGGGTGTGTGTTACATTACATTCACTAGTAGGAGTGAGAAAAACATCACGGGGTGGTGCGCATTGTATGGGTGTGTGTTACATTACATTCACTAGTAGGAGTGAGAAAAACATCGCGGGGTGGTGCGCATTGTATGGGTGTGTGTTACATTACATTCACTAGTAGGAGTGAGAAAAACATCGCGGGGTGGTGCGCATTGTATGGGTGTGTGTTACATTACATTCACTAGTATAAGTGAGAAAAACATCACGGGGTGGTGCGCATTGTATGGGTGTGTGTTACATTACATTCACAAGTAGGAGTGAGAAAAACATCACGGGGTGGTGTGAATCAGAGGGTCTGAATTAGGATAGGCAGTGAGTGGCAATGTAGGATGGAGAAAAGCACCGCGGGGTGGTCAGCATGGGGAGGTAAGGGAACATGCAGTGGCAATGGAGGATAGTTTTCTGAAAAACATCGTGGGGTGGTGCGCATTGTATGGGTGTGTGTTACATTACATTCACTAGTAGGAGTGAGAAAAACATCACGGGGTGGTGCGCATTGTATGGTGTGTGTTACATTACATTCACTAGTAGGAGTGAGAAAAACATCACTGGGTGGTGCGCATTGTATGGGTGTGTGTTACATTACATTCACTAGTAGGAGTGAGAAAAACATCGTGTGGTGGTGCGCATTGTATGGGTGTGTGTTACATTACATTCACTAGTAGGAGGGAGAAAAACATCACGGGGTGGTGCGCATTGTATGGGTGTGTCTTACATTACATTCACTAGTAGGAGTGAGAAAAACATCACGGGGTGGTGCGCATTGTATGGGTGTGTGTTACATTACATTCACTAGTAGGAGTGAGAAAAACATCATGGGGTGGTGCGCATTGTATGGGTGTGTGTTACATTACATTCACTAGTAGGAGGGAGAAAAACATCACGGGGTGGTGCGCATTGTATGGGTGTGTGTTACATTACATTCACTAGTAGGAGTGAGAAAAACATCACGGGGTGGTGCGCATTGTATGGGTGTGTGTTACATTACATTCACTAGTAGGTGTGAGAAAAACATCACGCGGTGTTGGGAATCGGAGGGTCTGAATTAGGATAGGCAGTGAGTGGCAATGTAGGATGGAGAAAAGCATCGCGGGGTGGTCACCATGGGGAGGTCAGCGAACATGCAGTGGCAATGTAGGATAGGTTTTGGAAAACATCACGGGGTGGTACGCATTGTATGGGTGTGTGTTACATTACATTCACTAGTAGGAGTGAGAAAAACATCACGGGGTGGTGCGCATTGTATGGGTGTGTGTTACATTACATTCACTAGTTGGAGTGAGAAAAACATCGCGGTGTGGTGCGCATTGTATGGGTGTGTGTTACATTACATTAACTAGTAGGAGTGAGAAAAACATCGCGTGGTGGTGCGCATTGTATGGGTGTGTGTTACATTACATTCACTAGTATAAGTGAGAAAAACATCACGGGGTGGTGCGCATTGTATGGGTGTGTGTTACATTACATTCACTAGTAGGAGTGAGAAAAACATCACGGGGTGGTGCGCATTGTATGGGTGTGTGTTACATTACATTCACAAGTAGGAGTGAGAAAAACATCACGGGGTAGTGTGAATTGGAGGGTCTGAAATAGGATAGGCAGTGAGTGGCAATGTAGGATGGAGTAAAGCACCGCGGGGTGGTCAGCATGGGGAGGTCAGGGAACATGTGGTGGCTATGTAGGATAGGTTTCTGAAAAACATCCCGGGGTGGTGCGCATTGTATGGGTGTGTGTTACATTACATTGACTAGTAGGAGTGAGAAAAACATCACGGGGTGGTGCGCATTGTATGGGTGTGTGTTACATTACATTCACTAGTAGGAGTGAGAAAAACATCACGGGGTCGTGCGCATTGTATGGGTGTGTGTTACATTACATTCACTAGTAGGAGTGAGAAAAACATCACGGGGTGGTGCGCATTGTATGGGTGTGTGTTACATTACATTCACTATTAGGAGTGAGAAAAACATCACGGGTTGGTGGGAATCGGAGGGTCTGAATTAGGATAGGCAGTGAGTGGCAATGTAGGATGGAGAAAAGCACCGTGGGCTGGTCAGCATGGGAGGTCAGGGAACATGCAGTGGCAATGTAGATAGGTTTCTGAAAAACATCGCGGGCTGGTGCGCATTGTATGGGTGTGTGTTACATTACATTCACTAGTAGGAGTGAGAAAAACATCACGGGGTGGTGCGCATTGTATGGGTGTGTGTTACATTACATTCACTAGTAGGAGTGAGAAAAACATCACGGGGTGGTGCGCATTGTATGGGTGTGTGTTACATTACATTCACTAGTAGGAGTGAGAAAAACATCGTGGGGTGGTGCGCATTGTATGGGTGTGTGTTACATTACATTCACTAGTAGGAGTGAGAAAAACATCGCGGGGTGGTGCGCATTGTATGGGTGTGTGTTACATTACATTCACTAGTAGGAGTGAGAAAAACATCACGGGGTGGTGCGCATTGTATGGGTGTGTGTTACATTACATTCACTAGTAGGAGTGAGAAAAACATCACGGGGTGGTGCGCATTGTATGGGTGTGTGTTACATTACATTCACTAGTAGGAGGGAGAAAAACATCACGGGGTGGTGCGCATTGTATGGGTGTGTGTTACATTACATTCACTAGTACGAGTGAGAAAAACATCACGGGGTGGTGCGCATTGTATGGGTGTGTGTTACATTACATTCACTAGTAGGAGTGAGAAAAACATCACGCGGTGGTGGGAATCGGAGGGTCTAAATTAGGATAGGCAGTGAGTGGCAATGTAGGATGGAGAAAAGCATCGCGGGGTGGTCACCATGGGGAGGTCAGGGAACATGCAGTGGCAATGTAGGATAGGTTTCTGAAAAACATCGCGGGGTGGTTCGCATTGTATGGGTGTGTGTTACATTACATTCACTAGTAGGAGTGAGAAAAACATCACGCGGTGGTGGGAATCGGAGGGTCTGAATTAGGATAGGCAGTGAGTGGCAATGTAGGATGGAGAAAAGCACCGCGGGGTGGTCAGCATGTGGAGGTCAGGGAACATGCAGTGGCAATGTAGGATAGGTTTCTGAAAAACATCGCGGGGTGGTGCGCATTGTATGGGTGTGTGTTACATTACATTCACTAGTAGGAGTGAGAAAAACATCACGGGGTGGTGCGCATTGTATGGGTGTGTGTTACATTACATTCACTAGTAGGAGTGAGAAAAACATCGCGGGATGGTGCGCATTGTATGGGTGTGTGTTACATTACATTCACTAGTAGGAGGGAGAAAAACATCACGGGGTGGTGCGCATTGTATGGGTGTGTGTTACATTACATTCACTAGTAGGAGTGAGAAATACATCACGGGGTGGTGCGCATTGTATGGGTGTGTGTTACATTACATTCACTAGTAGGAGTGAGAAAAACATCACGGGGTGGTGCGCATTGTATGGGTGTGTGTTACATTACATTCACTAGTAGGAGTGAGAAAAACATCACGGGGTGGTGGGAATCGGAGGGTCTGAATTAGGATAGGCAGTGAGTGGCAATGTAGGATGGAGAAAAGCATCGCGGGGTGGTCACCATGGGGAGGTCAGCGAACATGCAGTGGCAATGTAGGATAGGTTTTGGAAAACATCACGGGGTGGTACGCATTGTATGGGTGTGTGTTACATTACATTCACTAGTAGGAGTGAGAAAAACATCACGGGGTGGTGCGCATTGTATGGGTGTGTGTTACATTACATTCACTAGTAGGAGTGAGAAAAACATCGCGGGGTGGTGCGCATTGTATGGGTGTGTGTTACATTACATTCACTAGTAGGAGTGAGAAAAACATCGCGTGGTGGTGCGCATTGTATGGGTGTGTGTTACATTACATTCACTAGTATAAGTGAGAAAAACATGGCAGGGTGGTGTGCATTGTATGGGTGTGTGTTACATTACATTCACAAGTAGGAGTGAGAAAAACATCACGGGGTAGTGTGAATTGGAGGGTCTGAATTAGGATAGGCAGTGAGTGGCAATGTAGGATGGAGTAAAGCACCGCGGGGTGGTCAGCATGGGGAGGTCAGGGAACATGTGATGTCTATGTAGGATAGGTTTCTGAAAAACATCCCGGGGTGGTGCGCATTGTATGGGTGTGTGTTACATTACATTCACTAGTAGGAGTGAGAAAAACATCACGGGGTGGTGCGCATTGTATGGGTGTGTGTTACATTACATTCACTAGTAGGAGTGAGAAAAACATCACGGGGTCGTGCGCATTGTATGGGTGTGTGTTACATTACATTCACTAGTAGGAGTGAGAAAAACATCACGGGGTGGTGCGCATTGTATGGGTGTGTGTTACATTACATTCACTATTAGGAGTGAGAAAAACATCACGGGGTGGTGGGAATCGGAGGGTCTGAATTAGGATAGGCAGTGAGTGGCAATGTAGGATGGAGAAAAGCACCGTGGGCTGGTCAGCATGGGAGGTCAGGGAACATGCCTTGGCAAAGTAGATAGGTTTCTGAAAAACATCGCGGGCTGGTGCGCATTGTATGGGTGTGTGTTACATTACATTCACTAGTAGGAGTGAGAAAAACATCACGGGGTGGTGCGCATTGTATGGGTGTGTGTTACATTACATTCACTAGTAGGAGTGAGAAAAACATCACGGGGTGGTGCGCATTGTATGGGTGTGTGTTACATTACATTCACTAGTAGGAGTGAGAAAAACATCGTGGGGTGGTGCGCATTGTATGGGTGTGTGTTACATTACATTCACTAGTAGGAGTGAGAAAAATATCGAGGGTTGGTGGGAATCGGAGGGTCTGAATTAGGATAGGCAGTGAGTGGCAATGTAGGATGGAGAAAAGCACCGCGGGGTGGTCAGCATGGGGAGGTCAGGGAACATGCAGTGGCAATGTAGGATAGGTTTCTGAAAAACATCGCGGGGTGGTGCGCATTGTATGGGTGTGTGTTACATTACATTCACTAGTAGGAGTGAGAAAAACATCACGGGGTGGTGCGCATTGTATGGGTGTGTGTTACATTACATTCACTAGTAGGAGTGAGAAAAACATCGCGGGATGGTGCGCATTGTATGGGTGTGTGTTACATTACATTCACTAGTGGGAGTGAGAAAAACATCACGGGGTGGTGCGCATTGTATGGCTGTGTGTTACATTACATTCACTAGTAGGAGTGAGAAAAACATCACGGGGTGGTGCGCATTGTATGGGTGTGTGTTACATTACATTCACTAGTAGGAGTGAGAAAAACATCACCGGGTGGTGCGCATTGTATGGGTGTGTGTTACATTACATTCACTAGTAGGAGTGAGAAAAACATCACGGGGTGGTGCGCATTGTATGGGTGTGTGTTACATTACATTCACTAGTAGGAGTGAGAAAAACATCACGGGGTGGTGCGCATTGTATGGGTGTGTGTTACATTACATTCACTAGTAGGAGGGAGAAAAACATCACGGGGTGGTGCGCATTGTATGGGTGTGTGTTACGTTACATTCACTAGTACGAGTGAGAAAAACATCACGGGGTGGTGCGCATTGTATGGGTGTGTGTTACATTACATTCACTAGTAGGAGTGAGAAAAACATCACACGGAGGTGGGAATCGGTGGGTCTGAATTAGGATAGGCAGTGAGTGGCAATGTAGGATGGAGAAAAGCATCGCGGGGTGGTCACCATGGGGAGGTCAGGGAACATGCAGTGGCAATGTAGGATAGGTTTCTGAAAAACATCGCGGGGTGGTTCGCATTGTATGGGTGTGTGTTACATTACATTCACTAGTAGGAGTGAGAAAAACATCACGGGGTGGTGCGCATTGTATGGGTGTGTGTTACATTACATTCACTAGTAGGAGTGAGAAAAACATCACGGGGTGGTGCGCATTGTATGGGTGTGTGTTACATTACATTCACTAGTAGGAGTGAGAAAAACATCACGGGGTGGTGCGCAATGTATGGGTGTGTGTTACATTACATTCACTAGTAGGAGTGAGAAAAACATCACGGGGTGGTGTGAATCGGAGGGTCTGAATTAGGATAGGCAGTGAGTGGCAATGTAGGATGGAGAAAAGCACCGCGGGGTGGTCAGCATGGGGAGGCAAGGGAACATGCAGTGGCAATGGAGGATAGGTTTCTGAAAAACATCGTGGGGTGGTGCGCATTGTATGGGTGTGTGTTACATTACATTCACTAGTAGGAGTGAGAAAAACATCACGGGGTGGTGCGCATTGTATGGGTGTGTGTTACATTACATTCACTAGTAGGAGTGAGAAAAACATCACGGGGTGGTGTGCCTTGTATGGGTGTGTGTTACATTACATTCACTAGTAGGAGTGAGAAAAACATCGTGTGGTGGTGCGCATTGTATGGGTGTGTGTTACATTACATTCACTAGTAGGAGGGAGAAAAACATCACGGGGTGGTGCGCATTGTATGGGTGTGTGTTACATTACATTCACTAGTAGGAGTGAGAAAAACATCACGGGGTGGTGCGCATTGTATGGGTGTGTGTTACATTACATTCACTAGTAGGAGTGAGAAAAACATCATGGGGTGGTGCGCATTGTATGGGTGTGTGTTACATTACATTCACTAGTAGGAGGGAGAAAAACATCACGGGGTGGTGCGCATTGTATGGGTGTGTGTTACATTACATTCACTAGTAGGAGTGAGAAAAACATCACGGGGTGGTGCGCATTGTATGGGTGTGTGTTACATTACATTCACTAGTAGGAGTGAGAAAAACATCACGGGGTGGTGGGAATCGGAGGGTCTGAATTAGGATAGGCAGTGAGTGGCAATGTAGGATGGAGAAAAGCACCGTGAGGTGGTCAGCATGGGAGGTCAGGGAACATGTAGTGGCTATGTAGGATAGGTTTCTGAAAAATATCCCGGGGTGGTGCGCATTGTATGGGTGTGTGTTACATTACATTCACTAGTAGGAGTGAGAAAAACATCACGGGGTGGTGCGCATTGTATGGGTGTGCGTTACATTACATTCACTAGTAGGAGTGAGAAAAACATCACGGGGTGGTGCGCATTGTATGGGTGTGTGTTACATTACATTCACTAGTAGGAGTGAGAAAAACATCACGGGGTGGTGCGCATTGTATGGGTGTGCGTTACATTACGTTCACTAGTAGGAGTGAGAAAAACATCGCGGGGTGGTGCGCATTGTATGGGTGTGTGTTACATTACATTCACTAGTAGGAGTGAGAAAAACATCGCGGGGTGGTGCGCATTGTATGGGTGTGTGTTACATTACATTCACTAGTAGGAGTGAGAAAAACATCGCGGGGTGGTGCGCATTGTATGGGTGTGTGTTACATTACATTCACTAGTAGGAGTGAGAAATATATGGCGGGGTGGTGCGCATTGTATGGGTGTGTGTTACATTACATTCACTAGTAGGAGTGAGAAAAATATCACGGGGTGGTGCGCATTGTATGGGTGTGTGTTACATTACATTCACTAGTAGGAGTGAGAAAAACATCGCGGGGTGGTGCCCATTGTATGGGTGTGTGTTACATTACATTCACTAGTAGGAGTGAGAAAAACATCGCGGGGTGGTGCGCATTGTATGGGTGTGTGTTACATTACATTCACTAGTAGGAGTGAGAAAAACATCGCGGGGTGGTGCGCATTGTATGGGTGTGTGTTACATTACATTCACTAGTAGGAGTGAGAAATACATCGCGGAGTGGTGCGCATTGTATGGGTGTGTGTTACATTACATTCACTAGTAGGAGTGAGAAAAACATCACGGGGTGGTGCGCATTGTATGGGTGTGTGTTACATTACATTCACTAGTAGGAGTGAGAAAAACATCGCGGGGTGGTGCGCATTGTATGGGTGTGTGTTACATTACATTCACTAGTAGGAGTGAGAAAAACATCGCGGGGTGGTGCGCATTGTATGGGTGTGTGTTACATTACATTCACTAGTATAAGTGAGAAAAACATCACGGGGTGGTGCGCATTGTATGGGTGTGTGTTACATTACATTCACAAGTAGGAGTGAGAAAAACATCACGGGGTGGTGTGAATCGGAGGGTCTGAATTAGGATAGGCAGTGAGTGGCAATGTAGGATGGAGAAAAGCACCGCGGGGTGGTCAGCATGGGGAGGTAAGGGAACATGCAGTGGCAATGGAGGATAGTTTTCTGAAAAACATCGTGGGGTGGTGCGCATTGTATGGGTGTGTGTTACATTACATTCACTAGTAGGAGTGAGAAAAACATCACGGGGTGGTGCGCATTGTATGGGTGTGTGTTACATTACATTCACTAGTAGGAGTGAGAAAAACATCACGGGGTGGTGCGCATTGTATGGGTGTGTGTTACATTACATTCACTAGTAGGAGTGAGAAAAACATCGTGTGGTGGTGCGCATTGTATGGGTGTGTGTTACATTACATTCACTAGTAGGAGGGAGAAAAACATCACGGGGTGGTGCGCATTGTATGGGTGTGTCTTACATTACATTCACTAGTAGGAGTGAGAAAAACATCACGGGGTGGTGCGCATTGTATGGGTGTGTGTGTTACATTACATTCACTAGTAGGAGTGAGAAAAACATCATGGGGTGGTGCGCATTGTATGGGTGTGTGTTACATTACATTCACTAGTAGGAGGGAGAAAAATATCACGGGGTGGTGCGCATTGTATGGGTGTGTGTTACACTACATTCACTAGTAGGAGTGAGAAAAACATCACGGGGTGGTGCGCATTGTATGGGTGTGTGTTACATTACATTCACTAGTAGGTGTGAGAAAAACATCACGCGGTGTTGGGAATCGGAGGGTCTGAATTAGGATAGGCAGTGAGTGGCAATGTAGGATGGAGAAAAGCATCGCGGGGTGGTCACCATGGGGAGGTCAGCGAACATGCAGTGGCAATGTAGGATAGGTTTTGGAAAACATCACGGGGTGGTACGCATTGTATGGGTGTGTGTTACATTACATTCACTAGTAGGAGTGAGAAAAACATCACGGGGTGGTGCGCATTGTATGGGTGTGTGTTACATTACATTCACTAGTAGGAGTGAGAAAAACATCGCGGGGTGGTGCGCATTGTATGGGTGTGTGTTACATTACATTCACTAGTAGGAGTGAGAAAAACATCACGTGGTGGTGCGCATTGTATGGGTGTGTGTTACATTACATTCACTAGTATAAGTGAGAAAAACATGGCGGGGTGGTGCGCATTGTATGGGTGTGTGTTACATTACATTCACTAGTAGGAGTGAGAAAAACATCACGGGGTGGTGCGCATTGTAAGGGTGTGTGTTACATTACATTCACAAGTAGGAGTGAGAAAAACATCACGGGGTAGTGTGAATTGGAGGGTCTGAATTAGGATAGGCAGTGAGTGGCAATGTAGGATGGAGTAAAGCACCGCGGGGTGGTCAGCATGGGGAGGTCAGGGAACATGTGGTGGCTATGTAGGATAGGTTTCTGAAAAACATCCCGGGGTGGTGCGCATTGTATGGGTGTGTGTTACATTACATTCACTAGTAGGAGTGAGAAAAACATCACGGGGTGGTGCGCATTGTATGGGTGTGTGTTACATTACATTCACTAGTAGGAGTGAGAAAAACATCACGGGGTCGTGCGCATTGTATGGGTGTGTGTTACATTACATTCACTAGTAGGAGTGAGAAAAACATCACGGGGTGGTGCGCATTGTATGTGTGTGTGTTACATTACATTCACTATTAGGAGTGAGAAAAACATCACGGGGTGGTGGGAATCGGAGGGTCTGAATTAGGATAGGCAGTGAGTGGCAATGTAGGATGGAGAAAAGCACCGTGGGCTGGTCCGCATGGGAGGTCAGGGAACATGCAGTGGCAATGTAGATAGGTTTCTGAAAAACATCGCGGGCTGGTGCGCATTGTATGGGTGTGTGTTACATTACATTCACTAGTAGGAGTGAGAAAAACATCACGGGGTGGTGCGCATTGTATGGGTGTGTGTTACATTACATTCTCTAGTAGGAGTGAGAAAAACATCACGGGGTGGTGCGCATTGTATGGGTGTGTG
Organism: Cavia porcellus; assembly: GCF_034190915.1. Lineage (NCBI taxonomy): Eukaryota > Metazoa > Chordata > Mammalia > Rodentia > Caviidae > Cavia > Cavia porcellus. Next base: position 512,988 of record NW_026947602.1, read on the forward strand.
TTACATTACATTCACTAGTAGGAGTGAGAAAAACATCGTGGGGTGGTGCGCATTGTATGGGTGTGTGTTACATTACATTCACTAGTAGGAGTGAGAAAAACATCGCGGGGTGGTGCGCATTGTATGGGTGTGTGTTACATTACATTCACTAGTAGGAGTGAGAAAAACATCACACGGAGGTGGGAATCGGTGGGTCTGAATTAGGATAGGCAGTGAGTGGCAATGTAGGATGGAGAAAAGCATCGCGGGGTGGTCACCATGGGGAGGTCAGGGAACATGCAGTGGCAATGTAGGATAGGTTTCTGAAAAACATCGCGGGGTGGTTCGCATTGTATGGGTGTGTGTTACATTACATTCACTAGTAGGAGTGAGAACAACATCACGGGGTGGTGCGCATTGTAAGGGTGTGTGTTACATTACATTCACAAGTAGGAGTGAGAAAAACATCACGGGGTAGTGTGAATTGGAGGGTCTGAATTAGGATAGGCAGTGAGTGGCAATGTAGGATGGAGTAAAGCACCGCGGGGTGGTCAGCATGGGGAGGTCAGGGAACATGTGGTGGCTATGTAGGATAGGTTTCTGAAAAACATCCCGGGGTGGTGCGCATTGTATGGGTGTGTGTTACATTACATTCACTAGTAGGAGTGAGAAAAACATCACGGGGTGGTGCGCATTGTATGGGTGTGTGTTACATTACATTCACTAGTAGGAGTGAGAAAAACATCACGGGGTCGTGCGCATTGTATGGGTGTGTGTTACATTACATTCACTAGTAGGAGTGAGAAAAACATCACGGGGTGGTGCGCATTGTATGTGTGTGTGTTACATTACATTCACTATTAGGAGTGAGAAAAACATCACGGGGTGGTGGGAATCGGAGGGTCTGAATTAGGATAGGCAGTGAGTGGCAATGTAGGATGGAGAAAAGCACCGTGGGCTGGTCCGCATGGGAGGTCAGGGAACATGCAGTGGCAATGTAGATAGGTTTCTGAAAAACATCGCGGGCTGGTGCGCATTGTATGGGTGTGTGTTACATTACATTCACTAGTAGGAGTGAGAAAAACATCACGGGGTGGTGCGCATTGTATGGGTGTGTGTTACATTACATTCTCTAGTAGGAGTGAGAAAAACATCACGGGGTGGTGCGCATTGTATGGGTGTGTGTTACATTACATTCACTAGTAGGAGTGAGAAAAACATCGTGGGGTGGTGCGCATTGTATGGGTGTGTGTTACATTACATTCACTAGTAGGAGTGAGAAAAACATCGCGGGGTGGTGCGCATTGTATGGGTGTGTGTTACATTACATTCACTAGTAGGAGTGAGAAAAACATCACACGGAGGTGGGAATCGGTGGGTCTGAATTAGGATAGGCAGTGAGTGGCAATGTAGGATGGAGAAAAGCATCGCGGGGTGGTCACCATGGGGAGGTCAGGGAACATGCAGTGGCAATGTAGGATAGGTTTCTGAAAAACATCGCGGGGTGGTTCGCATTGTATGGGTGTGTGTTACATTACATTCACTAGTAGGAGTGAGAACAACATCACGGGGTGGTGCGCATTGTATGGGTGTGTGTTACATTACATTCACTAGTAGGAGTGAGAAAAACATCACGGGGTGGTGCGCATTGTATGGGTGTGTGTTACATTACATTCACTAGTAGGAGTGAGAAAAACATCACGGGGTGGTGCGCAATGTATGGGTGTGTGTTACATTACATTCACTAGTAGGAGTGAGAAAAACATCACGGGGTGGTGTGAATCGGAGGGTCTGAATTAGGATAGGCAGTGAGTGGCAATGTAGGATGGAGAAAAGCACCGCATGGTGGTCAGCATGGGGAGGTCAGGGAACATGCAGTGGCAATGGAGGATAGGTTTCTGAAAAACATCGTGGGGTGGTGCGCATTGTATGGGTGTGTGTTACATTACATTCACTAGTAGGAGTGAGAAAAACATCACGGGGTGGTGCGCATTGTATGGGTGTGTGTTACATTACATTCACTAGTAGGAGTGAGAAAAACATCACGGGGTGGTGTGCCTTGTATGGGTGTGTGTTACATTACATTCACTAGTAGGAGTGAGAAAAACATCGTGTGGTGGTGCGCATTGTATGGGTGTGTGTTACATTACATTCACTAGTAGGAGTGAGAAAAACATCACGGGGTGGTGCGCATTGTATGGGTGTGTGTTACATTACATTCACTAGTAGGAGTGAGAAAAACATCACGGTGTGGTGCGCATTGTATGGGTGTGTGTTACATTACATTCACTAGTAGGAGTGAGAAAAACATCATGGGGTGGTGCGCATTGTATGGGTGTGTGTTACATTACATTCACTAGTAGGAGGGAGAAAAACATCACGGGGTGGTGCGCATTGTATGGGTGTGTGTTACATTACATTCACTAGTAGGAGTGAGAAAAACATCACGGGGTGGTGCGCATTGTATGGGTGTGTGTTACATTACATTCACTAGTAGGAGTGAGAAAAACATCACGGGGTGGTGGGAATCGGAGGGTCTGAATTAGGATAGGCAGTGAGTGGCAATGTAGGATGGAGAAAAGCACCGTGGGGTGGTCAGCATGGGAGGTCAGGGAACATGTAGTGGCTATGTAGGATAGGTTTCTGAAAAATATCCCGGGGTGGTGCGCATTGTATGGGTGTGTGTTACATTACATTCACTAGTAGGAGTGAGAAAAACATCACGGGGTGGTGCGCATTGTATGGGTGTGCGTTACATTACATTCACTAGTAGGAGTGAGAAAAACATCACGGGGTGGTGCGCATTGTATGGGTGTGCGTTACATTACATTCACTAGTAGGAGTGAGAAAAACATCACGGGGTGGTGCGCATTGTATGGGTGTGCGTTACATTACATTCACTAGTAGGAGTGAGAAAAACATCACGGGGTGGTGCGCATTGTATGGGTGTGCGTTACATTACGTTCACTAGTAGGAGTGAGAAAAACATCGCGGGGTGGTGCGCATTGTATGGGTGTGTGTTACATTACATTCACTAGTAGGAGTGAGGAAAACATCGCGGGGTGGTGCGCATTGTATGGGTGTGTGTTACATTACATTCACTAGTAGGAGTGAGAAAAACATCGCGGGGTGGTGCGCATTGTATGGGTGTGTGTTACATTACATTCACTAGTAGGAGTGAGAAATATATGGCGGGGTGGTGCGCATTGTATGGGTGTGTGTTACATTACATTCACTAGTAGGAGTGAGAAAAATATCGCGGGGTGGTGCGCATTGTATGGGTGTGTGTTACATTACATTCACTAGTAGGAGTGAGAAAAACATCGCGGGGTGGTGCGCATTGTATGGGTGTGTGTTACATTACATTCACTAGTAGGAGTGAGAAAAACATCGCGGGGTGGTGCGCATTGTATGGGTGTGTGTTACATTACATTCACTAGTAGGAGTGAGAAAAACATCGCGGGGTGGTGCGCATTGTATGGGTGTGTGTTACATTACATTCACTAGTAGGAGTGAGAAATACATCGCGGGGTGGTGCGCATTGTATGGGTGTGTGTTACATTACATTCACTAGTAGGAGTGAGAAAAACATCGCGGGGTGGTGCGCATTGTATGGGTGTGTGTTACATTACATTCACTAGTAGGAGTGAGAAAAACATCGCGGGGTGGTGCGCATTGTATGGGTGTGTGTTACATTACATTCACTAGTAGGAGTGAGAAAAACATCGCGGGGTGGTGCGCATTGTATGGGTGTGTGTTACATTACATTCACTAGTATAAGTGAGAAAAACATCACGGGGTGGTGCGCATTGTATGGGTGTGTGTTACATTACATTCACAAGTAGGAGTGAGAAAAACATCACGGGGTGGTGTGAATCGGAGGGTCTGAATTAGGATAGGCAGTGAGTGGCAATGTAGGATGGAGAAAAGCACCGCGGGGTGGTCAGCATGGGGAGGTAAGGGAACATGCAGTGGCAATGGAGGATAGTTTTCTGAAAAACATCGTGGGGTGGTGCGCATTGTATGGGTGTGTGTTACATTACATTCACTAGTAGGAGTGAGAAAAACATCACGGGGTGGTGCGCATTGTATGGGTGTGTGTTACATTACATTCACTAGTAGGAGTGAGAAAAACATCACTGGGTGGTGCGCATTGTATGGGTGTGTGTTACATTACATTCACTAGTAGGAGTGAGAAAAACATCGTGTGGTGGTGCGCATTGTATGGGTGTGTGTTACATTACATTCACTAGTAGGAGGGAGAAAAACATCACGGGGTGGTGCGCATTGTATGGGTGTGTCTTACATTACATTCACTAGTAGGAGTGAGAAAAACATCACGGGGTGGTGCGCATTGTATGGGTGTGTGTTACATTACATTCACTAGTAGGAGTGAGAAAAACATCATGGGGTGGTGCGCATTGTATGGGTGTGTGTTACATTACATTCACTAGTAGGAGGGAGAAAAACATCACGGGGTGGTGCGCATTGTATGGGTGTGTGTTACATTACATTCACTAGTAGGAGTGAGAAAAACATCACGGGGTGGTGCGCATTGTATGGGTGTGTGTTACATTACATTCACTAGTAGGTGTGAGAAAAACATCACGCGGTGTTGGGAATCGGAGGGTCTGAATTAGGATAGGCAGTGAGTGGCAATGTAGGATGGAGAAAAGCATCGCGGGGTGGTCACCATGGGGAGGTCAGCGAACATGCAGTGGCAATGTAGGATAGGTTTTGGAAAACATCACGGGGTGGTACGCATTGTATGGGTGTGTGTTACATTACATTCACTAGTAGGAGTGAGAAAAACATCACGGGGTGGTGCGCATTGTATGGGTGTGTGTTACATTACATTCACTAGTAGGAGTGAGAAAAACATCGCGGGGTGGTGCGCATTGTATGGGTGTGTGTTACATTACATTCACTAGTAGGAGTGAGAAAAACATCGCGTGGTGGTGCGCATTGTATGGGTGTGTGTTACATTACATTCACTAGTATAAGTGAGAAAAACATCACGGGGTGGTGCGCATTGTATGGGTGTGTGTTACATTACATTCACTAGTAGGAGTGAGAAAAACATCACGGGGTGGTGCGCATTGTATGGGTGTGTGTTACATTACATTCACAAGTAGGAGTGAGAAAAACATCACGGGGTAGTGTGAATTGGAGGGTCTGAATTAGGATAGGCAGTGAGTGGCAATGTAGGATGGAGTAAAGCACCGCGGGGTGGTCAGCATGGGGAGGTCAGGGAACATGTGGTGGCTATGTAGGATAGGTTTCTGAAAAACATCCCGGGGTGGTGCGCATTGTATGGGTGTGTGTTACATTACATTGACTAGTAGGAGTGAGAAAAACATCACGGGGTGGTGCGCATTGTATGGGTGTGTGTTACATTACATTCACTAGTAGGAGTGAGAAAAACATCACGGGGTCGTGCGCATTGTATGGGTGTGTGTTACATTACATTCACTAGTAGGAGTGAGAAAAACATCACGGGGTGGTGCGCATTGTATGGGTGTGTGTTACATTACATTCACTATTAGGAGTGAGAAAAACATCACGGGGTGGTGGGAATCGGAGGGTCTGAATTAGGATAGGCAGTGAGTGGCAATGTAGGATGGAGAAAAGCACCGTGGGCTGGTCAGCATGGGAGGTCAGGGAACATGCAGTGGCAATGTAGATAGGTTTCTGAAAAACATCGCGGGCTGGTGCGCATTGTATGGGTGTGTGTTACATTACATTCACTAGTAGGAGTGAGAAAAACATCACGGGGTGGTGCGCATTGTATGGGTGTGTGTTACATTACATTCACTAGTAGGAGTGAGAAAAACATCACGGGGTGGTGCGCATTGTATGGGTGTGTGTTACATTACATTCACTAGTAGGAGTGAGAAAAACATCGTGGGGTGGTGCGCATTGTATGGGTGTGTGTTACATTACATTCACTAGTAGGAGTGAGAAAAACATCGCGGGGTGGTGCGCATTGTATGGGTGTGTGTTACATTACATTCACTAGTAGGAGTGAGAAAAACATCACGGGGTGGTGCGCATTGTATGGGTGTGTGTTACATTACATTCACTAGTAGGAGTGAGAAAAACATCACGGGGTGGTGCGCATTGTATGGGTGTGTGTTACATTACATTCACTAGTAGGAGTGAGAAAAACATCACGGGGTGGTGCGCATTGTATGGGTGTGTGTTACATTACATTCACTAGTAGGAGTGAGAAAAACATCACGCGGTGGTGGGAATCGGAGGGTCTGAATTAGGATAGGCAGTGAGTGGCAATGTAGGATGGAGAAAAGCATCGCGGGGTGGTCACCATGGGGAGGTCAGGGAACATGCAGTGGCAATGTAGGATAGGTTTCTGAAAAACATCGCGGGGTGGTTCGCATTGTATGGGTGTGTGTTACATTACATTCACTAGTAGGAGTGAGAAAAACATCACGCGGTGGTGGGAATCGGAGGGTCTGAATTAGGATAGGCAGTGAGTGGCAATGTAGGATGGAGAAAAGCACCGCGGGGTGGTCAGCATGTGGAGGTCAGGGAACATGCAGTGGCAATGTAGGATAGGTTTCTGAAAAACATCGCGGGGTGGTGCGCATTGTATGGGTGTGTGTTACATTACATTCACTAGTAGGAGTGAGAAAAACATCACGGGGTGGTGCGCATTGTATGGGTGTGTGTTACATTACATTCACTAGTAGGAGTGAGAAAAACATCGCGGGATGGTGCGCATTGTATGGGTGTGTGTTACATTACATTCACTAGTAGGAGGGAGAAAAACATCACGGGGTGGTGCGCATTGTATGGGTGTGTGTTACATTACATTCACTAGTAGGAGTGAGAAATACATCACGGGGTGGTGCGCATTGTATGGGTGTGTGTTACATTACATTCACTAGTAGGAGTGAGAAAAACATCACGGGGTGGTGCGCATTGTATGGGTGTGTGTTACATTACATTCACTAGTAGGAGTGAGAAAAACATCACGGGGTGGTGGGAATCGGAGGGTCTGAATTAGGATAGGCAGTGAGTGGCAATGTAGGATGGAGAAAAGCACCGTGGGGTGGTCAGCATGGGAGGTCAGGGAACATGTAGTGGCTATGTAGGATAGGTTTCTGAAAAATATCCCGGGGTGGTGCGCATTGTATGGGTGTGTGTTACATTACATTCACTAGTAGGAGTGAGAAAAACATCACGGGGTGGTGCGCATTGTATGGGTGTGCGTTACATTACATTCACTAGTAGGAGTGAGAAAAACATCACGGGGTGGTGCGCATTGTATGGGTGTGCGTTACATTACATTCACTAGTAGGAGTGAGAAAAACATCACGGGGTGGTGCGCATTGTATGGGTGTGCGTTACATTACATTCACTAGTAGGAGTGAGAAAAACATCACGGGGTGGTGCGCATTGTATGGGTGTGCGTTACATTACGTTCACTAGTAGGAGTGAGAAAAACATCGCGGGGTGGTGCGCATTGTATGGGTGTGTGTTACATTACATTCACTAGTAGGAATGAGGAAAACATCGCGGGGTGGTGCGCATTGTATGGGTGTGTGTTACATTACATTCACTAGTAGGAGTGAGAAAAACATCGCGGGGTGGTGCGCATTGTATGGGTGTGTGTTACATTACATTCACTAGTAGGAGTGAGAAATATATGGCGGGGTGGTGCGCATTGTATGGGTGTGTGTTACATTACATTCACTAGTAGGAGTGAGAAAAATATCACGGGGTGGTGCGCATTGTATGGGTGTGTGTTACATTACATTCACTAGTAGGAGTGAGAAAAACATCGCGGGGTGGTGCGCATTGTATGGGTGTGTGTTACATTACATTCACTAGTAGGAGTGAGAAAAACATCGCGGGGTGGTGCGCATTGTATGGGTGTGTGTTACATTACATTCACTAGTAGGAGTGAGAAAAACATCGTGTGGTGGTGCGCATTGTATGGGTGTGTGTTACATTACATTCACTAGTAGGAGGGAGAAAAACATCACGGGGTGGTGCGCATTGTATGGGTGTGTCTTACATTACATTCACTAGTAGGAGTGAGAAAAACATCACGGGGTGGTGCGCATTGTATGGGTGTGTGTGTTACATTACATTCACTAGTAGGAGTGAGAAAAACATCATGGGGTGGTGCGCATTGTATGGGTGTGTGTTACATTACATTCACTAGTAGGAGGGAGAAAAATATCACGGGGTGGTGCCCATTGTATGGGTGTGTGTTACATTACATTCACTAGTAGGAGTGAGAAAAACATCACGGGGTGGTGCGCATTGTATGGGTGTGTGTTACATTACATTCACTAGTAGGTGTGAGAAAAACATCACGCGGTGTTGGGAATCGGAGGGTCTGAATTAGGATAGGCAGTGAGTGGCAATGTAGGATGGAGAAAAGCATCGCGGGGTGGTCACCATGGGGAGGTCAGCGAACATGCAGTGGCAATGTAGGATAGGTTTTGGAAAACATCACGGGGTGGTACGCATTGTATGGGTGTGTGTTACATTACATTCACTAGTAGGAGTGAGAAAAACATCACGGGGTGGTGCGCATTGTATGGGTGTGTGTTACATTACATTCACTAGTAGGAGTGAGAAAAACATCGCGGGGTGGTGCGCATTGTATGGGTGTGTGTTACATTACATTCACTAGTAGGAGTGAGAAAAACATCACGTGGTGGTGCGCATTGTATGGGTGTGTGTTACATTACATTCACTAGTATAAGTGAGAAAAACATGGCGGGGTGGTGCGCATTGTATGGGTGTGTGTTACATTACATTCACTAGTAGGAGTGAGAAAAACATCACGGGGTGGTGCGCATTGTAAGGGTGTGTGTTACATTACATTCACAAGTAGGAGTGAGAAAAACATCACGGGGTAGTGTGAATTGGAGGGTCTGAATTAGGATAGGCAGTGAGTGGCAATGTAGGATGGAGTAAAGCACCGCGGGGTGGTCAGCATGGGGAGGTCAGGGAACATGTGGTGGCTATGTAGGATAGGTTTCTGAAAAACATCCCGGGGTGGTGCGCATTGTATGGGTGTGTGTTACATTACATTCACTAGTAGGAGTGAGAAAAACATCACGGGGTGGTGCGCATTGTATGGGTGTGTGTTACATTACATTCACTAGTAGGAGTGAGAAAAACATCACGGGGTCGTGCGCATTGTATGGGTGTGTGTTACATTACATTCACTAGTAGGAGTGAGAAAAACATCACGGGGTGGTGCGCATTGTATGTGTGTGTGTTACATTACATTCACTATTAGGAGTGAGAAAAACATCACGGGGTGGTGGGAATCGGAGGGTCTGAATTAGGATAGGCAGTGAGTGGCAATGTAGGATGGAGAAAAGCACCGTGGGCTGGTCCGCATGGGAGGTCAGGGAACATGCAGTGGCAATGTAGATAGGTTTCTGAAAAACATCGCGGGCTGGTGCGCATTGTATGGGTGTGTGTTACATTACATTCACTAGTAGGAGTGAGAAAAACATCACGGGGTGGTGCGCATTGTATGGGTGTGTGTTACATTACATTCTCTAGTAGGAGTGAGAAAAACATCACGGGGTGGTGCGCATTGTATGGGTGTGTGTTACATTACATTCACTAGTAGGAGTGAGAAAAACATCGTGGGGTGGTGCGCATTGTATGGGTGTGTGTTACATTACATTCACTAGTAGGAGTGAGAAAAACATCGCGGGGTGGTGCGCATTGTATGGGTGTGTGTTACATTACATTCACTAGTAGGAGTGAGAAAAACATCACACGGAGGTGGGAATCGGTGGGTCTGAATTAGGATAGGCAGTGAGTGGCAATGTAGGATGGAGAAAAGCATCGCGGGGTGGTCACCATGGGGAGGTCAGGGAACATGCAGTGGCAATGTAGGATAGGTTTCTGAAAAACATCGCGGGGTGGTTCGCATTGTATGGGTGTGTGTTACATTACATTCACTAGTAGGAGTGAGAACAACATCACGGGGTGGTGCGCATTGTATGGGTGTGTGTTACATTACATTCACTAGTAGGAGTGAGAAAAACATCACGGGGTGGTGCGCATTGTATGGGTGTGTGTTACATTACATTCACTAGTAGGAGTGAGAAAAACATCACGGGGTGGTGCGCAATGTATGGGTGTGTGTTACATTACATTCACTAGTAGGAGTGAGAAAAACATCACGGGGTGGTGTGAATCGGAGGGTCTGAATTAGGATAGGCAGTGAGTGGCAATGTAGGATGGAGAAAAGCACCGCATGGTGGTCAGCATGGGGAGGTCAGGGAACATGCAGTGGCAATGGAGGATAGGTTTCTGAAAAACATCGTGGGGTGGTGCGCATTGTATGGGTGTGTGTTACATTACATTCACTAGTAGGAGTGAGAAAAACATCACGGGGTGGTGCGCATTGTATGGGTGTGTGTTACATTACATTCACTAGTAGGAGTGAGAAAAACATCACGGGGTGGTGTGCCTTGTATGGGTGTGTGTTACATTACATTCACTAGTAGGAGTGAGAAAAACATCGTGTGGTGGTGCGCATTGTATGGGTGTGTGTTACATTACATTCACTAGTAGGAGTGAGAAAAACATCACGGGGTGGTGCGCATTGTATGGGTGTGTGTTACATTACATTCACTAGTAGGAGTGAGAAAAACATCACGGTGTGGTGCGCATTGTATGGGTGTGTGTTACATTACATTCACTAGTAGGAGTGAGAAAAACATCATGGGGTGGTGCGCATTGTATGGGTGTGTGTTACATTACATTCACTAGTAGGAGGGAGAAAAACATCACGGGGTGGTGCGCATTGTATGGGTGTGTGTTACATTACATTCACTAGTAGGAGTGAGAAAAACATCACGGGGTGGTGCGCATTGTATGGGTGTGTGTTACATTACATTCACTAGTAGGAGTGAGAAAAACATCACGGGGTGGTGGGAATCGGAGGGTCTGAATTAGGATAGGCAGTGAGTGGCAATGTAGGATGGAGAAAAGCACCGTGGGGTGGTCAGCATGGGAGGTCAGGGAACATGTAGTGGCTATGTAGGATAGGTTTCTGAAAAATATCCCGGGGTGGTGCGCATTGTATGGGTGTGTGTTACATTACATTCACTAGTAGGAGTGAGAAAAACATCACGGGGTGGTGCGCATTGTATGGGTGTGCGTTACATTACATTCACTAGTAGGAGTGAGAAAAACATCACGGGGTGGTGCGCATTGTATGGGTGTGCGTTACATTACATTCACTAGTAGGAGTGAGAAAAACATCACGGGGTGGTGCGCATTGTATGGGTGTGCGTTACATTACATTCACTAGTAGGAGTGAGAAAAACATCACGGGGTGGTGCGCATTGTATGGGTGTGCGTTACATTACGTTCACTAGTAGGAGTGAGAAAAACATCGCGGGGTGGTGCGCATTGTATGGGTGTGTGTTACATTACATTCACTAGTAGGAGTGAGGAAAACATCGCGGGGTGGTGCGCATTGTATGGGTGTGTGTTACATTACATTCACTAGTAGGAGTGAGAAAAACATCGCGGGGTGGTGCGCATTGTATGGGTGTGTGTTACATTACATTCACTAGTAGGAGTGAGAAATATATGGCGGGGTGGTGCGCATTGTATGGGTGTGTGTTACATTACATTCACTAGTAGGAGTGAGAAAAATATCGCGGGGTGGTGCGCATTGTATGGGTGTGTGTTACATTACATTCACTAGTAGGAGTGAGAAAAACATCGCGGGGTGGTGCGCATTGTATGGGTGTGTGTTACATTACATTCACTAGTAGGAGTGAGAAAAACATCGTGGGGTGGTGCGCATTGTATGGGTGTGTGTTACATTACATTCACTAGTAGGAGTGAGAAAAACATCGCGGGGTGGTGCGCATTGTATGGGTGTGTGTTACATTACATTCACTAGTAGGAGTGAGAAATACATCGCGGGGTGGTGCGCATTGTATGGGTGTGTGTTACATTACATTCACTAGTAGGAGTGAGAAAAACATCGCGGGGTGGTGCGCATTGTATGGGTGTGTGTTACATTACATTCACTAGTAGGAGTGAGAAAAACATCGCGGGGTGGTGCGCATTGTATGGGTGTGTGTTACATTACATTCACTAGTAGGAGTGAGAAAAACATCGCGGGGTGGTGCGCATTGTATGGGTGTGTGTTACATTACATTCACTAGTATAAGTGAGAAAAACATCACGGGGTGGTGCGCATTGTATGGGTGTGTGTTACATTACATTCACAAGTAGGAGTGAGAAAAACATCACGGGGTGGTGTGAATCGGAGGGTCTGAATTAGGATAGGCAGTGAGTGGCAATGTAGGATGGAGAAAAGCACCACGGGGTGGTCAGCATGGGGAGGTAAGGGAACATGCAGTGGCAATGGAGGATAGTTTTCTGAAAAACATCGTGGGGTGGTGCGCATTGTATGGGTGTGTGTTACATTACATTCACTAGTAGGAGTGAGAAAAACATCACGGGGTGGTGCGCATTGTATGGGTGTGTGTTACATTACATTCACTAGTAGGAGTGAGAAAAACATCACTGGGTGGTGCGCATTGTATGGGTGTGTGTTACATTACATTCACTAGTAGGAGTGAGAAAAACATCGTGTGGTGGTGCGCATTGTATGGGTGTGTGTTACATTACATTCACTAGTAGGAGGGACAAAAACATCACGGGGTGGTGCGCATTGTATGGGTGTGTCTTACATTACATTCACTAGTAGGAGTGAGAAAAATATCACGGGGTGGTGCGCATTGTATGGGTGTGTGTTACATTACATTCACTAGTAGGAGTGAGAAAAACATCATGGGGTGGTGCGCATTGTATGGGTGTGTGTTACATTACATTCACTAGTAGGAGGGAGAAAAACATCACGGGGTGGTGCGCATTGTATGGGTGTGTGTTACATTACATTCACTAGTAGGAGTGAGAAAAACATCACGGGGTGGTGCGCATTGTATGGGTGTGTGTTACATTACATTCACTAGTAGGTGTGAGAAAAACATCACGCGGTGTTGGGAATCGGAGGGTCTGAATTAGGATAGGCAGTGAGTGGCAATGTAGGATGGAGAAAAGCATCGCGGGGTGGTCACCATGGGGAGGTCAGCGAACATGCAGTGGCAATGTAGGATAGGTTTTGGAAAACATCACGGGGTGGTACGCATTGTATGGGTGTGTGTTACATTACATTCACTAGTAGGAGTGAGAAAAACATCACGGGGTGGTGCGCATTGTATGGGTGTGTGTTACATTACATTCACTAGTAGGAGTGAGAAAAACATCGCGGGGTGGTGCGCATTGTATGGGTGTGTGTTACATTACATTCACTAGTAGGAGTGAGAAAAACATCGCGTGGTGGTGCGCATTGTATGGGTGTGTGTTACATTACATTCACTAGTATAAGTGAGAAAAACATCACGGGGTGGTGCGCATTGTATGGGTGTGTGTTACATTACATTCACTAGTAGGAGTGAGAAAAACATCACGGGGTGGTGCGCATTGTATGGGTGTGTGTTACATTACATTCACAAGTAGGAGTGAGAAAAACATCACGGGGTAGTGTGAATTGGAGGGTCTGAATTAGGATAGGCAGTGAGTGGCAATGTAGGATGGAGTAAAGCACCGCGGGGTGGTCAGCATGGGGAGGTCAGGGAACATGTGGTGGCTATGTAGGATAGGTTTCTGAAAAACATCCCGGGGTGGTGCGCATTGTATGGGTGTGTGTTACATTACATTGACTAGTAGGAGTGAGAAAAACATCACGGGGTGGTGCGCATTGTATGGGTGTGTGTTACATTACATTCACTAGTAGGAGTGAGAAAAACATCACGGGGTCGTGCGCATTGTATGGGTGTGTGTTACATTACATTCACTAGTAGGAGTGAGAAAAACATCACGGGGTGGTGCGCATTGTATGGGTGTGTGTTACATTACATTCACTATTAGGAGTGAGAAAAACATCACGGGGTGGTGGGAATCGGAGGGTCTGAATTAGGATAGGCAGTGAGTGGCAATGTAGGATGGAGAAAAGCACCGTGGGCTGGTCAGCATGGGAGGTCAGGGAACATGCAGTGGCAATGTAGATAGGTTTCTGAAAAACATCGCGGGCTGGTGCGCATTGTATGGGTGTGTGTTACATTACATTCACTAGTAGGAGTGAGAAAAACATCACGGGGTGGTGCGCATTGTATGGGTGTGTGTTACATTACATTCACTAGTAGGAGTGAGAAAAACATCGTGGGGTGGTTTTCATTGTATGGGTGTGTGTTACATTACATTCACTAGTAGGAGTGAGAAAAACATCGCGGGGTGGTGCGCATTGTATGGGTGTGTGTTACATTACATTCACTAGTAGGAGTGAGAAAAACATCACGGGGTGGTGCGCATTGTATGGGTGTGTGTTACATTACATTCACTAGTAGGAGTGAGAAAAACATCACGGGGTGGTGCGCATTGTATGGGTGTGTGTTACATTACATTCACTAGTAGGAGGGAGAAAAACATCACGGGGTGGTGCGCATTGTATGGGTGTGTGTTACATTACATTCACTAGTACGAGTGAGAAAAACATCACGGGGTGGTGCGCATTGTATGGGTGTGTGTTACATTACATTCACTAGTAGGAGTGAGAAAAACATCACGCGGTGGTGGGAATCGGAGGGTCTGAATTAGGATAGGCAGTGAGTGGCAATGTAGGATGGAGAAAAGCATCGCGGGGTGGTCACCATGGGGAGGTCAGGGAACATGCAGTGGCAATGTAGGATAGGTTTCTGAAAAACATCGCGGGGTGGTTCGCATTGTATGGGTGTGTGTTACATTACATTCACTAGTAGGAGTGAGAAAAACATCACGCGGTGGTGGGAATCGGAGGGTCTGAATTAGGATAGGCAGTGAGTGGCAATGTAGGATGGAGAAAAGCACCGCGGGGTGGTCAGCATGTGGAGGTCAGGGAACATGCAGTGGCAATGTAGGATAGGTTTCTGAAAAACATCGCGGGGTGGTGCGCATTGTATGGGTGTGTGTTACATTACATTCACTAGTAGGAGTGAGAAAAACATCACGGGGTGGTGCGCATTGTATGGGTGTGTGTTACATTACATTCACTAGTAGGAGTGAGAAAAACATCGCGGGATGGTGCGCATTGTATGGGTGTGTGTTACATTACATTCACTAGTAGGAGGGAGAAAAACATCACGGGGTGGTGCGCATTGTATGGGTGTGTGTTACATTACATTCAGTAGTAGGAGTGAGAAATACATCACGGGGTGGTGCGCATTGTATGGGTGTGTGTTACATTACATTCACTAGTAGGAGTGAGAAAAACATCACGGGGTGGTGCGCATTGTATGGGTGTGTGTTACATTACATTCACTAGTAGGAGTGAGAAAAACATCACGGGGTGGTGGGAATCGGAGGGTCTGAATTAGGATAGGCAGTGAGTGGCAATGTAGGATGGAGAAAAGCACCGTGGGGTGGTCAGCATGGGAGGTCAGGGAACATGTAGTGGCTATGTAGGATAGGTTTCTGAAAAATATCCCGGGGTGGTGCGCATTGTATGGGTGTGTGTTACATTACATTCACTAGTAGGAGTGAGAAAAACATCACGGGGTGGTGCGCATTGTATGGGTGTGCGTTACATTACATTCACTAGTAGGAGTGAGAAAAACATCACGGGGTGGTGCGCATTGTATGGGTGTGCGTTACATTACATTCACTAGTAGGAGTGAGAAAAACATCACGGGGTGGTGCGCATTGTATGGGTGTGCGTTACATTACATTCACTAGTAGGAGTGAGAAAAACATCACGGGGTGGTGCGCATTGTATGGGTGTGCGTTACATTACGTTCACTAGTAGGAGTGAGAAAAACATCGCGGGGTGGTGCGCATTGTATGGGTGTGTGTTACATTACATTCACTAGTAGGAGTGAGGAAAACATCGCGGGGTGGTGCGCATTGTATGGGTGTGTGTTACATTACATTCACTAGTAGGAGTGAGAAAAACATCGCGGGGTGGTGCGCATTGTATGGGTGTGTGTTACATTACATTCACTAGTAGGAGTGAGAAATATATGGCGGGGTGGTGCGCATTGTATGGGTGTGTGTTACATTACATTCACTAGTAGGAGTGAGAAAAATATCACGGGG
The DNA here is from genome assembly GCF_034190915.1 of Cavia porcellus. NCBI lineage: Eukaryota > Metazoa > Chordata > Mammalia > Rodentia > Caviidae > Cavia > Cavia porcellus. Next base: position 529,131 of record NW_026947602.1, read on the forward strand.
TGGTGCGCATTGTATGGGTGTGTGTTACATTACATTCACTAGTAGGAGTGAGAAAAACATCGCGGGGTGGTGCGCATTGTATGGGTGTGTGTTACATTACATTCACTAGTAGGAGTGAGAAAAACATCGCGGGGTGGTGCGCATTGTATGGGTGTGTGTTACATTACATTCACTAGTAGGAGTGAGAAAAACATCGCGGGGTGGTGCGCATTGTATGGGTGTGTGTTACATTACATTCACTAGTAGGAGTGAGAAATACATCGCGGGGTGGTGCGCATTGTATGGGTGTGTGTTACATTACATTCACTAGTAGGAGTGAGAAAAACATCACGGGGTGGTGCGCATTGTATGGGTGTGTGTTACATTACATTCACTAGTAGGAGTGAGAAAAACATCGCGGGGTGGTGCGCATTGTATGGGTGTGTGTTACATTACATTCACTAGTAGGAGTGAGAAAAACATCGCGGGGTGGTGCGCATTGTATGGGTGTGTGTTACATTACATTCACTAGTATAAGTGAGAAAAACATCACGGAGTGGTGCGCATTGTATGGGTGTGTGTTACATTACATTCACAAGTAGGAGTGAGAAAAACATCACGGGGTGGTGTGAATCGGAGGGTCTGAATTAGGATAGGTAGTGAGTGGCAATGTAGGATGGAGAAAAGCACCGCGGGGTGGTCAGCATGGGGAGGTAAGGGAACATGCAGTGGCAATGGAGGATAGTTTTCTGAAAAACATCGTGGGGTGGTGCGCATTGTATGGGTGTGTGTTACATTACATTCACTAGTAGGAGTGAGAAAAACATCACGGGGTGGTGCGCATTGTATGGGTGTGTGTTACATTACATTCACTAGTAGGAGTGAGAAAAACATCACTGGGTGGTGCGCATTGTATGGATGTGTGTTACAATACATTCACTAGTAGGAGTGAGAAAAACATCGTGTGGTGGTGCGCATTGTATGGGTGTGTGTTACATTACATTCACTAGTAGGAGGGAGAAAAACATCACGGGGTGGTGCGCATTGTATGGGTGTGTCTTACATTACATTCACTAGTAGGAGTGAGAAAAACATCACGGGGTGGTGCGCATTGTATGGGTGTGTGTTACATTACATTCACTAGTAGGAGTGAGAAAAACATCATGGGGTGGTGCGCATTGTATGGGTGTGTGTTACATTACATTCACTAGTAGGAGGGAGAAAAACATCACGGGGTGGTGCGCATTGTATGGGTGTGTGTTACATTACATTCACTAGTAGGAGTGAGAAAAACATCACGGGGTGGTGCGCATTGTATGGGTGTGTGTTACATTACATTCACTAGTAGGTGTGAGAAAAACATCACGCGGTGTTGGGAATCGGAGGGTCTGAATTAGGATAGGCAGTGAGTGGCAATGTAGGATGGAGAAAAGCATCGCGGGGTGGTCACCATGGGGAGGTCAGCGAACATGCAGTGGCAATGTAGGATAGGTTTTGGAAAACATCGCGGGGTGGTACGCATTGTATGGGTGTGTGTTACATTACATTCACTAGTAGGAGTGAGAAAAACATCACGGGGTGGTGCGCATTGTATGGGTGTGTGTTACATTACATTCACTAGTAGGAGTGAGAAAAACATCGCGGGGTGGTGCGCATTGTATGGGTGTGTGTTACATTACATTCACTAGTAGGAGTGAGAAAAACATCGCGTGGTGGTGCGCATTGTATGGGTGTGTGTTACATTACATTCACTAGTATAAGTGAGAAAAACATCACGGGGTGGTGCGCATTGTATGGGTGTGTGTTACATTACATTCACTAGTAGGAGTGAGAAAAACATCACGGGGTGGTGCGCATTGTATGGGTGTGTGTTACATTACATTCACAAGTAGGAGTGAGAAAAACATCACGGGGTAGTGTGAATTGGAGGGTCTGAATTAGGATAGGCAGTGAGTGGCAATGTAGGATGGAGTAAAGCACCGCGGGGTGGTCAGCATGGGGAGGTCAGGGAACATGTGGTGGCTATGTAGGATAGGTTTCTGAAAAACATCCCGGGGTGGTGCGCATTGTATGGGTGTGTGTTACATTACATTCACTAGTAGGAGTGAGAAAAACATCACGGGGTGGTGCGCATTGTATGGGTGTGTGTTACATTACATTCACTAGTAGGAGTGAGAAAAACATCACGGGGTCGTGCGCATTGTATGGGTGTGTGTTACATTACATTCACTAGTAGGAGTGAGAAAAACATCACGGGGTGGTGCGCATTGTATGGGTGTGTGTTACATTACATTCACTATTAGGAGTGAGAAAAACATCACGGGGTGGTGGGAATCGGAGGGTCTGAATTAGGATAGGCAGTGAGTGGCAATGTAGGATGGAGAAAAGCACCGTGGGCTGGTCAGCATGGGAGGTCAGGGAACATGCAGTGGCAATGTAGATAGGTTTCTGAAAAACATCGCGGGCTGGTGCGCATTGTATGGGTGTGTGTTACATTACATTCACTAGTAGGAGTGAGAAAAACATCACGGGGTGGTGCGCATTGTATGGGTGTGTGTTACATTACATTCACTAGTAGGAGTGAGAAAAACATCACGGGGTGGTGCGCATTGTATGGGTGTGTGTTACATTACATTCACTAGTAGGAGTGAGAAAAACATCGTGGGGTGGTGCGCATTGTATGGGTGTGTGTTACATTACATTCACTAGTAGGAGTGAGAAAAACATCGCGGGGTGGTGCGCATTGTATGGGTGTGTGTTACATTACATTCACTAGTAGGAGTGAGAAAAACATCACGGGGTGGTGCGCATTGTATGGGTGTGTGTTACATTACATTCACTAGTAGGAGTGAGAAAAACATCACGGGGTGGTGCGCATTGTATGGGTGTGTGTTACATTACATTCACTAGTAGGAGGGAGAAAAACATCACGGGGTGGTGCGCATTGTATGGGTGTGTGTTACATTACATTCACTAGTACGAGTGAGAAAAACATCACGGGGTGGTGCGCATTGTATGGGTGTGTGTTACATTACATTCACTAGTAGGAGTGAGAAAAACATCACGCGGTGGTGGGAATCGGAGGGTCTGAATTAGGATAGGCAGTGAGTGGCAATGTAGGATGGAGAAAAGCATCGCGGGGTGGTCACCATGGGGAGGTCAGGGAACATGCAGTGGCAATGTAGGATAGGTTTCTGAAAAACATCGCGGGGTGGTTCGCATTGTATGGGTGTGTGTTACATTACATTCACTAGTAGGAGTGAGAAAAACATCACCGGGTGGTGCGCATTGTATGGGTGTGTGTTACATTACATTAACTAGTAGGAGTGAGAAAAACATCACAGGGTGGTGCGCATTGTATGGGTGTGTGTTACATTACATTCACTAGTAGGAGTGAGAAAAACATCACGGGGTGGTGGGAATCGGAGGGTCTGAATTAGGATAGGCAGTCAGTGGCAATGTAGGATGGAGAAAAGCACTGTGGGCTGGTCAGCATGGGAGGTCAGGGAACATGCAGTGGCAATGTAGATAGGTTTCTGAAAAACATCGCGGGGTACTGCGCATTGTATGGGTGTGTGTTACATTACATTCACTAGTAGGAGTGAGAAAAACATCACGGGGTGGTGCGCATTGTATGGGTGTGTGTTACATTACATTCACTAGTAGGAGTGAGAAAAACATCGCGGGGTGGTGCGCATTGTATGGGTGTGTGTTACATTACATTCACTAGTAGGAGTGAGAAAAATATCCAGGGTTGGTGGGAATCGGAGGGTCTGAATTAGGATAGGCAGTGAGTGGCAATGTAGGATGGAGAAAAGCACCGCGGGGTGGTCAGCATGTGGAGGTCAGGGAACATGCAGTGGCAATGTAGGATAGGTTTCTGAAAAACATCGCGGGGTGGTGCGCATTGTATGGGTGTGTGTTACATTACATTCACTAGTAGGAGTGAGAAAAACATCACGGGGTGGTGCGCATTGTATGGGTGTGTGTTACATTACATTCACTAGTAGGAGTGAGAAAAACATCGCGGGATGGTGCGCATTGTATGGGTGTGTGTTACATTACATTCACTAGTGGGAGTGAGAAAAACATCACGGGGTGGTGCGCATTGTATGGGTGTGTGTTACATTACATTCACTAGTAGGAGTGAGAAAAACATCAAGGGGTGGGGCGCATTGTATGGGTGTGTGTTACATTACATTCACTAGTAGGAGTGAGAAAAACATCACGGGGTGGTGCGCATTGTATGGGTGTGTGTTACATTACATTCACTAGTAGGAGTGAGAAAAACATCACGGGGTGGTGCGCATTGTATGGGTGTGTGTTACATTACATTCACTAGTAGGAGTGAGAAAAACATCACGGGGTGGTGCGCATTGTATGGGTGTGTGTTACATTACATTCACTAGTAGGAGGGAGAAAAACATCACGGGGTGGTGCGCATTGTATGGGTGTGTGTTACATTACATTCACTAGTACGAGTGAGAAAAACATCACGGGGTGGTGCGCATTGTATGGGTGTGTGTTACATTACATTCACTAGTAGGAGTGAGAAAAACATCACGCGGTGGTGGGAATCGGAGGGTCTGAATTAGGATAGGCAGTGAGTGGCAATGTAGGATGGAGAAAAGAATCGCGGGGTGGTCACCTTGGGGAGGTCAGGGAACATGCAGTGGCAATGTAGGATAGGTTTCTGAAAAACATCGCGGGGTGGTTCGCATATTATGGGTGTGTGTTACATTACATTCACTAGTAGGAGTGAGAAAAACATCACCGGGTGGTGCGCATTGTATGGGTGTGTGTTACATTACATTAACTAGTAGGAGTGAGAAAAACATCACGGGATGGTGCGCATTGTATGGGTGTGTGTTACATTACATTCACTAGTAGGAGTGAGAAAAACATCACGGGGTGGTGCGCATTGTATGGGTGTGTGTTACATTACATTCACTAGTAGGAGTGAGAAAAATATCACGGGGTGGAGTGAATCGGAGGGTCTGAATTAGGATAGGCAGTGAGTGGCAATGTAGGATGGAGAAAAGCACCGCGGGGTGGTCAGCATGGGGAGGTAAGGGAACATGCAGTGGCAATGGAGGATAGGTTTCTGAAAAACATCGTGGGCTGGTGCGCATTGTATGGGTGTGTGTTACATTACATTCACTAGTAGGAGTGAGAAAAACATCACGGGGTGGTGAGCATTGTATGGGTGTGTGTTACATTACATTCACTAGTAGGAGTGAGTAAAACATCACGGGGTGGTGCGCATTGTATGGGTGTGTGTTACATTACATTCACTAGTAGGAGTGAGAAAACATCACGGGGTGGTGCGCATTGTATGGGTGTGTGTTACATTACATTCACTATTAGGAGTGAGAAAAACATCACGGGGTGGTGGGAATCGGAGGGTCTCAATTAGGATAGGCAGTGAGTGGCAATGTAGGATGGAGAAAAGCACCGTGGGCTGGTCAGCATGGGAGGTAAGGGAACATGCAGTGGCAATGTAGATAGGTTTCTGAAAAACATCGCGGGGTGGTGCGCATTGTATGGGTGTGTGTTACATTACATTCACTAGTAGGAGTGAGAAAAACATCACGGGGTGGTGCGCATTGTATGGGTGTGTGTTACATTACATTCACTAGTAGGAGTGAGAAAAACATCACGGGGTGGTGCGCATTGTATGGGTGTGTGTTACATTACATTCACTAGTAGGAGTGCGAAAAACATCACGGGGTGGTGCGCATTGTATGGGTGTGTGTTACATTACATTCACTAGTAGGAGTGAGAAAAACATCGCGGGATGGTGCGCATTGTATGGGTGTGTGTTACATTACATTCACTAGTGGGAGTGAGAAAAACATCACGGGGTGGTGCGCATTGTATGGGTGTGTGTTACATTACATTCACTAGTAGGAGTGAGAAAAACATCACGGGCTGGGGCGCATTGTATGGGTGTGTGTTACATTACATTCACTAGTAGGAGTGAGAAAAACATCACGGGGTGGTGCGCATTGTATGGGTGTGTGTTACATTACATTCACTAGTAGGAGTGAGAAAAACATCACGGGGTGGTGCGCATTGTATGGGTGTGTGTTACATTACATTCACTAGTAGGAGTGAGAAAAACATCACGGGGTGGTGCGCATTGTATGGGTGTGTGTTACATTACATTCACTAGTAGGAGGGAGAAAAACATCACGGGGTGGTGCGCATTGTATGGGTGTGTGTTACATTACATTCACTAGTACGAGTGAGAAAAACATCACGGGGTGGTGCGCATTGTATGGGTGTGTGTTACATTACATTCACTAGTAGGAGTGAGAAAAACATCACGCGGTGGTGGGAATCGGAGGGTCTGAATTAGGATAGGCAGTGAGTGGCAATGTAGGATGGAGAAAAGAATCGCGGGGTGGTCACCATGGGGAGGTCAGGGAACATGCAGTGGCAATGTAGGATAGGTTTCTAAAAAACATCGCGGGGTGGTTCGCATTGTATGGGTGTGTGTTACATTACATTCACTAGTAGGAGTGAGAAAAACATCACCGGGTGGTGCGCATTGTATGGGTGTGTGTTACATTACATTCACTAGTAGGAGTGAGAAAAACATCACGGGATGGTGCGCATTGTATGGGTGTGTGTTACATTACATTCACTAGTAGGAGTGAGAAAAACATCACGGGGTGGTGCGCATTGTATGGGTGTGTGTTACATTACATTCACTAGTAGGAGTGAGAAAAACATCACGGGGTGGTGTGAATCGGAGGGTCTGAATTAGGATAGGCAGTGAGTGGCAATGTAGGATGGAGAAAAGCACCGCGGGGTGGTCAGCATGGGGAGGTAAGGGAACATGCAGTGGCAATGGAGGATAGGTTTCTGAAAAACATCGTGGGGTGGTGCGCATTGTATGGGTGTGTGTTACATTACATTCACTAGTAGGAGTGAGAAAAACATCACGGGGTGGTGCGCATTGTATGGGTGTGTGTTACATTACATTCACTAGTAGGAGTGAGTAAAACATCACGGGGTGGTGCGCATTGTATGGGTGTGTGTTATATTACATTCACTAGTAGGAGTGAGAAAAACATCACGGGGTGGTGCGCATTGTATGGGTGTGTGTTACATTACATTCACTATTAGGAGTGAGAAAAACATCACGGGGTGGTGGGAATCGGAGGGTCTGAATTAGGATAGGCATTGAGTGGCAATGTAGGATGGAGAAAAGCACCGTGGGCTGGTCAGCATGGGAGGTAAGGGAACATGCAGTGGCAATGTAGATAGGTTTCTGAAAAACATCGCGGGGTGGTGCGCATTGTATGGGTGTGTGTTACATTACATTCACTAGTAGGAGTGAGAAAAACATCACGGGGTGGTGCGCATTGTATGGGTGTTTGTTACATTACATTCACTAGTAGGAGTGAGAAAAACATCACGGGGTGGTGCGCATTGTATGGGTGTGTGTTTCATTACATTCACTAGTAGGAGTGAGAAAAACATCACGGGGTGGTGCGCATTGTATGGGTGTGTGTTACATTACATTCACTAGTAGGAGGGAGAAAAACATCACGGGGTGGTGCGCATTGTATGGGTGTGTGTTACATTACATTCACTAGTACGAGTGAGAAAAACATCACGGGGTGGTGCGCATTGTATGGGTGTGTGTTACATTACATTCACTAGTAGGAGTGAGAAAAACATCACGCGGTGGTGGGAATCGGAGGGTCTGAATTAGGATAGGCAGTGAGTGGCAATGTAGGATGGAGAAAAGAATCGCGGGGTGGTCACCATGGGGAGGTCAGGGAACATGCAGTGGCAATGTAGGATAGGTTTCTGAAAAACATCGCGGGGTGGTTCGCATTGTATGGGTGTGTGTTACATTACATTCACTAGTAGGAGTGAGAAAAACATCACCGGGTGGTGCGCATTGTATGGGTGTGTGTTACATTACATTAACTAGTAGGAGTGAGAAAAACATCACGGGATGGTGCGCATTGTATGGGTGTGTGTTACATTACATTCACTAGTAGGAGTGAGAAAAACATCACGGGGTGGTGCGCATTGTATGGGTGTGTGTTACATTACATTCACTAGTAGGAGTGAGAAAAATATCACGGGGTGGTGTGAATCGGAGGGTCTGAATTAGGATAGGCAGTGAGTGGCAATGTAGGATGGAGAAAAGCACCGCGGGGTGGTCAGCATGGGGAGGTAAGGGAACATGCAGTGGCAATGGAGGATAGGTTTCTGAAAAACATCGTGGGCTGGTGCGCATTGTATGGGTGTGTGTTACATTACATTCACTAGTAGGAGTGAGAAAAACATCACGGGGTGGTGAGCATTGTATGGGTGTGTGTTACATTACATTCACTAGTAGGAGTGAGTAAAACATCACGGGGTGGTGCGCATTGTATGGGTGTGTGTTACATTACATTCACTAGTAGGAGTGAGAAAACATCACGGGGTGGTGCGCATTGTATGGGTGTGTGTTACATTACATTCACTATTAGGAGTGAGAAAAACATCACGGGGTGGTGGGAATCGGAGGGTCTGAATTAGGATAGGCAGTGAGTGGCAATGTAGGATGGAGAAAAGCACCGTGGGCTGGTCAGCATGGGAGGTAAGGGAACATGCAGTGGCAATGTAGATAGGTTTCTGAAAAACATCGCGGGGTGGTGCGCATTGTATGGGTGTGTGTTACATTACATTCACTAGTAGGAGTGAGAAAAACATCACGGGGTGGTGCGCATTGTATGGGTGTGTGTTACATTACATTCACTAGTAGGAGTGAGAAAAACATCACGGGGTGGTGCGCATTGTATGGGTGTGTGTTACATTACATTCACTAGTAGGAGTGCGAAAAACATCACGGGGTGGTGCGCATTGTATGGGTGTGTGTTACATTACATTCACTAGTAGGAGTGAGAAAAACATCGCGGGATGGTGCGCATTGTATGGGTGTGTGTTACATTACATTCACTAGTGGGAGTGAGAAAAACATCACGGGGTGGTGCGCATTGTATGGGTGTGTGTTACATTACATTCACTAGTAGGAGTGAGAAAAACATCACGGGGTGGGGCGCATTGTATGGGTGTGTGTTACATTACATTCACTAGTAGGAGTGAGAAAAACATCACGGGGTGGTGCGCATTGTATGGGTGTGTGTTACATTACATTCACTAGTAGGAGTGAGAAAAACATCACGGGGTGGTGCGCATTGTATGGGTGTGTGTTACATTACATTCACTAGTAGGAGTGAGAAAAACATCACGGGGTGGTGCGCATTGTATGGGTGTGTGTTACATTACATTCACTAGTAGGAGGGAGAAAAACATCACGGGGTGGTGCGCATTGTATGGGTGTGTGTTACATTACATTCACTAGTACGAGTGAGAAAAACATCACGGGGTGGTGCGCATTGTATGGGTGTGTGTTACATTACATTCACTAGTAGGAGTGAGAAAAACATCACGCGGTGGTGGGAATCGGAGGGTCTGAATTAGGATAGGCAGTGAGTGGCAATGTAGGATGGAGAAAAGAATCGCGGGGTGGTCACCATGGGGAGGTCAGGGAACATGCAGTGGCAATGTAGGATAGGTTTCTAAAAAACATCGCGGGGTGGTTCGCATTGTATGGGTGTGTGTTACATTACATTCACTAGTAGGAGTGAGAAAAACATCACCGGGTGGTGCGCATTGTATGGGTGTGTGTTACATTACATTCACTAGTAGGAGTGAGAAAAACATCACGTGATGGTGCGCATTGTATGGGTGTGTGTTACATTACATTCACTAGTAGGAGTGAGAAAAACATCACGGGGTGGTGCGCATTGTATGGGTGTGTGTTACATTACATTCACTAGTAGGAGTGAGAAAAACATCACGGGGTGGTGTGAATCGGAGGGTCTGAATTAGGATAGACAGTGAGTGGCAATGTAGGATGGAGAAAAGCACCGCGGGGTGGTCAGCATGGGGAGGTAAGGGAACATGCAGTGGCAATGGAGGATAGGTTTCTGAAAAACATCGTGGGGTGGTGCGCATTGTATGGGTGTGTGTTACATTACATTCACTAGTAGGAGTGAGAAAAACATCACGGGGTGGTGCGCATTGTATGGGTGTGTGTTACATTACATTCACTAGTAGGAGTGAGTAAAACATCACGGGGTGGTGCGCATTGTATGGGTGTGTGTTATATTACATTCACTAGTAGGAGTGAGAAAAACATCACGGGGTGGTGCGCATTGTATGGGTGTGTGTTACATTACATTCACTATTAGGAGTGAGAAAAACATCACGGGGTGGTGGGAATCGGAGGGTCTGAATTAGGATAGGCATTGAGTGGCAATGTAGGATGGAGAAAAGCACCGTGGGCTGGTCAGCATGGGAGGTAAGGGAACATGCAGTGGCAATGTAGATAGGTTTCTGAAAAACATCGCAGGGTGGTGCGCATTGTATGGGTGTGTGTTACATTACATTCACTAGTAGGAGTGAGAAAAACATCACGGGGTGGTGCGCATTGTATGGGTGTTTGTTACATTACATTCACTAGTAGGAGTGAGAAAAACATCACGGGGTGGTGCGCATTGTATGGGTGTGTGTTACATTACATTCACTAGTAGGAGTGAGAAAAACATCACGGGGTGGTGCGCATTGTATGGGTGTGTGTTACATTACATTCACTAGTAGGAGTGAGAAAAACATCGCGGGATGGTGCGCATTGTATGGGTGTGTGTTACATTACATTCACTAGTGGGAGTGAGAAAAACATCACGGGGTGGTGCGCATTGTATGGGTGTGTGTTACATTACATTCACTAGTAGGAGTGAGAAAAACATCACGGGGTGGTGCGCATTGTATGGGTGTGTGTTACATTACATTCACTAGTAGGAGTGAGAAACACATCACCGGGTGGTGCGCATTGTATGGGTGTGTGTTACATTACATTCACTAGTAGGAGTGAGAAAAACATCACGGGGTGGTGCGCATTGTATGGGTGTGTGTTACATTACATTCACTAGTAGGAGTGAGAAAAACATCACGGGGTGGTGCGCATTGTATGGGTGTGTGTTACATTACATTCACTAGTAGGAGGGAGAAAAACATCACGGGGTGGTGCGCATTGTATGGGTGTGTGTTACGTTACATTCACTAGTACGAGTGAGAAAAACATCACGGGGTGGTGCGCATTGTATGGGTGTGTGTTACATTACATTCACTAGTAGGAGTGAGAAAAACATCACACGGAGGTGTGAATCGGAGGGTCTGAATTAGGATAGGCAGTGAGTGGCAATGTAGGATGGAGAAAAGCATCGCGGGGTGGTCACCATGGGAAGGTCAGGGAACATGCAGTGGCAATGTAGGATAGGTTTCTGAAAAACATCGCGGGGTGGTTCGCATTGTATGGGTGTGTGTTACATTACATTCACTAGTAGGAGTGAGAAAAACATCACGGGGTGGTGCGCATTGTATGGGTGTGTGTTACATTACATTCACTAGTAGGAGTGAGAAAAACATCACGGGGTGGTGGGCATTGTATGGGTGTGTGTTACATTACATTCACTAGTAGGAGTGAGAAAAACATCACGGGGTGGTGTGCCTTGTATGGGTGGGTGTTACATTACATTCACTAGTAGGAGTGAGAAAAACATCGTGTGGTGGTGCGCATTGTATGGGTGTGTGTTACATTACATTCACTAGTAGGAGGGAGAAAAACATAACGGGGTGGTGCGCATTGTATGGGTGTGTGTTACATTACATTCACTAGTAGGAGTGAGAAAAACATCACGGGGTGGTGCGCATTGTATGGGTGTGTGTTACATTACATTCACTAGTAGGAGTGAGAAAAACATCACGGGGTGGTGGGAATCGGAGGGTCTGAATTAGGATAGGCAGTGAGTGGCAATGTAGGATGGAGAAAAGCACCGTGGGGTGGTCAGCATGGGAGGTCAGGGAACATGTAGTGGCTATGTAGGATAGGTTTCTGAAAAATATCCCGGGGTGGTGCGCATTGTATGGGTGTGTGTTACATTACATTCACTAGTAGGAGTGAGAAAAACATCACGGGGTGGTGCGCATTGTATGGGTGTGCGTTACATTACATTCACTGGTAGGAGTGAGAAAAACATCACGGGGTGGTGCGCATTGTATGGGTGTGCGTTACATTACATTCACTAGTAGGAGTGAGAAAAACATCACGGGGTGGTGCGCATTGTATGGGTGTGCGTTACATTACATTCACTAGTAGGAGTGAGAAAAACATCACGGGGTGGTGCGCATTGTATGGGTGTGCGTTACATTACATTCACTAGTAGGAGTGAGAAAAACATCGCGGGGTGGTGCGCATTGTATGGGTGTGTGTTACATTACATTCACTAGTAGGAGTGAGAAAAACATCGCGGGGTGGTGCGCATTGTATGGGTGTGTGTTACATTACATTCACTAGTAGGAGTGAGAAAAACATCGCGGGGTGGTGCGCATTGTATGGGTGTGTGTTACATTACATTCACTAGTAGGAGTGAGAAATATATGGCGGGGTGGTGCTCATTGTATGGGTGTGTGTTACATTACATTCACTAGTAGGAGTGAGAAAAATATCACGGGGTGGTGCGCATTGTATGGGTGTGTGTTACATTACATTCACTAGTAGGAGTGAGAAAAACATCGCGGGGTGGTGCGCATTGTATGGGTGTGTGTTACATTACATTCATTAGTAGGAGTGAGAAAAACATCGCGGGGTGGTGCTCATTGTATGGGTGTGTGTTACATTACATTCACTAGTAGGAGTGAGAAAAACATCGCGGGGTGGTGCGCATTGTATGGGTGTGTGTTACATTACATTCACTAGTAGGAGTGAGAAATACATCGCGGGGTGGTGCGCATTGTATGGGTGTGTGTTACATTACATTCACTAGTAGGAGTGAGAAAAACATCACAGGGTGGTGCGCATTGTATGGGTGTGTGTTACATTACATTCACTAGTAGGAGTGAGAAAAACATCGCGGGGTGGTGCGCATTGTATGGGTGTGTGTTACATTACATTCACTAGTAGGAGTGAGAAAAACATCGCGGGGTGGTGCGCATTGTATGGGTGTGTGTTACATTACATTCACTAGTATAAGTGAGAAAAACATGGCGGGGTGGTGCGCATTGTATGGGTGTGTGTTACATTACATTCACTAGTAGGAGTGAGAAAAACATCACGGGGTGGTGCGCATTGTATGGGTGTGTGTTACATTACATTCACAAGTAGGAGTGAGAAAAACATTACGGGGTAGTGTGAATTGGAGGGTCTGAATTAGGATAGGCAGTGAGTGGCAATGTAGGATGGAGTAAAGCACCGCGGGGTGGTCAGCATGGGGAGGTCAGGGAACATGTGGTGGCTATGTAGGATAGGTTTCTGAAAAACATCCCGGGGTGGTGCGCATTGTATGGGTGTGTGTTACATTACATTCACTAGTAGGAGTGAGAAAAACATCACGGGGTGGTGCGCATTGTATGGGTGTGTGTTACATTACATTCACTAGTAGGAGTGAGAAAAACATCACGGGGTGGTGCGCATTGTATGGGTGTGTGTTACATTACATTCACTAGTAGGAGTGAGAAAAACATCACGGGGTGGTGCGCATTGTATGGGTGTGTGTTACATTACATTCACTATTAGGAGTGAGAAAAACATCACGGGGTGGTGGGAATCGGAGGGTCTGAATTAGGATAGGCAGTGAGTGACAATGTAGGATGGAGAACAGCACCGTGGGCTGGTCAGCATGGGAGCTCAGGGAACATGCAGTGGCAATGTAGATAGGTTTTTGAAAAACATCGCGGGGTGGTGCGCATTGTATGGGTGTGTGTTACATTACATTCACTAGTAGGAGTGAGAAAAACATCACGGGGTGGTGCGCATTGTGTGGGTGTGTGTTACATTACATTCACTAGTAGGAGTGAGAAAAACATCACGGGGTGGTGCGCATTGTATGGGTGTGTGTTACATTACATTCACTAGTTGGAGTGAGAAAAACATCGTGGGGTGGTGCGCATTGTATGGGTGTGTGTTACATTACATTCACTAGTAGGAGTGAGAAAAACATCGCGGGGTGGTGCGCATTGTATGGGTGTGTGTTACATTACATTCACTAGTAGGAGTGAGAAAAATATCGAGGGTTGGTGGGAATCGGAGGGTCTGAATTAGGATAGGCAGTGAGTGGCAATGTAGGATGGAGAAAAGCACCGCGGGGTGGTCAGCATGGGGAGGTCAGGGAACATGCAGTGGCAATGTAGGATAGGTTTCTGAAAAACATCGCGGGGTGGTGCGCATTGTATGGATGTGTGTTACATTAAATTCACTTGTAGGAGGGAGAAAAACATCACGGGGTGGTGCGCATTGTATGGGTGTGTGTTACATTACATTCACTAGTAGGAGTGAGAAAAACATCACGGGGTGGTGCGCATTGTATGGGTGTGTGTTACATTACATTCACTAGTAGGAGTGAGAAAATCATCACGGGGTGGTGGGAATCGGAGGGTCTGAATTAGGATAGGCAGTGAGTGGCAATGTAGGATGGAGAAAAGCACCGTGGGGTGGTCAGCATGGGAGGTCAGGGAACATGTAGTGGCTATGTAGGATAGGTTTCTGAAAAATATCCCGGGGTGGTGCGCATTGTATGGGTGTGTGTTACATTACATTCACTAGTAGGAGTGAGAAAAACATCACGGGGTGGTGCGCATTGTATGGGTGTGCGTTACATTACATTCACTAGTAGGAGTGAGAAAAACATCACGGGGTGGTGCGCATTGTATGGGTGTGCGTTACATTACATTCACTAGTAGGAGTGAGAAAAACATCACGGGGTGGTGCGCATTGTATGGGTGTGCGTTACATTACATTCACTAGTAGGAGTGAGAAAAACATCGCGGGGTGGTGCGCATTGTATGGGTGTGTGTTACATTACATTCACTAGTAGGAGTGAGAAAAACATCGCGGGGTGGTGCGCATTGTATGGGTGTGTGTTACATTACATTCACTAGTAGGAGTGAGAAATACATCGCGGGGTGGTGTGCATTGTATGGGTGTGTGTTACATTACATTCACTAGTAGGAGTGAGAAAAACATCACGGGGTGGTGCGCATTGTATGGGTGTGTGTTACATTACATTCACTAGTATGAGTGAGAAAAACATCGCGGGGTGGTGCGCATTGTATGGGTGTGTGTTACATTACATTCACTAGTAGGAGTGAGAAAAACATCGCGGGGTGGTGCGCATTGTATGGGTGTGTGTTACATTACATTCACTAGTATAAGTGAGAAAAACATGGCGGGGTGGTGCGCATTGTATGGGTGTGTGTTACATTACATTCACTAGTAGGAGTGAGAAAAACATCACGGGGTGGTGCGCATTGTATGGGTGTGTGTTACATTACATTCACAAGTAGGAGTGAGAAAAACATCACGGGGTAGTGTGAATTGGAGGGTCTGAATTAGGATAGGCAGTGAGTGGCAATGTAGGAGGGAGTAAAGCACCGCGGGGTGGTCAGCATGGGGAGGTCAGGGAACATGTGGTGGCTATGTAGGATAGGTTTCTGAAAAACATCCCGGGGTGGTGCGCATTGTATGGGTGTGTGTTACATTACATTCACTAGTAGGAGTGAGAAAAACATCACGGGGTGGTGCGCATTGTATGGGTGTGTGTTACATTACATTCACTAGTAGGAGTGAGAAAAACATCACGGGGTGGTGCGCATTGTATGGGTGTGTGTTACATTACATTCACTGGTAGGAGTGAGAAAAACATCACGGGGTGGTGCGCATTGTATGGGTGTGTGTTACATTACATTCACTATTAGGAGTGAGAAAAACATCACGGGGTGGTGGGAATCGGAGGTTCTGAATTAGGATAGGCAGTGAGTGGCAATGTAGGATGGAGAAAAGCACCGTGGGCTGGTCATCATGGGAGGTCAGGGAACATGCAGTGGCAATGTAGATAGGTTTCTGAAAAACATCGCGGGGTGGTGCGCATTGTATGGGTGTGTGTTACATTACATTCACTAGTAGGAGTGAGAAAAACATCACGGGGTGGTGCGCATTGTATGGGTGTGTGTTACATTACATTCACTAGTAGGAGTGAGAAAAACATCACGGGGTGGTGCGCATTGTATGGGTGTGTGTTACATTACATTCACTAGTAGGAGTGAGAAAAACATCGTGGGGTGGTGCGCATTGTATGGGTGTGTGTTACATTACATTCACTAGTAGGAGTGAGAAAAACATCGCGGGGTGGTGCGCATTGTATGGGTGGTCTTACATTACATTCACTAGTAGGAGTGAGAAAAATATCGAGGGTTGGTGGGAATCGGAGGGTCTGAATTAGGATAGGCAGTGAGTGGCAATGTAGGATGGAGAAAAGCACCGCGGGGTGGTCAGCATGGGGAGGTCAGGGAACATGCAGTGGCAATGTAGGATAGGTTTCTGAAAAACATCGCGGGGTGGTGCGCATTGTATGGGTGTGTGTTACATTACATTCACTAGTAGGAGTGAGAAAAACATCACGGGGTGGTGCGCATTGTATGGGTGTGTGTTACATTACATTCACTAGTCGGAGTGAGAAAAACATCACGGGGTGGGGCGCATTGTATGGGTGTGTGTTACATTACATTCACAAGTAGGAGTGAGAAAAACATCACGGGGTGGTGTGAATCGGAGGTTCTGAATTAGGATAGGCAGTGAGTGGCAATGTAGGATGGAGAAAAGCACCGCGGGGTGGTCAGCATGGGGAGGTAAGGGAACATGCAATGGCAATGGAGGATAGGTTTCTGAAAAACATCGTGGGGTGGTGCGCATTGTATGGGTGTGTGTTACATTACATTCACTAGTAGGAGTGAGAAAAACATCACGGGGTGGTGCGCATTGTATGGGTGTGCGTTACATTACATTCACTAGTAAGAGTGAGAAAAACATCACGGGGTGGTGCGCATTGTATGGGTGTGTGTTACATTACATTCACTAGTAGGAGTGAGAAAAACATCGTGTGGTGGTGCGCATTGTATGGGTGTGTGTTACATTACATTCACTAGTAGGAGGGAGAAAAACATCACGGGGTGGTACGCATTGTATGGGTGTGTGTTACATTACATTCACTAGTAGGAGTGAGAAAAACATCACGGGGTGGTGCGCATTGTATGGGTGTGTGTTACATTACATTCACTAGTAGGAGTGAGAAAATCATCACGGGGTGGTGGGAATCGGAGGGTCTGAATTAGGATAGGCAGTGAGTGGCAATGTAGGAGGGAGAAAAGCACCGTGGGGTGGTCAGCATGGGAGGTCAGGGAACATGTAGTGGCTATGTAGGATAGGTTTCTGAAAAATATCCCGGGGTGGTGCGCATTGTATGGGTGTGTGTTACATTACATTCACTAGTAGGAGTGAGAAAAACATCACGGGGTGGTGCGCATTGTATGGGTGTGCGTTACATTACATTCACTAGTAGGAGTGAGAAAAACATCACGGGGTGGTGCGCATTGTATGGGTGTGTGTTACATTACATTCACTAGTAGGAGTGAGAAAAACATCACGGGGTGGTGCGCATTGTATGGGTGTGTGTTACATTACATTCACTAGTAGGAGTGAGAAAAACATCGCGGGGTGGTGCGCATTGTATGGGTGTGTGTTACATTACATTCACTATTAGGAGTGAGAAATACATCGCGGGGTGGTGTGCATTGTATCGGTGTGTGTTACATTACATTCACTAGTAGGAGTGAGAAAAACATCACGGGGTGGTGCGCATTGTATGGGTGTGTGTTACATTACATTCACTAGTAGGAGTGAGAAAAACATCGCGGGGTGGTGCGCATTGTATGGGTGTGTGTTACATTACATTCACTAGTAGGAGTGAGAAAAACATTGCGGGGTGGTGCGCATTGTATGGGTGTGTGTTACATTATATTCACTAGTATAAGTGAGAAAAACATGGCGGGGTGGTGCGCATTGTATGGGTGTGTGTTACATTACATTCACTAGTAGGAGTGAGAAAAACATCACGGGGTGGTGCGCATTGTATGGGTGTGTGTTACATTACATTCACAAGTAGGAGTGAGAAAAACATCACGGGGTAGTGTGAATTGGAGGGTCTGAATTAGGATAGGCAGTGAGTGGCAATGTAGGAGGGAGTAAAGCACCGCGGGGTGGTCAGCATGGGGAGGTCAGGGAACATGTGGTGGCTATGTAGGATAGGTTTCTGAAAAACATCCCGGGGTGGTGCGCATTGTATGGGTGTGTGTTACATTACATTCACTAGTAGGAGTGAGAAAAACATCACGGGGTGGTGCGCATTGTATGGGTGTGTGTTACATTACATTCACTAGTAGGAGTGAGAAAAACATCACGGGGTGGTGCGCATTGTATGGGTGTGTGTTACATTACATTCACTGGTAGGAGTGAGAAAAACATCACGGGGTGGTGCGCATTGTATGGGTGTGTGTTACATTACATTCACTATTAGGAGTGAGAAAAACATCACGGGGTGGTGGGAATCGGAGGTTCTGAATTAGGATAGGCAGTGAGTGGCAATGTAGGATGGAGAAAAGCACCGTGGGCTGGTCATCATGGGAGGTCAGGGAACATGCAGTGGCAATGTAGATAGGTTTCTGAAAAACATCGCGGGGTGGTGCGCATTGTATGGGTGTGTGTTACATTACATTCACTAGTAGGAGTGAGAAAAACATCACGGGGTGGTGCGCATTGTAAGGGTGTGTGTTACATTACATTCACTAGTAGGAGTGAGAAAAACATCACGGGGTGGTGCGCATTGTATGGGTGTGTGTTACATTACATTCACTAGTAGGAGTGAGAAAAACATCGTGGGGTGGTGCGCATTGTATGGGTGTGTGTTACATTACATTCACTAGTAGGAGTGAGAAAAACATCGCGGGGTGGTGCGCATTGTATGGGTGGTGTTACATTACATTCACTAGTAGGAGTGAGAAAAATATCGAGGGTTGGTGGGAATCGGAGGGTCTGAATTAGGATAGGCAGTGAGTGGCAATGTAGGATGGAGAAAAGCACCGCGGGGTGGTCAGCATGGGGAGGTCAGGGAACATGCAGTGGCAATGTAGGATAGGTTTCTGAAAAACATCGCGGGGTGGTGCGCATTGTATGGGTGTGTGTTACATTACATTCACTAGTAGGAGTGAGAAAAACATCACGGGGTGGTGCGCATTGTATGGGTGTGTGTTACATTACATTCACTAGTCGGAGTGAGAAAAACATCACGGGGTGGTGCGCATTGTATGGGTGTGTGTTACATTACATTCACAAGTAGGAGTGAGAAAAACATCACGGGGTTGTGTGAATCGGAGGTTCTGAATTAGGATAGGCAGTGAGTGGCAATGTAGGATGGAGAAAAGCACCGCGGGGTGGTCAGCATGGGGAGGTAAGGGAACATGCAATGGCAATGGAGGATAGGTTTCTGAAAAACATCGTGGGGTGGTGCGCATTGTATGGGTGTGTGTTACATTACATTCACTAGTAGGAGTGAGAAAAACATCACGGGGTGGTGCGCATTGTATGGGTGTGCGTTACATTACATTCACTAGTAAGAGTGAGAAAAACATCACGGGGTGGTGCGCATTGTATGGGTGTGTGTTACATTACATTCACTAGTAGGAGTGAGAAAAACATCGTGTGGTGGTGCGCATTGTATGGGTGTGTGTTACATTACATTCACTAGTAGGAGGGAGAAAAACATCACGGGGTGGTACGCATTGTATGGGTGTGTGTTACATTACATTCACTAGTAGGAGTGAGAAAAACATCACGGGGTGGTGCGCATTGTATGGGTGTGTGTTACATTACATTCACTAGTAGGAGTGAGAAAATCATCACGGGGTGGTGGGAATCGGAGGGTCTGAATTAGGATAGGCAGTGAGTGGCAATGTAGGAGGGAGAAAAGCACCGTGGGGTGGTCAGCATGGGAGGTCAGGGAACATGTAGTGGCTATGTAGGATAGGTTTCTGAAAAATATCCCGGGGTGGTGCGCATTGTATGGGTGTGTGTTACATTACATTCACTAGTAGGAGTGAGAAAAACATCACGGGGTGGTGCGCATTGTATGGGTGTGCGTTACATTACATTCACTAGTAGGAGTGAGAAAAACATCACGGGGTGGTGCGCATTGTATGGGTGTGTGTTACATTACATTCACTAGTAGGAGTGAGAAAAACATCACGGGGTGGTGCGCATTGTATGGGTGTGTGTTACATTACATTCACTAGTAGGAGTGAGAAAAACATCGCGGGGTGGTGCGCATTGTATGGGTGTGTGTTACATTACATTCACTATTAGGAGTGAGAAATACATCGCGGGGTGGTGTGCATTGTATCGGTGTGTGTTACATTACATTCACTAGTAGGAGTGAGAAAAACATCACGGGGTGGTGCGCATTGTATGGGTGTGTGTTACATTACATTCACTAGTAGGAGTGAGAAAAACATCGCGGGGTGGTGCGCATTGTATGGGTGTGTGTTACATTACATTCACTAGTAGGAGTGAGAAAAACATCACCGGGTGGTGCGCATTGTATGGGTGTGTGTTACATTACATTCACTAGTAGGAGTGAGAAAAACATCACGGGGTGGTGCGCATTGTATGGGTGTGTGTTACATTACATTCACTAGTAGGAGTGAGAAAAACATCACGGGGTGGTGCGCATTGTATGGGTGTGTGTTACATTACATTCACTAGTAGGAGGGAGAAAAACATCACGGGGTGGTGCGCATTGTATGGGTGTGTGTTACGTTACATTCACTAGTACGAGTGAGAAAAACATCACGGGGTGGTGCGCATTGTATGGGTGTGTGTTACATTACATTCACTAGTAGGAGTGAGAAAAACATCACACGGAGGTGTGAATCGGAGGGTCTGAATTAGGATAGGCAGTGAGTGGCAATGTAGGATGGAGAAAAGCATCGCGGGGTGGTCACCATGGGGAGGTCAGGGAACATGCAGTGGCAATGTAGGATAGGTTTCTGAAAAACATCGCGGGGTGGTTCGCATTGTATGGGTGTGTGTTACATTACATTCACTAGTAGGAGTGAGAAAAACATCACGGGGTGGTGCGCATTGTATGGGTGTGTGTTACATTACATTCACTAGTAGGAGTGAGAAAAACATCACGGGGTGGTGGGCATTGTATGGGTGTGTGTTACATTACATTCACTAGTAGGAGTGAGAAAAACATCACGGGGTGGTGTGCCTTGTATGGGTGGGTGTTACATTACATTCACTAGTAGGAGTGAGAAAAACATCGTGTGGTGGTGCGCATTGTATGGGTGTGTGTTACATTACATTCACTAGTAGGAGGGAGAAAAACATAACGGGGTGGTGCGCATTGTATGGGTGTGTGTTACATTACATTCACTAGTAGGAGTGAGAAAAACATCACGGGGTGGTGCGCATTGTATGGGTGTGTGTTACATTACATTCACTAGTAGGAGTGAGAAAAACATCACGGGGTGGTGGGAATCGGAGGGTCTGAATTAGGATAGGCAGTGAGTGGCAATGTAGGATGGAGAAAAGCACCGTGGGGTGGTCAGCATGGGAGGTCAGGGAACATGTAGTGGCTATGTAGGATAGGTTTCTGAAAAATATCCCGGGGTGGTGCGCATTGTATGGGTGTGTGTTACATTACATTCACTAGTAGGAGTGAGAAAAACATCACGGGGTGGTGCGCATTGTATGGGTGTGCGTTACATTACATTCACTGGTAGGAGTGAGAAAAACATCACGGGGTGGTGCGCATTGTATGGGTGTGCGTTACATTACATTCACTAGTAGGAGTGAGAAAAACATCACGGGGTGGTGCGCATTGTATGGGTGTGCGTTACATTACATTCACTAGTAGGAGTGAGAAAAACATCACGGGGTGGTGCGCATTGTATGGGTGTGCGTTACATTACATTCACTAGTAGGAGTGAGAAAAACATCGCGGGGTGGTGCGCATTGTATGGGTGTGTGTTACATTACATTCACTAGTAGGAGTGAGAAAAACATCGCGGGGTGGTGCGCATTGTATGGGTGTGTGTTACATTACATTCACTAGTAGGAGTGAGAAAAACATCGCGGGGTGGTGCGCATTGTATGGGTGTGTGTTACATTACATTCACTAGTAGGAGTGAGAAATATATGGCGGGGTGGTGCTCATTGTATGGGTGTGTGTTACATTACATTCACTAGTAGGAGTGAGAAAAATATCACGGGGTGGTGCGCATTGTATGGGTGTGTGTTACATTACATTCACTAGTAGGAGTGAGAAAAACATCGCGGGGTGGTGCGCATTGTATGGGTGTGTGTTACATTACATTCATTAGTAGGAGTGAGAAAAACATCGCGGGGTGGTGCTCATTGTATGGGTGTGTGTTACATTACATTCACTAGTAGGAGTGAGAAAAACATCGCGGGGTGGTGCGCATTGTATGGGTGTGTGTTACATTACATTCACTAGTAGGAGTGAGAAATACATCGCGGGGTGGTGCGCATTGTATGGGTGTGTGTTACATTACATTCACTAGTAGGAGTGAGAAAAACATCACAGGGTGGTGCGCATTGTATGGGTGTGTGTTACATTACATTCACTAGTAGGAGTGAGAAAAACATCGCGGGGTGGTGCGCATTGTATGGGTGTGTGTTACATTACATTCACTAGTAGGAGTGAGAAAAACATCGCGGGGTGGTGCGCATTGTATGGGTGTGTGTTACATTACATTCACTAGTATAAGTGAGAAAAACATGGCGGGGTGGTGCGCATTGTATGGGTGTGTGTTACATTACATTCACTAGTAGGAGTGAGAAAAACATCACGGGGTGGTGCGCATTGTATGGGTGTGTGTTACATTACATTCACAAGTAGGAGTGAGAAAAACATTACGGGGTAGTGTGAATTGGAGGGTCTGAATTAGGATAGGCAGTGAGTGGCAATGTAGGATGGAGTAAAGCACCGCGGGGTGGTCAGCATGGGGAGGTCAGGGAACATGTGGTGGCTATGTAGGATAGGTTTCTGAAAAACATCCCGGGGTGGTGCGCATTGTATGGGTGTGTGTTACATTACATTCACTAGTAGGAGTGAGAAAAACATCACGGGGTGGTGCGCATTGTATGGGTGTGTGTTACATTACATTCACTAGTAGGAGTGAGAAAAACATCACGGGGTGGTGCGCATTGTATGGGTGTGTGTTACATTACATTCACTAGTAGGAGTGAGAAAAACATCACGGGGTGGTGCGCATTGTATGGGTGTGTGTTACATTACATTCACTATTAGGAGTGAGAAAAACATCACGGGGTGGTGGGAATCGGAGGGTCTGAATTAGGATAGGCAGTGAGTGACAATGTAGGATGGAGAACAGCACCGTGGGCTGGTCAGCATGGGAGCTCAGGGAACATGCAGTGGCAATGTAGATAGGTTTTTGAAAAACATCGCGGGGTGGTGCGCATTGTATGGGTGTGTGTTACATTACATTCACTAGTAGGAGTGAGAAAAACATCACGGGGTGGTGCGCATTGTGTGGGTGTGTGTTACATTACATTCACTAGTAGGAGTGAGAAAAACATCACGGGGTGGTGCGCATTGTATGGGTGTGTGTTACATTACATTCACTAGTTGGAGTGAGAAAAACATCGTGGGGTGGTGCGCATTGTATGGGTGTGTGTTACATTACATTCACTAGTAGGAGTGAGAAAAACATCGCGGGGTGGTGCGCATTGTATGGGTGTGTGTTACATTACATTCACTAGTAGGAGTGAGAAAAATATCGAGGGTTGGTGGGAATCGGAGGGTCTGAATTAGGATAGGCAGTGAGTGGCAATGTAGGATGGAGAAAAGCACCGCGGGGTGGTCAGCATGGGGAGGTCAGGGAACATGCAGTGGCAATGTAGGATAGGTTTCTGAAAAACATCGCGGGGTGGTGCGCATTGTATGGATGTGTGTTACATTAAATTCACTTGTAGGAGGGAGAAAAACATCACGGGGTGGTGCGCATTGTATGGGTGTGTGTTACATTACATTCACTAGTAGGAGTGAGAAAAACATCACGGGGTGGTGCGCATTGTATGGGTGTGTGTTACATTACATTCACTAGTAGGAGTGAGAAAATCATCACGGGGTGGTGGGAATCGGAGGGTCTGAATTAGGATAGGCAGTGAGTGGCAATGTAGGATGGAGAAAAGCACCGTGGGGTGGTCAGCATGGGAGGTCAGGGAACATGTAGTGGCTATGTAGGATAGGTTTCTGAAAAATATCCCGGGGTGGTGCGCATTGTATGGGTGTGTGTTACATTACATTCACTAGTAGGAGTGAGAAAAACATCACGGGGTGGTGCGCATTGTATGGGTGTGCGTTACATTACATTCACTAGTAGGAGTGAGAAAAACATCACGGGGTGGTGCGCATTGTATGGGTGTGCGTTACATTACATTCACTAGTAGGAGTGAGAAAAACATCACGGGGTGGTGCGCATTGTATGGGTGTGCGTTACATTACATTCACTAGTAGGAGTGAGAAAAACATCGCGGGGTGGTGCGCATTGTATGGGTGTGTGTTACATTACATTCACTAGTAGGAGTGAGAAAAACATCGCGGGGTGGTGCGCATTGTATGGGTGTGTGTTACATTACATTCACTAGTAGGAGTGAGAAATACATCGCGGGGTGGTGTGCATTGTATGGGTGTGTGTTACATTACATTCACTAGTAGGAGTGAGAAAAACATCACGGGGTGGTGCGCATTGTATGGGTGTGTGTTACATTACATTCACTAGTATGAGTGAGAAAAACATCGCGGGGTGGTGCGCATTGTATGGGTGTGTGTTACATTACATTCACTAGTAGGAGTGAGAAAAACATCGCGGGGTGGTGCGCATTGTATGGGTGTGTGTTACATTACATTCACTAGTATAAGTGAGAAAAACATGGCGGGGTGGTGCGCATTGTATGGGTGTGTGTTACATTACATTCACTAGTAGGAGTGAGAAAAACATCACGGGGTGGTGCGCATTGTATGGGTGTGTGTTACATTACATTCACAAGTAGGAGTGAGAAAAACATCACGGGGTAGTGTGAATTGGAGGGTCTGAATTAGGATAGGCAGTGAGTGGCAATGTAGGAGGGAGTAAAGCACCGCGGGGTGGTCAGCATGGGGAGGTCAGGGAACATGTGGTGGCTATGTAGGATAGGTTTCTGAAAAACATCCCGGGGTGGTGCGCATTGTATGGGTGTGTGTTACATTACATTCACTAGTAGGAGTGAGAAAAACATCACGGGGTGGTGCGCATTGTATGGGTGTGTGTTACATTACATTCACTAGTAGGAGTGAGAAAAACATCACGGGGTGGTGCGCATTGTATGGGTGTGTGTTACATTACATTCACTGGTAGGAGTGAGAAAAACATCACGGGGTGGTGCGCATTGTATGGGTGTGTGTTACATTACATTCACTATTAGGAGTGAGAAAAACATCACGGGGTGGTGGGAATCGGAGGTTCTGAATTAGGATAGGCAGTGAGTGGCAATGTAGGATGGAGAAAAGCACCGTGGGCTGGTCATCATGGGAGGTCAGGGAACATGCAGTGGCAATGTAGATAGGTTTCTGAAAAACATCGCGGGGTGGTGCGCATTGTATGGGTGTGTGTTACATTACATTCACTAGTAGGAGTGAGAAAAACATCACGGGGTGGTGCGCATTGTATGGGTGTGTGTTACATTACATTCACTAGTAGGAGTGAGAAAAACATCACGGGGTGGTGCGCATTGTATGGGTGTGTGTTACATTACATTCACTAGTAGGAGTGAGAAAAACATCGTGGGGTGGTGCGCATTGTATGGGTGTGTGTTTCATTACATTCACTAGTAGGAGTGAGAAAAACATCGCGGGGTGGTGCGCATTGTATGGGTGGTGTTACATTACATTCACTAGTAGGAGTGAGAAAAATATCGAGGGTTGGTGGGAATCGGAGGGTCTGAATTAGGATAGGCAGTGAGTGGCAATGTAGGATGGAGAAAAGCACCGCGGGGTGGTCAGCATGGGGAGGTCAGGGAACATGCAGTGGCAATGTAGGATAGGTTTCTGAAAAACATCGCGGGGTGGTGCGCATTGTATGGGTGTGTGTTACATTACATTCACTAGTAGGAGTGAGAAAAACATCACGGGGTGGTGCGCATTGTATGGGTGTGTGTTACATTACATTCACTAGTCGGAGTGAGAAAAACATCACGGGGTGGGGCGCATTGTATGGGTGTGTGTTACATTACATTCACAAGTAGGAGTGAGAAAAACATCACGGGGTGGTGTGAATCGGAGGTTCTGAATTAGGATAGGCAGTGAGTGGCAATGTAGGATGGAGAAAAGCACCGCGGGGTGGTCAGCATGGGGAGGTAAGGGAACATGCAATGGCAATGGAGGATAGGTTTCTGAAAAACATCGTGGGGTGGTGCGCATTGTATGGGTGTGTGTTACATTACATTCACTAGTAGGAGTGAGAAAAACATCACGGGGTGGTGCGCATTGTATGGGTGTGCGTTACATTACATTCACTAGTAAGAGTGAGAAAAACATCACGGGGTGGTGCGCATTGTATGGGTGTGTGTTACATTACATTCACTAGTAGGAGTGAGAAAAACATCGTGTGGTGGTGCGCATTGTATGGGTGTGTGTTACATTACATTCACTAGTAGGAGGGAGAAAAACATCACGGGGTGGTACGCATTGTATGGGTGTGTGTTACATTACATTCACTAGTAGGAGTGAGAAAAACATCACGGGGTGGTGCGCATTGTATGGGTGTGTGTTACATTACATTCACTAGTAGGAGTGAGAAAATCATCACGGGGTGGTGGGAATCGGAGGGTCTGAATTAGGATAGGCAGTGAGTGGCAATGTAGGAGGGAGAAAAGCACCGTGGGGTGGTCAGCATGGGAGGTCAGGGAACATGTAGTGGCTATGTAGGATAGGTTTCTGAAAAATATCCCGGGGTGGTGCGCATTGTATGGGTGTGTGTTACATTACATTCACTAGTAGGAGTGAGAAAAACATCACGGGGTGGTGCGCATTGTATGGGTGTGCGTTACATTACATTCACTAGTAGGAGTGAGAAAAACATCACGGGGTGGTGCGCATTGTATGGGTGTGTGTTACATTACATTCACTAGTAGGAGTGAGAAAAACATCACGGGGTGGTGCGCATTGTATGGGTGTGTGTTACATTACATTCACTAGTAGGAGTGAGAAAAACATCGCGGGGTGGTGCGCATTGTATGGGTGTGTGTTACATTACATTCACTATTAGGAGTGAGAAATACATCGCGGGGTGGTGTGCATTGTATCGGTGTGTGTTACATTACATTCACTAGTAGGAGTGAGAAAAACATCACGGGGTGGTGCGCATTGTATGGGTGTGTGTTACATTACATTCACTAGTAGGAGTGAGAAAAACATCGCGGGGTGGTGCGCATTGTATGGGTGTGTGTTACATTACATTCACTAGTAGGAGTGAGAAAAACATTGCGGGGTGGTGCGCATTGTATGGGTGTGTGTTACATTATATTCACTAGTATAAGTGAGAAAAACATGGCGGGGTGGTGCGCATTGTATGAGTGTGTGTTACATTACATTCACTAGTAGGAGTGAGAAAAACATCACGGGGTGGTGCGCATTGTATGGGTGTGTGTTACATTACATTCACAAGTAGGAGTGAGAAAAACATCACGGGGTAGTGTGAATTGGAGGGTCTGAATTAGGATAGGCAGTGAGTGGCAATGTAGGAGGGAGTAAAGCACCGCGGGGTGGTCAGCATGGGGAGGTCAGGGAACATGTGGTGGCTATGTAGGATAGGTTTCTGAAAAACATCCCGGGGTGGTGCGCATTGTATGGGTGTGTGTTACATTACATTCACTAGTAGGAGTGAGAAAAACATCACGGGGTGGTGCGCATTGTATGGGTGTGTGTTACATTACATTCACTAGTAGGAGTGAGAAAAACATCACGGGGTGGTGCGCATTGTATGGGTGTGTGTTACATTACATTCACTGGTAGGAGTGAGAAAAACATCACGGGGTGGTGCGCATTGTATGGGTGTGTGTTACATTACATTCACTATTAGGAGTGAGAAAAACATCACGGGGTGGTGGGAATCGGAGGTTCTGAATTAGGATAGGCAGTGAGTGGCAATGTAGGATGGAGAAAAGCACCGTGGGCTGGTCATCATGGGAGGTCAGGGAACATGCAGTGGCAATGTAGATAGGTTTCTGAAAAACATCGCGGGGTGGTGCGCATTGTATGGGTGTGTGTTACATTACATTCACTAGTAGGAGTGAGAAAAACATCACGGGGTGGTGCGCATTGTAAGGGTGTGTGTTACATTACATTCACTAGTAGGAGTGAGAAAAACATCACGGGGTGGTGCGCATTGTATGGGTGTGTGTTACATTACATTCACTAGTAGGAGTGAGAAAAACATCGTGGGGTGGTGCGCATTGTATGGGTGTGTGTTACATTACATTCACTAGTAGGAGTGAGAAAAACATCGCGGGGTGGTGCGCATTGTATGGGTGGTGTTACATTACATTCACTAGTAGGAGTGAGAAAAATATCGAGGGTTGGTGGGAATCGGAGGGTCTGAATTAGGATAGGCAGTGAGTGGCAATGTAGGATGGAGAAAACAACCGCGGGGTGGTCAGCATGGGGAGGTCAGGGAACATGCAGTGGCTATGTAGGATAGGTTTCTGAAAAACATCGCGGGGTGGTGCGCATTGTATGGGTGTGTGTTACATTACATTCACTAGTAGGAGTGAGAAAAACATCACGGGGTGGTGCGCATTGTATGGGTGTGTGTTACATTACATTCACTAGTCGGAGTGAGAAAAACATCACGGGGTGGTGCGCATTGTATGGGTGTGTGTTACATTACATTCACAAGTAGGAGTGAGAAAAACATCACGGGGTTGTGTGAATCGGAGGTTCTGAATTAGGATAGGCAGTGAGTGGCAATGTAGGATGGAGAAAAGCACCGCGGGGTGGTCAGCATGGGGAGGTAAGGGAACATGCAATGGCAATGGAGGATAGGTTTCTGAAAAACATCGTGGGGTGGTGCGCATTGTATGGGTGTGTGTTACATTACATTCACTAGTAGGAGTGAGAAAAACATCACGGGGTGGTGCGCATTGTATGGGTGTGCGTTACATTACATTCACTAGTAAGAGTGAGAAAAACATCACGGGGTGGTGCGCATTGTATGGGTGTGTGTTACATTACATACACTAGTAGGAGTGAGAAAAACATCGTGTGGTGGTGCGCATTGTATGGGTGTGTGTTACATTACATTCACTAGTAGGAGGGAGAAAAACATCACGGGGTGGTACGCATTGTATGGGTGTGTGTTACATTACATTCACTAGTAGGAGTGAGAAAAACATCACGGGGTGGTGCGCATTGTATGGGTGTGTGTTACATTACATTCACTAGTAGGAGTGAGAAAATCATCACGGGGTGGTGGGAATCGGAGGGTCTGAATTAGGATAGGCAGTGAGTGGCAATGTAGGAGGGAGAAAAGCACCGTGGGGTGGTCAGCATGGGAGGTCAGGGAACATGTAGTGGCTATGTAGGATAGGTTTCTGAAAAATATCCCGGGGTGGTGCGCATTGTATGGGTGTGTGTTACATTACATTCACTAGTAGGAGTGAGAAAAACATCACGGGGTGGTGCGCATTGTATGGGTGTGCGTTACATTACATTCACTAGTAGGAGTGAGAAAAACATCACGGGGTGGTGCGCATTGTATGGGTGTGTGTTACATTACATTCACTAGTAGGAGTGAGAAAAACATCACGGGGTGGTGCGCATTGTATGGGTGTGTGTTACATTACATTCACTAGTAGGAGTGAGAAAAACATCGCGGGGTGGTGCGCATTGTATGGGTGTGTGTTACATTACATTCACTATTAGGAGTGAGAAATACATCGCGGGGT
The DNA here is from genome assembly GCF_034190915.1 of Cavia porcellus. Classification (NCBI taxonomy): domain Eukaryota; kingdom Metazoa; phylum Chordata; class Mammalia; order Rodentia; family Caviidae; genus Cavia; species Cavia porcellus. The sequence goes on from NW_026947602.1 coordinate 559,099, forward strand.
GGTGTGCATTGTATCGGTGTGTGTTACATTACATTCACTAGTAGGAGTGAGAAAAACATCACGGGGTGGTGCGCATTGTATGGGTGTGTGTTACATTACATTCACTAGTAGGAGTGAGAAAAACATCGCGGGGTGGTGCGCATTGTATGGGTGTGTGTTACATTACATTCACTAGTAGGAGTGAGAAAAACATTGCGGGGTGGTGCGCATTGTATGGGTGTGTGTTACATTATATTCACTAGTATAAGTGAGAAAAACATGGCGGGGTGGTGCGCATTGTATGGGTGTGTGTTACATTACATTCACTAGTAGGAGTGAGAAAAACATCACGGGGTGGTGCGCATTGTATGGGTGTGTGTTACATTACATTCACAAGTAGGAGTGAGAAAAACATCACGGGGTAGTGTGAATTGGAGGGTCTGAATTAGGATAGGCAGTGAGTGGCAATGTAGGATGGAGTAAAGCACCGCGGGGTGGTCAGCATGGGGAGGTCAGGGAACATGTGGTGGCTATGTAGGATAGGTTTCTGAAAAACATCCCGGGGTGGTGCGCATTGTATGGGTGTGTGTTACATTACATTCACTAGTAGGAGTGAGAAAAACATCACGGGGTGGTGCGCATTGTATGGGTGTGTGTTACATTACATTCACTAGTAGGAGTGAGAAAAACATCGCGGGGTGGTGCGCATTGTATGGGTGTGTGTTACATTACATTCACTAGTAGGAGTGAGAAAAACATCGCGGGGTGGTGCGCATTGTATGGGTGTGTGTTACATTACATTCACTAGTAGGAGTGAGAAACACATCGCGGGGTGGTGTGCATTGTATCGGTGTGTGTTACATTACATTCACTAGTAGGAGTGAGAAAAACATCATGGGGTGGTGCGCATTGTATGGGTGTGTGTTACATTACATTCACTAGTAGGAGTGAGAAAAACATCGCGGGGTGGTGCGCATTGTATGGGTGTGTGTTACATTACATTCACTAGTAGGAGTGAGAAAAACATCGCGGTGTGGTGCGCATTGTATGGGTGTGTGTTACATTAAATTCACTAGTATAAGTGAGAAAAACATGGCGGGGTGGTGCGCATTGTATGGGTGTGTGTTACATTACATTCACTAGTAGGAGTGAGAAAAACATCACGTGGTGGTGCGCATTGTATGGGTGTGTGTTACATTACATTCACAAGTAGGAGTGAGAAAAACATCACGGGGTAGTGTGAATTGGAGGGTCTGAATTAGGATAGGCAGTGAGTGGCAATGTAGGATGGAGTAAAGCACCGCGGGGTGGTCAGCATGGGGAGGTCAGGGAACATGTGGTGGCTATGTAGGATAGGTTTCTGAAAAACATCCCGGGGTGGTGCGCATTGTATGGGTGTGTGTTACATTACATTCACTAGTAGGAGTGAGAAAAACATCACAGGGTGGTGCGCATTGTATGGGTGTGTGTTACATTACATTCACTAGTAGGAGTGAGAAAAACATCACGGGGTGGTGCGCATTGTATGGGTGTGTGTTACATTACATTCACTAGTAGGAGTGAGAAAAACATCACAGGGTGGTGCGCATTGTATGGGTGTGTGTTACATTACATTCACTATTAGGAGTGAGAAAAACATCACGGGGTGGTGGGAATCGGAGGGTCTGAATTAGGATAGGCAGTGAGTGGCAATGTAGGATGGAGAAAAGCACCGTGGGCTGGTCAGCATGGGAGGTCAGGGAACATGCAGTGGCAATGTAGATAGGTTTCTGAAAAACATCGCGGGGTGGTGCGCATTGTATGGGTGTGTGTTACATTACATTCACTAGTAGGAGTGAGAAAAACATCACGGGGTGGTGCGCATTGTATGGGTGTGTGTTACATTACATTCACTAGTAGGAGTGAGAAAAACATCACGGGGTGGTGCGCATTGTATGGGTGTGTGTTACATTACATTCACTACTAGGAGTGAGAAAAACATCGTGGGGTGGTGCGCATTGTATGGGTGTGTGTTACATTACATTCACTAGTAGGAGTGAGAAAAACATCGCGGGGTGGTGCGCATTGTATGGGTGTGTGTTACATTACATTCACTAGTAGGAGTGAGAAAAATATCGAGGGTTGGTGGGAATCGGAGGGTCTGAATTAGGATAGGCAGTGAGTGGCAATGTAGGATGGAGAAAAGCACCGCGGGGTGGTCAGCATGGGGAGGTCAGGGAACATGCAGTGGCAATGTAGGATAGGTTTCTGAAAAACATCGCGGGGTGGTGCGCATTGTATGGGTGTGTGTTACATTACATTCACTAGTAGGAGTGAGAAAAATATCACGGGGTGGTGCGCATTGTATGGGTGTGTGTTACATTACATTCACTAGTAGGAGTGAGAAAAACATCACGGGGTGGTGCGCATTGTATGGGTGTGTGTTACATTACATTCACTAGTAGGAGTGAGAAAAACATCGTGTGGTGGTGCGCATTGTATGGGTGTGTGTTACATTACATTCACTAGTAGGAAGGAGAAAAACATCACGGGGTGGTGCGCATTGTATGGGTGTGTGTTACATTACATTCACTAGTAGGAGTGAGAAAAACATCACGGGGTGGTGCGCATTGTATGGGTGTGTGTTACATTACATTCACTAGTAGGAGTGAGAAAAACATCACGGGATGGTGCGCATTGTATGGGTGTGTGTTACATTACATTCACAAGTAGGAGTGAGAAAAACATCACGGGGTGGTGTGAATCGGAGGGTCTGAATTAGGATAGGCAGTGAGTGGCAATGTAGGATGGAGAAAAGCACCGCGGGGTGGTCAGCATGGGGAGGTAAGGGAACATGCAGTGGCAATGGAGGATAGGTTTCTGAAAAACATCGTGGGGTGGTGCGCATTGTATGGGTGTGTGTTACATTACATTCACTAGTAGGAGTGAGAAAAACATCACGGGGTGGTGCGCATTGTATGGGTGTGTGTTACATTACATTCACTAGTAGGAGTGAGAAAAACATCACGGGGTGGTGCGCATTGTATGGGTGTGTGTTACATTACATTCACTAGTAGGAGTGAGAAAAACATCGTGTGGTGGTGCGCATTGTATGGGTGTGTGTTACATTACATTCACTAGTAGGAGGGAGAAAAACATCACGGGGTGGTGCGCATTGTATGGGTGTGTGTTACATTACATTCACTAGTAGGAGGGAGAAAAACATCACGGGGTGGTGCGCATTGTATGCGTGTGTGTTACATTACATTCACTAGTAGGAGTGAGAAAAACATCACGGGGTGGTGCGCATTGTATGGGTGTGTGTTACATTACATTCACTAGTACGAGTGAGAAAAACATCACGCGGTGTTGGGAATCGGAGGGTCTGAATTAGGATAGGCAGTGAGTGGCAATGTAGGATGAAGAAAAGCATCGCGGGGTGGTCACCATGCGGAGGTCAGTGAACATGCAGTCGCAATGTAGGATAGGTTTCTGAAAAACATTGCGGGGTGGTTCGCATTGTATGGGTGTGTGTTACATTACATTCAATAGTAGGAGCGAGAAAAACATCACGGGGTGGTGCGCATTGTATGGGTGTGTGTTACATTACATTCACTAGTAGGAGTGAGAAAAACATCACGGGGTGGTGCGCATTGTATGGGTGTGTGTTACATTACATTCACTAGTAGGAGTGAGAAAAACATCACGGTGTGGTGCGCATTGTATGATTGTGCGTTACATTACATTCACTAGTAGGAGTGAGAAAAACATCACGTGGTGGTGCGCATTGTGTGGGTGTGTGTTACATTACACTCACTAGTAGGAGTGAGAAAAACATCACGGGGTGGTGCGCATTGTATGGGTGTGTGTTACATTACATTCACTAGTAGGAGTGAGAAAAACATCACGGGGTGGTGGGAATCGGAGGGTCTGAATTAGGATAGGCAGTGAGTGGCAATGTAGGATGGAGAAAAGCACCGTGGTGTGGTCAGCATGGGAGGTCAGGGAACATGTAGTGGCTATGTAGGATAGGTTTCTGAAAAATATCCCGGGGTGGTGCGCATTGTATGGGTGTGTGTTACATTACATTCACTAGTAGGAGTGAGAAAAACATCACGGGGTGGTGCGCATTGTATGGGTGTGCGTTACATTACATTCACTAGTAGGAGTGAGAAAAACATCACGGGGTGGTGCGCCTTGTATGGGTGTGCGTTACATTACATTCACTAGTAGGAGTGAGAAAAACATCACGGGGTGGTGCGCATTGTATGGGTGTGCGTTACATTACATTCACTAGTAGGAGTGAGAAAATCATCACGGGGTGGTGCGCATTGTATGGGTGTGTGTTACATTACATTCACTAGTAGGAGTGAGAAAAACATCGCGGGGTGGTGCGCATTGTATGGGTGTGTGTTACATTACATTCACTAGTAGGAGTGAGAAAAACATCGCGGGTTGGTGCGCATTGTATGGGTGTGTGTTACATTACATTCACTAGTAGGAGTGAGAAAAACATCGCGGGGTGGTGCGCATTGTATGGGTGTGTGTTACATTACATTCACTAGTAGGAGTGAGAAATACATCGCGGGGTGATGTGCATTGTATGGGTGTGTCTTACTTACATTCACTAGTAAGAGTGAGAAAAACATCACGGGGTGGTGCGCATTGTATGGGTGTGTGTTACATTACATTCACTAGTAGGAGTGAGAAAAACATCACGGGGTGGTGCGCATTGTATGGGTGTGTGTTACATTACATTCACTAGTAGGAGTGAGAAAAACATCACGGGGTGGTGCGCATTGTATGGGTGTGTGTTACATTACATTCAATAGTAGGAGTGAGAAAAACATCACGGGGTGGTGCGCATTGTATGGGTGTGTGTTACATTACATTCACTATTAGGAGTGAGAAAAACATCACGGGGTGGTGGGAATCGGAGGGTCTGAATTAGGATAGGCAGTGAGTGGCAATGTAGGATGGAGAAAAGCACCGTGGGCTGGTCAGCATGGGAGGTCAGGGAACATGCAGTGGCAATGTAGATAGGTTTCTGAAAAACATCGCGGGGTGGTGCGCATTGTATGGGTGTGTGTTACATTACATTCACTAGTAGGAGTGAGAAAAACATCACTGGGTGGTGCGCATTGTATGGGTGTGTGTTACATTACGTTCACTAGTAGGAGTGAGAAAAACATCGTGTGGTGGTGCGCATTGTATGGGTGTGTGTTACATTACATTCACTAGTAGGAAGGAGAAAAACATCACGGGGTGGTGCGCATTGTATGGGTGTGTGTTACATTACATTCACTAGTAGGAGTGAGAAAAACATCACGGGGTGGTGCGCATTGTATGGGTGTGTGTTACATTACATTCACTAGTAGGAGTGAGAAAAACATCACGGGATGGTGCGCATTGTATGGGTGTGTGTTACATTACATTCACAAGTAGGAGTGAGAAAAACATCACGGGGTGGTGTGAATCGGAGGGTCTGAATTAGGATAGGCAGTGAGTGGCAATGTAGGATGGAGAAAAGCACCGCGGGGTGGTCAGCATGGGGAGGTAAGGGAACATGCAGTGGCAATGGAGGATAGGTTTCTGAAAAACATCGTGGGGTGGTGCGCATTGTATGGGTGTGTGTTACATTACATTCACTAGTAGGAGTGAGAAAAACATCACGGGGTGGTGCGCATTGTATGGGTGTGTGTTACATTACATTCACTAGTAGGAGTGAGAAAAACATCACGGGGTGGTGCGCATTGTATGGGTGTGTGTTACATTACATTCACTAGTAGGAGTGAGAAAAACATCGTGTGGTGGTGCGCATTGTATGGGTGTGTGTTACATTACATTCACTAGTAGGAGGGAGAAAAACATCACGGGGTGGTGCGCATTGTATGGGTGTGTGTTACATTACATTCACTAGTAGGAGTGAGAAAAACATCACGGGGTGGTGCGCATTGTATGGGTGTGTGTTACATTACATTCACTAGTAGGAGTGAGAAAAACATCATGGGGTGGTGCGCATTGTATGAGTGTGTGTTACATTACATTCACTAGTAGGAGGGAGAAAAACATCACGGGGTGGTGCGCATTGTATGCGTGTGTGTTACATTACATTCACTAGTAGGAGTGAGAAAAACATCACGGGGTGGTGCGCATTGTATGGGTGTGTGTTACATTACATTCACTAGTACGAGTGAGAAAAACATCACGCGGTGTTGGGAATCGGAGGGTCTGAATTAGGATAGGCAGTGAGTGGCAATGTAGGATGGAGAAAAGCATCGCGGGGTGGTCACCATGCGGAGGTCAGTGAACATGCAGTCGCAATGTAGGATAGGTTTCTGAAAAACATTGCGGGGTGGTTCGCATTGTATGGGTGTGTGTTACATTACATTCAATAGTAGGAGCGAGAAAAACATCACGGGGTGGTGCGCATTGTATGGGTGTGTGTTACATTACATTCACTAGTAGGAGTGAGAAAAACATCACGGGGTGGTGCTCATTGTATGGGTGTGTGTTACATTACATTCACTAGTAGGAGTGAGAAAAACATCACGGTGTGGTGCGCATTGTATGATTGTGCGTTACATTACATTCACTAGTAGGAGTGAGAAAAACATCACGGGGTGGTGCGCATTGTGTGGGTGTGTGTTACATTACACTCACTAATAGGAGTGAGAAAAACATCACGGGGTGGTGCGCATTGTATGGGTGTGTGTTACATTACATTCACTAGTAGGAGTGAGAAAAACATCACGGGGTGGTGGGAATCGGAGGGTCTGAATTAGGATAGGCAGTGAGTGGCAATGTAGGATGGAGAAAAGCACCGTGGTGTGGTCAGCATGGGAGGTCAGGGAACATGTAGTGGCTATGTAGGATAGGTTTCTGAAAAATATCCCGGGGTGGTGCGCATTGTATGGGTGTGTGTTACATTACATTCACTAGTAGGAGTGAGAAAAACATCACGGGGTGGTGCGCATTGTATGGGTGTGCGTTACATTACATTCACTAGTAGGAGTGAGAAAAACATCACGGGGTGGTGCGCATTGTATGGGTGTGCGTTACATTACATTCACTAGTAGGAGTGAGAAAATCATCACGGGGTGGTGCGCATTGTATGGGTGTGTGTTACATTACATTCACTAGTAGGAGTGAGAAAAACATCGCGGGGTGGTGCGCATTGTATGGGTGTGTGTTACATTACATTCACAAGTAGGAGTGAGAAAAACATCGCGGGTTGGTGCGCATTGTATGGGTGTGTGTTACATTACATTCACTAGTAGGAGTGAGAAAAACATCGCGGGGTGGTGCGCATTGTATGGGTGTGTGTTACATTACATTCACTAGTAGGAGTGAGAAATACATCGCGGGGTGGTGTGCATTGTATGGGTGTGTCTTACTTACATTCACTAGTAAGAGTGAGAAAAACATCACGGGGTGGTGCGCATTGTATGGGTGTGTGTTACATTACATTCACTAGTAGGAGTGAGAAAAACATCACGGGCTGGTGCGCATTGTATGGGTGTGTGTTACATTACATTCACTAGTAGGAGTGAGAAAAACATCACGGGGTGGTGCGCATTGTATGGGTGTGTGTTACATTACATTCAATAGTAGGAGTGAGAAAAACATCACGGGGTGGTGCGCATTGTATGGGTGTGTGTTACATTACATTCACTATTAGGAGTGAGAAAAACATCACGGGGTGGTGGGAATCGGAGGGTCTGAATTAGGATAGGCAGTGAGTGGCAATGTAGGATGGAGAAAAGCACCGTGGGCTGGTCAGCATGGGAGGTCAGGGAACATGCAGTGGCAATGTAGATAGGTTTCTGAAAAACATCGCGGGGTGGTGCGCATTGTATGGGTGTGTGTTACATTACATTCACTAGTAGGAGTGAGAAAAACATCACGGGGTGGTGCGCATTGTATGGGTGTGTGTTACATTACATTCACTAGTAGGAGTGAGAAAAACATCACTGGGTGGTGCGCATTGTATGGGTGTGTGTTACATTACGTTCACTAGTAGGAGTGAGAAAAACATCGTGGGGTGGTGCGCATTGTATGGGTGTGTGTTACATTACATTCACTAGTAGGAGTGAGAAAAACATCACGGGGTGGTGCGCATTGTATGGGTGTGTGTTACATTACATTCACTAGTAGGAGTGAGAAAAACATCACGGGGTGGTGCGCATTGTATGGGTGTGTGTTGCATTACATTCACTAGTAGGAGGGAGAAAAACATCACGGGGTCGTGTGAATCGGAGGGTCTGAATTAGGATAGGCAGTGAGTGGCAATGTAGGATGGAGAAAAGCACCACGGGGTGTTCAGCATGGAGAGGTCAGGGAACATGCAGTGGCAATGTAGGATAGGTTTCTGAAAAACATTGCGGGGTGGTGCGCATTGTATGGGTGTGTGTTACATTACATTCACTAGTAGGAGCGAGAAAAACATCACGGGGTGGTGCGCATTGTATGGGCGTGTGTTACATTACATTCACTAGTAGGAGTGAGAAAAACATCACGGGGTGGTGCGCATTGTATGGGCGTGTGTTACATTACATTCACTAGTAGGAGTGAGAAAAACATCACGGGGTGGTGCGCATTGTATGGGCGTGTGTTACATTACATTCACTAGTAGGAGTGAGAAAAACATCACGGGGTGGTGCGCATTGTATGGGTGTGTGTTACATTACATTCACTAGTAGGAGTGAGAGAAACATCACGGGGTGGTGCGCATTGTATGGGTGTGTGTTACATTACATTCACTAGTAGGAGTGAGAAAAACATCACGGGGTGGTGCGCATTGTATGGGTGTGTGTTACATTACATTCACTAGTAGGAGTCAGAAAAACATCACGGGGTGGTGCGCATTGTATGGGTGTGTGTTACATTACATTCACTAGTAGGAGTGAGAAAAACATCACGGGGTGGTGCGCATTGTATGGGTGTGTGTTACATTACATTCACTAGTAGGAGTGAGAAAAACATCACGGGGTGGTGCGCATTGCATGGGTGTGTGTTACATTACATTCACTAGTAGGAGTGAGAAAAACATCACGGGGTGGTGCGCATTGTATGGGTGTGTGTTACATTACAATCACTAGTAGGAGTCAGAAAAACATCACGGGGTGGTGCGCATTGTATGGGTGTGTGTTACATTACATTCACTAGTAGGAGTGAGAAAAACATCACGGGGTGGTGCGCATTATATGGGTGTGTGTTACATTACATTCACTTCTAGGAGTGAGAAAAACATCACGGGGTGGTGCGCTTGTATGGGTGTGTGTTACATTGCATTCACTAGTAGGAGTGAGAAAAACATCACGGGGTGGTGCGCATTGTAAGGGTGTTTGTTAAATTACATTCACTAGTAGGAGTGAGAAAAACATCACGGGGTGGTGCGCATTGTATGGGTGTGTGTTACATTACATTCACTAGTAGGAGTGAGAAAAACATCACGGGGTGGTGCGCATTGTATGGGTGTGTGTTACATTACATTCACTAGTAGGAGTGAGAAAAACATCACGTGGTGGTGTGAATCGGAGGGTCTGAATTAGGATAGGCAGTGAGTGGCAATGTAGGATGGAGAAAAGCACCGCGGGGTGGTCAGCATGGGGAGGTCAGGGAACATGTGGTGGCTATGTAGGATAGGTTTCTGAAAAACATCCCGGGGTGGTGCGCATTGTATGGGTGTGTGTTACATTATATTCACTAGTAGGAGTGAGAAAAACATCACGGGGTGGGGCGCATTGTATGGGTGTGTGTTACATTACATTCACTAGTAGGAGTGAGAAAAACATCACGGGGTGGTGCGCATTGTATGGGTGTGTGTTACATTACATTCACTAGTAGGAGTGAGAAAAACATCACGGGGTGGTGGGAATCGGAGGGTCTGAATTACGATAGGCAGTGAGTGGCAATGTAGGATGGAGAAAAGCACCGTGGGGTGGTCAGCATGGGAGGTCAGGGAACATGTAGTGGCTATGTAGGATAGGTTTCTGAAAAATATCCCGGGGTGGTGCGCATTGTATGGGTGTGTGTTACATTACATTCACTAGTAGGAGTGAGAAAAACATCACGGGGTGGTGCGCATTGTATGGGTGTGCGTTACATTACATTCACTAGTAGGAGTGAGAAAAACATCACGGGGTGGTGCGCCTTGTATGGGTGTGCGTTACATTACATTCACTAGTAGGAGTGAGAAAAACATCACGGGGTGGTGCGCATTGTATGGGTGTGCGTTACATTACATTCACTAGTAGGAGTGAGAAAAACATCACGGGGTGGTGCGCATTGTATGGGTGTGTGTTACATTACATTCACTAGTAGGAGTGAGAAAAACATCGCGGGGTGGTGCGCATTGTATGGGTATGTGTTACATTACATTCACTAGTAGAAGTGAGAAAAACATCGCGGGTTGGTGCGCATTGTATGGGTGTGTGTTACATTACATTCACTAGTAGGAGTGAGAAAAACATCGCGGGGTGGTGCGCATTGTATGGGTGTGTGTTACATTACATTCACTAGTAGGAGTGAGAAATACATCGCGGGGTGGTGTGCATTGTATGGGTGTGTGTTACTTACATTCACTAGTAAGAGTGAGAAAAACATCACGGGGTGGTGCGCATTGTATGGGTGTGTGTTACATTACATTCACTAGTAGGAGTGAGAAAAACATCACGGGGTGGTGCGCATTGTATGGGTGTGTGTTACATTACATTCACTAGTAGGAGGGAGAAAAACATCACGGGGTTGTGCGCATTGTATGGGTGTGTGTTACATTACATTCACTAGTAGGAGTGAGAAAAACGTCACGGGGTGGTGCGCATTGTATGGGTGTGTGTTACATTACATTCACTAGTAGGAGTGAGAAAAACGTCACGGGGTGGTGCGCATTGTATGGGTGTGTGTTACATTACATTCACTAGTAGGATTGAGAAAAACATCACGCGGTGGTGGGAATCGGAGGGTCTGAATTAGGATAGGCAGTGAGTGGCAATGTAGGAAGGAGAAAAGCATCGCGGGGTGGTCACCATGGGGAGGTCAGGGAACATGCAGTGGCAATGTAGGATAGGTTTCTGAAAAACATCGCGGGGTGGTTCGCATTGTATGGGTGTGTGTTACATTACATTCACTAGTAGGAGTGAGAAAAACATCACGGGGTGGTACGCATTGTATGGGTGTGTGTTACATTACATTCACTAGTAGGAGTGAGAAAAACATCACGGGGTGGTGCGCATTGTATGGGTGTGTGTTACATTACATTCACTAGTAGGAGTGAGAAAAACATCACGGGGTGGTGCGCATTGTATGGGTGTGTGTTACATTACGTTCACTAGTAGGAGTGAGAAAAACATCGTGGGGTGGTGCGCATTGTATGGGTGTGTGTTACATTACATTCACTAGTAGGAGTGAGAAAAACATCACGGGGTGGTGTGCATTGTATGGGTGTGTGTTACATTACATTCACTAGTAGGAGTGAGAAAAACATCACGGGGTGGTGCGCATTGTATGGGTGTGTGTTGCATTACATTCACTAGTAGGAGGGAGAAAAACATCACGGGGTGGTGTGAATCGGAGGGTCTGAATTAGGATAGGCAGTGAGTGGCAATGTAGGATGGAGAAAAGCACCACGGGGTGTTCAGCATGGAGAGGTCAGGGAACATGCAGTGGCAATGTAGGATAGGTTTCTGAAAAACATCGCGGGGTGGTGCGCATTGTATGGGTGTGTGTTACATTACATTCACTAGTAGGAGCGAGAAAAACATCACGGGGTGGTGCGCATTGTATGGGTGTGTGTTACATTACGTTCACTAGTAGGAGTGAGAAAAACATCGTGCGGTGGTGCGCATTGTATGGGTGTGTGTTACATTACATTCACTAGTAGGAGTGAGAAAAACATCGCGGGTTGGTGCGCATTGTATGGGTGTGTGTTACATTACATTCACTAGTAGGAGTGAGAAAAACATCGCGGGGTGGTGCGCATTGTATGGGTGTGTGTTACATTACATTCACTAGTAGGAGTGAGAAATACATCGCGGGGTGGTGTGCATTGTATGGGTGTGTGTTACTTACATTCACTAGTAAGAGTGAGAAAAACATCACGGGGTGGTGCGCATTGTATGGGTGTGTGTTACATTACATTCACTAGTAGGAGTGAGAAAAACATCACGGGGTGGTGCGCATTGTATGGGTGTGTGTTACATTACATTCACTAGTAGGAGGGAGAAAAACATCACGGGGTGGTGCGCATTGTATGGGTGTGTGTTACATTACATTCACTAGTAGGAGTGAGAAAAACGTCACGGGGTGGTGCGCATTGTATGGGTGTGTGTTACATTACATTCACTAGTAGGAGTGAGAAAAACGTCACGGGGTGGTGCGCATTGTATGGGTGTGTGTTACATTACATTCACTAGTAGGATTGAGAAAAACATCACGCGGTGGTGGGAATCGGAGGGTCTGAATTAGGATAGGCAGTGAGTGGCAATGTAGGAAGGAGAAAAGCATCGCGGGGTGGTCACCATGGGGAGGTCAGGGAACATGCAGTGGCAATGTAGGATAGGTTTCTGAAAAACATCGCGGGGTGGTTCGCATTGTATGGGTGTGTGTTACATTACATTCACTAGTAGGAGTGAGAAAAACATCACGGGGTGGTACGCATTGTATGGGTGTGTGTTACATTACATTCACTAGTAGGAGTGAGAAAAACATCACGGGGTGGTGCGCATTGTATGGGTGTGTGTTACATTACATTCACTAGTAGGAGTGAGAAAAACATCGCGGGGTGGTGCGCATTGTATGGGTGTGTGTTACATTACATTCACTAGTAGGAGTGAGAAAAACATCGCGGGGTGGTGCGAATTGTATGGGTGTGTGTTACATTACATTCACTAGTATAAGTGAGAAAAACATGGCGGGGTGGTGCGCATTGTATGGGTGTGTGTTACATTACATACACTAGTAGGAGTGAGAAAAACATCACGGGGTGGTGCGCATTGTATGGGTGTGTGTTACATTACATTCACAAGTAGGAGTGAGAAAAACATCACGGGGTAGTGTGAATTGGAGGGTCTGAATTAGGATAGGCAGTGAGTGGCAATGTAGGATGGAGTAAAGCACCGAGGGGTGGTCAGCATGGGGAGGTCAGTGAACATGTGGTGGCTATGTAGGATAGGTTTCTGAAAAACATCCCGGGGTGGTGCGCATTGTATGGGTGTGTGTTACATTACATTCACTAGTAGGAGTGAGAAAAACATCACGGGGTGGTGCACATTGTATGGGTGTGTGTTACATTACATTCACTAGTAGGAGTGAGAAAAACATCACGGGGTGGTGCGCATTGTATGGGTGTGTGTTACATTACATTCACTAGTAGGAGTGACAAAAACATCACGGGGTGGTGCGCATTGTATGGGTGTGTGTTACATTACATTCACTAGTAGGAGTGAGAAAAACATCACGGGGTGGTGGGAATCGGAGGGTCTTTATTAGGATAGGCAGTGAGTGGCAATGTAGGATGGAGAAAAGCACCGTGGGCTGGTCAGCATGGGAGGTCAGGGAACATGCAGTGGCAATGTAGATAGGTTTCTGAAAAACATCGCGGGGTGCTGCGCATTGTATGGGTGTGTGTTACATTACATTCACTAGTAGGAGTGAGAAAAACATCACGGGGTGGTGCGCATTGTATGGGTGTGTGTTACATTACATTCACTAGTAGGAGTGAGAAAAACATCACGGGGTGGTGCGCATTGTATGGGTGTGTGTTACATTACGTTCACTAGTAGGAGTGAGAAAAACATCGTGGGGTGGTGCGCATTGTATGGGTGTGTGTTACATTACATTCACTAGTAGGAGTGAGAAAAACATCACGGGGTGGTGTGCATTGTATGGGTGTGTGTTACATTACATTCACTAGTAGGAGTGAGAAAAACATCACGGGGTGGTGCGCATTGTATGGGTGTGTGTTGCATTACATTCACTAGTAGGAGGGAGAAAAACATCACGGGGTGGTGTGAATCGGAGGGTCTGAATTAGGATAGGCAGTGAGTGGCAATGTAGGATGGAGAAAAGCACCACGGGGTGTTCAGCATGGAGAGGTCAGGGAACATGCAGTGGCAATGTAGGATAGGTTTCTGAAAAACATCGCGGGGTGGTGCGCATTGTATGGGTGTGTGTTACATTACATTCACTAGTAGGAGCGAGAAAAACATCACGGGGTGGTGCGCATTGTATGGGTGTGTGTTACATTACGTTCACTAGTAGGAGTGAGAAAAACATCGTGGGGTGGTGCGCATTGTATGGGTGTGTGTTACATTACATTCACTAGTAGGAGTGAGAAAAACATCGCGGGTTGGTGCGCATTGTATGGGTGTGTGTTACATTACATTCACTAGTAGGAGTGAGAAAAACATCGCGGGGTGGTGCGCATTGTATGGGTGTGTGTTACATTACATTCACTAGTAGGAGTGAGAAATACATCGCGGGGTGGTGTGCATTGTATGGGTGTGTGATACTTACATTCACTAGTAAGAGTGAGAAAAACATCACGGGGTGGTGCGCATTGTATGGGTGTGTGTTACATTACATTCACTAGTAGGAGTGAGAAAAACATCACGGGGTGGTGCGCATTGTATGGGTGTGTGTTACATTACATTCACTAGTAGGAGTGAGAAAAACATCACGGGGTGGTGCGCATTGTATGGGTGTGTGTTACATTACATTCACTAGTAGGAGTGAGAAAAACGTCACGGGGTGGTGCGCATTGTATGGGTGTGTGTTACATTACATTCACTAGTAGGAGTGAGAAAAACGTCACGGGGTGGTGCGCATTGTATGGGTGTGTGTTACATTACATTCACTAGTAGGATTGAGAAAAACATCACGCGGTGGTGGGAATCGGAGGGTCTGAATTAGGATAGGCAGTGAGTGGCAATGTAGGAAGGAGAAAAGCATCGCGGGGTGGTCACCATGGGGAGGTCAGGGAACATGCAGTGGCAATGTAGGATAGGTTTCTGAAAAACATCGCGGGGTGGTTCGCATTGTATGGGTGTGTGTTACATTACATTCACTAGTAGGAGTGAGAAAAACATCACGGGGTGGTACGCATTGTATGGGTGTGTGTTACATTACATTCACTAGTAGGAGTGAGAAAAACATCACGGGGTGGTGCGCATTGTATGGGTGTGTGTTACATTACATTCACTAGTAGGAGTGAGAAAAACATCGCGGGGTGGTGCGCATTGTATGGGTGTGTGTTACATTACATTCACTAGTAGGAGTGAGAAAAACATCGCGGGGTGGTGCGAATTGTATGGGTGTGTGTTACATTACATTCACTAGTATAAGTGAGAAAAACATGGCGGGGTGGTGCGCATTGTATGGGTGTGTGTTACATTACATACACTAGTAGGAGTGAGAAAAACATCACGGGGTGGTGCGCATTGTATGGGTGTGTGTTACATTACATTCACAAGTAGGAGTGAGAAAAACATCACGGGGTAGTGTGAATTGGAGGGTCTGAATTAGGATAGGCAGTGAGTGGCAATGTAGGATGGAGTAAAGCACCGAGGGGTGGTCAGCATGGGGAGGTCAGTGAACATGTGGTGGCTATGTAGGATAGGTTTCTGAAAAACATCCCGGGGTGGTGCGCATTGTATGGGTGTGTGTTACATTACATTCACTAGTAGGAGTGAGAAAAACATCACGGGGTGGTGCACATTGTATGGGTGTGTGTTACATTACATTCACTAGTAGGAGTGAGAAAAACATCACGGGGTGGTGCGCATTGTATGGGTGTGTGTTACATTACATTCACTAGTAGGAGTGAGAAAAACATCACGGGGTGGTGCGCATTGTATGGGTGTGTGTTACATTACATTCACTAGTAGGAGTGAGAAAAACATCACGGGGTGGTGGGAATCGGAGGGTCTGAATTAGGATAGGCAGTGAGTGGCAATGTAGGATGGAGAAAAGCACCGTGGGCTGGTCAGCATGGGAGGTCAGGGAACATGCAGTGGCAATGTAGATAGGTTTCTGAAAAACATCGCGGGGTGGTGCGCATTGTATGGGTGTGTGTTACATTACATTCACTAGTAGGAGTGAGAAAAACATCACGGGGTGGTGCGCATTGTATGGGTGTGTGTTACATTACATTCACTAGTAGGAGTGAGAAAAACATCACGGGGTGGTGCGCATTGTATGGGTGTGTGTTACATTACGTTCACTAGTAGGAGTGAGAAAAACATCGTGGGGTGGTGCGCATTGTATGGGTGTGTGTTACATTACATTCACTAGTAGGAGTGAGAAAAACATCACGGGGTGGTGCGCATTGTATGGGTGTGTGTTACATTACATTCACTAGTAGGAGTGAGAAAAACATCACGGGGTGGTGCGCATTGTATGGGTGTGTGTTGCATTACATTCACTAGTAGGAGGGAGAAAAACATCACGGGGTGGTGTGAATCGGAGGGTCTGAATTAGGATAGGCAGTGAGTGGCAATGTAGGATGGAGAAAAGCACCACGGGGTGTTCAGCATGGAGAGGTCAGGGAACATGCAGTGGCAATGTAGGATAGGTTTCTGAAAAACATCGCGGGGTGGTGCGCATTGTATGGGTGTGTGTTACATTACATTCACTAGTAGGAGCGAGAAAAACATCACGGGGTGGTGCGCATTGTATGGGTGTGTGTTACATTACATTCACTAGTAGGAGTGAGAAAAACATCACGGGGTGGTGCGCATTGTATGGGCGTGTGTTACATTACATTCACTAGTAGGAGTGAGAAAAACATCACGGGGTGGTGCGCATTGTATGGGCGTGTGTTACATTACATTCACTAGTAGGAGTGAGAAAAACATCACGGGGTGGTGCGCATTGTATGGGTGTGTGTTACATTACATTCACTAGTAGGAGTGAGAGAAACATCACGGGGTGGTGCGCATTGTATGGGTGTGTGTTACATTACATTCACTAGTAGGAGTGAGAAAAACATCACGGGGTGGTGCGCATTGTATGGGTGTGTGTTACATTACATTCACTAGTAGGAGTCAGAAAAACATCACAGGGTGGTGCGCATTGTATGGGTGTGTGTTACATTACATTCACTAGTAGGAGTGAGAAAAACATCACGGGGTGGTGCGCATTGTATGGGTGTGTGTTACATTACATTCACTAGTAGGAGTGAGAAAAACATCACGGGGTGGTGCGCATTGCATGGGTATGTGTTACATTACATTCACTAGTAGGAGTGAGAAAAACATCACGGGGTGGTGCGCATTGTATGGGTGTGTGTTACATTACAATCACTAGTAGGAGTCAGAAAAACATCACGGGGTGGTGCGCATTGTATGGGTGTGTGTTACATTACATTCACTAGTAGGAGTGAGAAAAACATCACGGGGTGGTGCGCATTATATGGGTGTGTGTTACATTACATTCACTTCTAGGAGTGAGAAAAACATCACGGGGTGGTGCGCTTGTATGGGTGTGTGTTACATTGCATTCACTAGTAGGAGTGAGAAAAACATCACGGGGTGGTGCGCATTGTAAGGGTGTGTGTTAAATTACATTCACTACTAGGAGTGAGAAAAACCTCACGGGGTGGTGCGCATTGTATGGGTGTGTGTTACATTACATTCACTAGTAGGAGTGAGAAAAACATCACGGGGTGGTGCGCATTGTATGGGTGTGTGTTACATTACATTCACTAGTAGGAGTGAGAAAAACATCACGTGGTGGTGTGAATCGGAGGGTCTGAATTAGGATAGGCAGTGAGTGGCAATGTAGGATGGAGAAAAGCACCGCGGGGTGGTCAGCATTGGGAGGTCAGGGAACATGTGGTGGCTATGTAGGATAGGTTTCTGAAAAACATCCCGGGGTGGTGCGCATTGTATGGGTGTGTGTTACATTACATTCACTAGTAGGAGTGAGAAAAACATCACGGGGTGGTGCGCATTGTATGGGTGTGTGTTACATTACATTCACTAGTAGGAGTGAGAAAAACATCACAGGGTGGTGCGCATTGTATGGGTGTGTGTTACATTACATTCACTAGTAGGAGTGAGAAAAACATCACGGGGTGGGGCGCATTGTATGGGTGTGTGTTACATTACATTCACTAGTAGGAGTGAGAAAAACATCAAGGGGTGGTGCGCATTGTATGCGTGTGTGTCACATTACATTCACTAGTAGGAGTGAGAAAAACATCGCGGGATGGTGCGCATTGTATGGGTGTGTGTTACATTATATTCACTAGTGGGAGTGAGAAATACATCACGGGGTGGTGCGCATTGTATGGGTGTGTGTTACATTACATTCACTAGTAGGAGTGAGAAAAACATCACGGGGTGGTGCGCATTGTATGGGTGTGTGTTACATTACATTCACTAGAAGGAGTGAGAAAAACATCACGGGGTGGTGCGCATTGTATGGGTGTGTGTTACATTACATTCACTAGTAGGAGTGAGAAAAACATCACGGGGTGGTGCGAATTGTATGGGTGTGTGTTACATTACATTCACCAGTAGGAGTGAGAAAAACATCACGGGGTGGTGCGCATTGTATGGGTGTGTGTTACATTACATTCACTAGTAGGAGTGAGAAAAACATCACGCGGTGGTGGGAATTGGAGGGTCTGAATTAGGATAGGCAGTGAGTGGCAATGTAGGGTGGAGAAAAGCATCGCGGGGTGGTCACCATGGGGAGGTCAGGGAACATTCAGTGGCAATGTAGGATAGGTTTCTGAAAAACATCGCGGGGTGGTTCGCATTGTATGGGTGTGTGTTACATTACATTCACTAGTAGGAGTGAGAAAAACATCACGGGGTGGTGCGCATTGTATGGGTGTGTGTTACATTACATTCACTAGTAGGAGTGAGAAAAACATCACGGGGTGGTGCGCATTGTATGGGTGTGTGTTACATTACATTCACTAGTAGGAGTGAGAAAAACATCACGGGGTGGTGTGAATCGGAGGGTCTGAATTAGGATAGGCAGTGAGTGGCAATGTAGGATGGAGAAAAGCACCGCGGGGTGGTCAGCATGGGGAGGTAAGGGAACATGCAGTGGCAATGGAGGATAGGTTTCTGAAAAACATCGTGGGGTGGTGCGCATTGTATGGGTGTGTGTTACATTACATTCACTAGTAGGAGTGAGAAAAACATCACGGGGTGGTGCGCATTGTATGGGTGTGTGTTATATTACATTCACTAGTAGGAGTGAGAAAAACATCACGGGGTGGTGCGCATTGTATGGGTGTGTGTTACATTACATTCACTAGTAGGAGTGAGAAAAACATCCTGTGGTGGTGCGCATTGTATGGGTGTGTGTTACATTACATTCACTAGTAGGAGGGAGAAAAACATCACGGGGTGGTGCGCATTGTATGGGTGTGTGTTACATTACATTCACTAGTAGGAGTGAGAAAAACATCACGGGGTGGTGCGCATTGTATGGGTGTGTGTTACATTACATTCACTAGTAGGAGTGAGAAAAACATCATGGGGTGGTGCGCATTGTATGGGTGTGTGTTACATTACATTCACTAGTAGGAGGGAGAAAAACATCACGGGGTGGTGCGCATTGTATGGGTGTGTGTTACATTACATTCACTAGTAGGAGTGAGAAAAACATCACGGGGTGGTGCGCATTGTATGGGTGTGTGTTACATTACATTCACTAGTAGGAGTGAGAAAAACATCACGCGGTGGTGGGAATCGGAGGGTCCGAATTAGGATAGGCAGTGAGGGGCAATGTAGGATGGAGAAAAGCATCGCGGGGTGGTCACCATGGGGAGGTCAGCGAACATGCAGTGGCAATGTAGGATAGGTTTCTGAAAAACATTGCGGGGTGGTTCGCATTGTATGGGTGTGTGTTACATTACATTCACTAGTAGGAGTGAGAAAAACATCACGGGGTGGTACGCATTGTATGGGTGTGTGTTACATTACATTCACTAGTAGGAGTGAGAAAAACATCACGGCGTGGTGCGCATTGTATGGGTGTGTGTTACATTACATTCACTAGTAGGAGTGAGAAAAACATCGCGGGGTGGTGCGCATTGTATGGGTGTGTGTTACATTACATTCACTAGTAGGAGTGAGAAAAACATCGCGGGGTGGTGTGCATTGTATGGGTGTGTGTTACATTACCTTCACTAGAAGGAGTGAGAAAAACATGGCGGGGAGGTGCGCATTGTATGGGTGTGTGTTACATTACATTCACTAGTAGGAGTGAGAAAAACATCACAGGGTGGTGCGCATTGTATGGGTGTGTGTTACATTACATTCACAAGTAGGAGTGAGAAAAACAACACGGGATAGTGTGAATCGGAGGGTCTGAATTAGGATAGGCAGTGAGTGGCAATGTAGGATGGAGTAAAGCACCGCGGGGTGGTCAGCATGGGGAGTTCAGGGAACATGTAGTGGCTATGTAGGATAGGTTACTGAAAAATATCCCGGGGTGGTGCGCATTGTATGGGTGTGTGTTACATTACATTCACTAGTAGGAGTGAGAAAAACATCACGGGGTGGTGCACATTGTATGGGTGTGTGTTACATTACATTCACTAGTAGGAGTGAGAAAAACATCACGGTGTGGTGCGCATTGTATGGGTGTGTGTTACATTACATTCACTAGTAGGAGTGAGAAAAACATCACGGGGTGGTGCGCATTGTATGGGTGTGTGTTACATTACATTCACTAGTAGGAGTCAGAAAAACATAACAGGGTGGTGCGCATTGTATGGGTGTGTGTTACATTACATTCACTAGTAGGAGTGAGAAAAACATCACGGGGTGGTGCGCATTGTATGGGTGTGTGTTACATTACATTCACTAGTAGGAGTGAGAAAAACATCACGGGGTGGTGCGCATTGCATGGGTGTGTGTTACATTACATTCACTAGTAGGAGTGAGAAAAACATCACGGGGTGGTGCGCATTGCATGGGTGTGTGTTACATTACATTCACTAGTAGGAGTGAGAAAAACATCACGGGGTGGTGCGCATTGTATGGGTGTGTGTTACATTACAATCACTAGTAGGAGTCAGAAAAACATCACAGGGTGGTGCGCATTGTATGGGTGTGTGTTACATTACATTCACTAGTAGGAGTGAGAAAAACATCACGGGTTGGTGCGCATTATATGGGTGTGTGTTACATTACATTCACTTCTCGGAGTGAGAAAAACATCACGGGGTGGTGCGCTTGTATGGGTGTGTGTTACATTGCATTCACTAGTAGGAGTGGGAAAAACATCACGGGGTGGTGCGCATTGTAAGGGTGTGTGTTACATTACATTCACTAGTAGGAGTGAGAAAAACATCACGGGGTGGTGCGCATTGTATGGGTGTGTGTTACATTACATTCACTAGTAGGAGTGAGAAATACATCACGTGGTGGTGTGAATCGGAGGGTCTGAATTAGGATAGGCAGTGAGTGGCAATGTAGGATGGAGAAAAGCACCATGGGGTGGTCAGCATGGGGAGGTCAGGGAACATGTGGTGGCTATGTAGGATAGGTTTCTGAAAAACATCCCGGGGTGGTGCGCATTGTATGGGTGTGTGTTACATTACATTCACTAGTAGGAGTGAGAAAAACATCACGGGGTGGTGCGCATTGTATGGGTGTCTGTTACATTACATTCACTAGTAGGAGTGAGAAAAACATCACAGGGTGGTGCGCATTGTATGGGTGTGTGTTACATTACATTCACTAGTAGGAGTGAGAAAAACATCACGGGGTGGGGCGCATTTTATGGGTGTGTGTTACATTACATTCACTAGTAGGAGTGAGAAAAACATCAAGGGGTGGTGCGCATTGTATGCGTGTGTGTTACATTACATTCACTAGTAGGAGTGAGAAAAACATCGCGGGATGGTGCGCATTGTATGGGTGTGTGTTACATTACATTCACTAGTGGGAGTGAGAAATACATCACGGGGTGGTGATCATTGTATGGGTGTGTGTTACATTGCATTCACTAGTAGGAGTGAGAAAAACATCACGGGGTGGTGCGCATTGTATGGGTGTGTGTTACATTACATTCACTAGTAGGAGTGAGAAAAACATCACGGGGTGGTGCGCATTGTATGGGTGTGTGTTACATTACATTCACTAGTAGGAGTGAGAAAAACATCACGGGGTGGTGCGCATTCTATGGGTATGTGTTACATTACATTCACTAGTAGGAGTGAGAAAAACATCACGGGGTGGTGCGCATTGTATGGGTGTGTGTTACATTACATTCACTAGTAGGAGTGAGAAAAACATCACGCGGTGGTGGGAATCGGAGGGTCTGAATTAGGATAGGCAGTGAGTGGCAATGTAGGATGGAGAAAAGCATCGCGGGGTGGTCACCATGGGGAGGTCAGGGAACATGCAGTGGCAATGTAGGATAGGTTTCTGAAAAACATCGAGGGGTGGTTCGCATTGTATGGGTGTGTGTTACATTACATTCACTAGTAGGAGTGAGAAAAACATCACGGGGTGGTGCGCATTGTATGGGTGTGTGTTACATTACATTCACTAGTAGGAGTGAGAAAAACATCACGGGGTGGTGCGCATTGTATGGGTGTGTGTTACATTACATTCACTAGTAGGTGTGAGAAAAACATCACGGGGTTGTGTGAATCGGAGGGTCTGAATTAGGATAGGCAGTGAGTGGCAATGTAGGATGAAGAAAAGCACCGCGGGGTGGTCAGCATGGGGAGGTAAGGGAACATGCAGTGGCAATGGAGGATAGGTTTCTGAAAAACATCGTGGGGTGGTGCGCATTGTATGGGTGTGTGTTACATTACATTCACTAGTAGGAGTGAGAAAAACATCACGGGGTGGTGCGCATTGTATGGGTGTGTGTTACATTACATTCACTAGTAGGAGTGAGAAAAACATCACGGGGTGGTGCGCATTGTATGGGTGTGTGTTACATTACATTCACTAGTAGGAGTGCGAAAAACATCGTGTGGTGGTGCGCATTGTATGGGTGTGTGTTACATTACATTCACTAGTAGGAGGGAGAAAAACATCACGGGGTGGTGCTCATTGTATGGGTGTGTGTTACATTACATTCACTAGTAGGAGTGAGAAAAACATCACGGGGTGGTGCGCATTGTATGGGTGTGTGTTACATTACATTCACTAGTAGGAGTGAGAAAAACATCACGGGGTGGTGCGCATTGTATGGGTGTGTGTTACATTACATTCACTAGTAGGAGTGAGAGAAACATCACGGGGTGGTGCGCATTGTATGGGTGTGTGTTACATTACATTCACTAGTAGGAGTGAGAAAAACATCACGGGGTGGTGCGCATTGTATGGGTGTGTGTTACATTACATTCACTAGTAGGAGTCAGAAAAACATCACAGGGTGGTGCGCATTGTATGGGTGTGTGTTACATTACATTCACTAGTAGGAGTGAGAAAAACATCACGGGGTGGTGCGCATTGTATGGGTGTGTGTTACATTACATTCACTAGTAGGAGTGAGAAAAACATCACGGGGTGGTGCGCATTGCATGGGTATGTGTTACATTACATTCACTAGTAGGAGTGAGAAAAACATCACGGGGTGGTGCGCATTGTATGGGTGTGTGTTACATTACAATCACTAGTAGGAGTCAGAAAAACATCACGGGGTGGTGCGCATTGTATGGGTGTGTGTTACATTACATTCACTAGTAGGAGTGAGAAAAACATCACGGGGTGGTGCGCATTATATGGGTGTGTGTTACATTACATTCACTTCTAGGAGTGAGAAAAACATCACGGGGTGGTGCGCTTGTATGGGTGTGTGTTACATTGCATTCACTAGTAGGAGTGAGAAAAACATCACGGGGTGGTGCGCATTGTAAGGGTGTGTGTTAAATTACATTCACTACTAGGAGTGAGAAAAACATCAAGGGGTGGTGCGCATTGTATGGGTGTGTGTTACATTACATTCACTAGTAGGAGTGAGAAAAACATCACGGGGTGGTGCGCATTGTATGGGTGTGTGTTACATTACATTCACTAGTAGGAGTGAGAAAAACATCACGTGGTGGTGTGAATCGGAGGGTCTGAATTAGGATAGGCAGTGAGTGGCAATGTAGGATGGAGAAAAGCACCGCGGGGTGGTCAGCATTGGGAGGTCAGGGAACATGTGGTGGCTATGTAGGATAGGTTTCTGAAAAACATCCCGGGGTGGTGCGCATTGTATGGGTGTGTGTTACATTACATTCACTAGTAGGAGTGAGAAAAACATCACGGGGTGGTGCGCATTGTATGGGTGTGTGTTACATTACATTCACTAGTAGGAGTGAGAAAAACATCACAGGGTGGTGCGCATTGTATGGGTGTGTGTTACATTACATTCACTAGTAGGAGTGAGAAAAACATCACGGGGTGGGGCGCATTGTATGGGTGTGTGTTACATTACATTCACTAGTAGGAGTGAGAAAAACATCACGGGGTGGTGCGCATTGTATGCGTGTGTGTCACATTACATTCACTAGTAGGAGTGAGAAAAACATCGCGGGATGGTGCGCATTGTATGGGTGTGTGTTACATTATATTCACTAGTGGGAGTGAGAAATACATCACGGGGTGGTGCGCATTGTATGGGTGTGTGTTACATTACATTCACTAGTAGGAGTGAGAAAAACATCACGGGGTGGTGCGCATTGTATGGGTGTGTGTTACATTACATTCACTAGAAGGAGTGAGAAAAACATCACGGGGTGGTGCGCATTGTATGGGTGTGTGTTACATTACATTCACTAGTAGGAGTGAGAAAAACATCACGGGGTGGTGCGAATTGTATGGGTGTGTGTTACATTACATTCACCAGTAGGAGTGAGAAAAACATCACGGGGTGGTGCGCATTGTATGAGTGTGTGTTACATTACATTCACTAGTAGGAGTGAGAAAAACATCACGCGGTGGTGGGAATTGGAGGGTCTGAATTAGGATAGGCAGTGAGTGGCAATGTAGGATGGAGAAAAGCATCGCGGGGTGGTCACCATGGGGAGGTCAGGGAACATTCAGTGGCAATGTAGGATAGGTTTCTGAAAAACATCGCGGGGTGGTTCGCATTGTATGGGTGTGTGTTACATTACATTCACTAGTAGGAGTGAGAAAAACATCACGGGGTGGTGCGCATTGTATGGGTGTGTGTTACATTACATTCACTAGTAGGAGTGAGAAAAACATCACGGGGTGGTGCGCATTGTATGGGTGTGTGTTACATTACATTCACTAGTAGGAGTGAGAAAAACATCACAGGGTGGTGTGAATCGGAGGGTCTGAATTAGGATAGGCAGTGAGTGGCAATGTAGGATGGAGAAAAGCACCGCGGGGTGGTCAGCATGGGGAGGTAAGGGAACATGCAGTGGCAATGGAGGATAGGTTTCTGAAAAACATCGTGGGGTGGTGCGCATTGTATGGGTGTGTGTTACATTACATTCACTAGTAGGAGTGAGAAAAACATCACGGGGTGGTGCGCATTGTATGGGTGTGTGTTATATTACATTCACTAGTAGGAGTGAGAAAAACATCACGGGGTGGTGCGCATTGTATGGGTGTGTGTTACATTACATTCACTAGTAGGAGTGAGAAAAACATCGTGTGGTGGTGCGCATTGTATGGGTGTGTGTTACATTACATTGACTAGTAGGAGGGAGAAAAACATCACGGGGTGGTGCGCATTGTATGGGTGTGTGTTACATTACATTCACTAGTAGGAGTGAGAAAAACATCACGGGGTGGTGCGCATTGTATGGGTGTGTGTTACATTACATTCACTAGTAGGAGTGAGAAAAACATCATGGGGTGGTGCGCATTGTATGGGTGTGTGTTACCTTACATTCACTAGTAGGAGGGAGAAAAACATCACGGGGTGGTGCGCATTGTATGGGTGTGTGTTACATTACATTCACTAGTAGGAGTGAGAAAAACATCACGGGGTGGTGCGCATTGTATGGGTGTGTGTTACATTACATTCACTAGTAGGAGTGAGAAAAACATCACGCGGTGGTGGGAATCGGAGTGTCCGAATTAGGATAGGCAGTGAGGGGCAATGTAGGATGGAGAAAAGCATCGCGGGGTGGTCACCATGGGGAGGTCAGCGAACATGCAGTGGCAATGTAGGATAGGTTTCTGAAAAACATTGCGGGGTGGTTCGCATTGTATGGGTGTGTGTTACATTACATTCACTAGTAGGAGTGAGAAAAACATCACGGGGTGGTACGCATTGTATGGGTGTGTGTTACATTACATTCACTAGTAGGAGTGAGAAAAACATCACGGCGTGGTGCGCATTGTATGGGTGTGTGTTACATTACATTCACTAGTAGGAGTGAGAAAAACATCGCGGGGTGGTGCGCATTGTATGGGTGTGTGTTACATTACATTCACTAGTAGGAGTGAGAAAAACATCGCGGGGTGGTGTGCATTGTATGGGTGTGTGTTACATTACCTTCACTAGAAGGAGTGAGAAAAACATGGCGGGGTGGTGCGCATTGTATGGGTGTGTGTTACATTACATTCACTAGTAGGAGTGAGAAAAACATCACAGGGTGGTGCGCATTGTATGGGTGTGTGTTACATTACATTCACAAGTAGGAGTGAGAAAAACAACACGGGATAGTGTGAATCGGAGGGTCTGAATTAGGATAGGCAGTGAGTGGCAATGTAGGATGGAGTAAAGCACCGCGGGGTGGTCAGCATGGGGAGTTCAGGGAACATGTAGTGGCTATGTAGGATAGGTTACTGAAAAACATCCCGGGGTGGTGCGCATTGTATGGGTGTGTGTTACATTACATTCACTAGTAGGAGTGAGAAAAACATCACGGGGTGGTGCACATTGTATGGGTGTGTGTTACATTACATTCACTAGTAGGAGTTAAAAAAACATCACGGTGTGGTGCGCATTGTATGGGTGTGTGTTACATTACATTCACTAGTAGGAGTGAGAAAAACATCACGGGGTGGTGCGCATTGTATGGGTGTGTGTTACATTACATTCACTAGTAGGAGTCAGAAAAACATAACAGGGTGGTGCGCATTGTATGGGTGTGTGTTACATTACATTCACTAGTAGGAGTGAGAAAAACATCACGGGGTGGTGCGCATTGTATGGGTGTGTGTTACATTACATTCACTAGTAGGAGTGAGAAAAACATCACGGGGTGGTGCGCATTGCATGGGTGTGTGTTACATTACATTCACTAGTAGGAGTGAGAAAAACATCACGGGGTGGTGCGCATTGTATGGGTGTGTGTTACATTACAATCACTAGTAGGAGTCAGAAAAACATCACGGGGTGGTGCTCATTGTATGGGTGTGTGTTACATTACATTCACTAGTAGGAGTGAGAAAAACATCACGGGGTGGTGCGCATTGTATGGGTGTGTGTTACATTACATTCACTAGTAGGAGTGAGAAAAACATCACGGGGTGGTGCGCATTGTATGGGTGTGTGTTACATTACATTCACTAGTAGGAGTGAGAAAAACATCACGGGGTGGTGCGCTTGTATGGGTGTGTGTTACATTGCATTCACTAGTAGGAGTGGGAAAAACATCACGGGGTGGTGCGCATTGTAAGGGTGTGTGTTACATTACATTCACTCGTAGGAGTGAGAAAAACATCACGGGGTGGTGCGCATTGTATGGGTGTGTGTTACATTACATTCACTAGTAGGAGTGAGAAATACATCACGTGGTGGTGTGAATCGGAGGGTCTGAATTAGGATAGGCAGTGAGTGGCAATGTAGGATGGAGAAAAGCACCACGGGGTGGTCAGCATGGGGAGGTCAGGGAACATGTGGTGGCTATGTAGGATAGGTTTCTGAAAAACATCCCGGGGTGGTGCTCATTGTATGGGTGTGTGTTACATTACATTCACTAGTAGGAGTGAGAAAAACATCACGGGGTGGTGCGCATTGTATGGGTGTGTGTTACATTACATTCACTAGTAGGAGTGAGAAAAACATCACAGGGTGGTGCGCATTGTATGGGTGTGTGTTACATTACATTCACTAGTAGGAGTGAGAAAAACATCACGGGGTGGGGCGCATTTTATGGGTGTGTGTTACATTACATTCACTAGTAGGAGTGAGAAAAACATCACGGGGTGGTGCGCATTGTATGCGTGTGTGTTACATTACATTCACTAGTAGGAGTGAGAAAAACATCGCGGGATGGTGCGCATTGTATGGGTGTGTGTTACATTACATTCACTAGTGGGAGTGAGAAATACATCACGGGGTGGTGATCATTGTATGGGTGTGTGTTACATTACATTCACTAGTAGGAGTGAGAAAAACATCACGGGGTGGTGCGCATTGTATGGGTGTGTGTTACATTACATTCACTAGTAGGAGTGAGAAAAACATCACGGGGTGGTGCGCATTGTATGGGTGTGTGTTACATTACATTCACTAGTAGGAGTGAGAAAAACATCACGGGGTGGTGCGCATTCTATGGGTATGTGTTACATTACATTCACTAGTAGGAGTGAGAAAAACATCACGGGGTGGTGCGCATTGTATGGGTGTGTGTTACATTACATTCACTAGTAGGAGTGAGAAAAACATCACGCGGTGGTGGGAATCGGAGGGTCTGAATTAGGATAGGCAGTGAGTGGCAATGTAGGATGGAGAAAAGCATCGCGGGGTGGTCACCATGGGGAGGTCAGGGAACATGCAGTGGCAATGTAGGATAGGTTTCTGAAAAACATCGAGGGGTGGTTCGCATTGTATGGGTGTGTGTTACATTACATTCACTAGTAGGAGTGAGAAAAACATCACGGGGTGGTGCGCATTGTATGGGTGTGTGTTACATTACATTCACTAGTAGGAGTGAGAAAAACATCACGGGGTGGTGCGCATTGTATGGGTGTGTGTTACATTACATTCACTAGTAGGTGTGAGAAAAACATCACGGGGTGGTGTGAATCGGAGGGTCTGAATTAGGATAGGCAGTGAGTGGCAATGTAGGATGAAGAAAAGCACCGCGGGGTGGTCAGCATGGGGAGGTAAGGGAACATGCAGTGGCAATGGAGGATAGGTTTCTGAAAAACATCGTGGGGTGGTGCGCATTGTATGGGTGTGTGTTACATTACATTCACTAGTAGGAGTGAGAAAAACATCACGGGGTGGTGCGCATTGTATGGGTGTGTGTTACATTACATTCACTAGTAGGAGTGAGAAAAACATCACGGGGTGGTGCGCATTGTATGGGTGTGTGTTACATTACATTCACTAGTAGGAGTGCGAAAAACATCGTGTGGTGGTGCGCATTGTATGGGTGTGTGTTACATTACATTCACTAGTAGGAGGGAGAAAAACATCACGGGGTGTTGCTCATTGTATGGGTGTGTGTTACATTACATTCACTAGTAGGAGTGAGAAAAACATCACGGGGTGGTGCGCATTGTATGGGTGTGTGTTACATTACATTCACTAGTAGGAGTGAGAAAAACATCATGGGGTGGTGCGCATTGTATGGGTGTGTGTTACATTACATTCACTAGTAGGAGGGAGAAAAACATCACGGGGTGGTGCGCATTGTATGGGTGTGTGTTACATTACATTCACTAGTAGGAGTGAGAAAAACATCACGCGGTGGTGGGAATCGGAGGGTCCGAATTAGGATAGGCAGTGAGGGGCAATGTAGGATGGAGAAAAGCATCGCGGGGTGGTCACCATGGGGAGGTCAGCGAACATGCAGTGGCAATGTAGGATAGGTTTCTGAAAAACATTGCGGGGTGGTTCGCATTGTATGGGTGTGTGTTACATTACATTCACTAGTAGGAGTGAGAAAAACATCACGGGGTGGTACGCATTGTATGGGTGTGTGTTACATTACATTCACTAGTAGGAGTGAGAAAAACATCACGGGGTGGTGCGCATTGTATGGGTGTGTGTTACATTACATTCACTAGTAGGAGTGAGAAAAACATCGCGGGGTGGTGCGCATTGTATGGGTGTGTGTTACATTACATTCACTAGTAGGAGTGAGAAAAACATCGCGGGGTGGTGTGCATTGTATGGGTGTGTGTTACATTACCTTCACTAGTAGGAGTGAGAAAAACATGGCGGGGTGGTGCGCATTGTATGGGTGTGTGTTACATTACATTCACTAGTAGGAGTGAGAAAAACATCACAGGGTGGTGCGCATTGTATGGGTGTGTGTTACATTACATTCACAAGTAGGAGTGAGAAAAACAACACGGGGTAGTGTGAATCGGAGGGTCTGAATTAGGATAGGCAGTGAGTGGCAATGTAGGATGGAGTAAAGCACCGCGGGGTGGTCAGCATGGGGAGGTCAGGGAACATGTAGTGGCTATGTAGGATAGGTTTCTGAAAAATATCCCGGGGTGGTGCGCATTGTATGGGTGTGTGTTACATTACATTCACTAGTGGGAGTGAGAAAAACATCACGGGGTGGTGCGCATTGTATGGGTGTGCGTTACATTACATTCACTAGTAGGAGTGAGAAAAACATCACGGGGTGGTGCGCATTGTATGGGTGTGCGTTACATTACATTCACTAGTAGGAGTGAGAAAAACATCACGGGGTGGTGCGCATTGTATGGGTGTGTGTTACATTACATTCACTAGTAGGAGTGAGAAAAACATCACGGGGTGGTGCGCATTGTATGGGTGTGTGTTACATTACATTCACTAGTAGGAGTGAGAAAAACATCGCGGGGTGGTGCGCATTGTATGGGTGTGTGTTACATTACATTCACTAGTAGGAGTGAGAAAAACATTGCGGGGTGGTGCGCATTGTATGGGTGTGTGTTACATTACATTCACTAGTAGGAGTGAGAAAAACATCACGGGGTGGTGCGCATTGTATGGGTGTGTGTTACATTACATTCACTAGTAGGAGTGAGAAAAACATCACGGGGTGGTGCGCATTGTATGGGTGTGTGTTACATTACATTCACTAGTAGGAGGGAGAAAAACATCACGGGGTGGTGCGCATTGTATGGGTGTGTGTTACATTACATTCACTAGTAGGAGTGAGAAAAACATCACGGGGTGGTGCGCATTGTATGGGTGTGTGTTACATTACATTCACTAGTAGGATTGAGAAAAACATCACGCGGTGGTGGGAATCGGAGGGTCTGAATTAGGATAGGCAGTGAGTGGCAATGTAGGATGGAGTAAAGCATCGCGGGGTGGTCACCATGGGGAGGTCAGGGAACATGTGGTGGCTATGTAGGATAGGTTTCTGAAAAACATCCCGGGGTGGTGCGCATTGTATGGGTGTGTGTTACATTACATTCACTAGTAGGAGTGAGAAAAACATCACGGGGTGGTGCGCATTGTATGGGTGTGTGTTACATTACATTCACTAGTAGGAGTGAGAAAAACATCACGGGGTGGTGCGCATTGTATGGGTGTGTGTTACATTACATTCACTATTAGGAGAGAGAAAAACATCACGGGGTGGTGGGAATCGGAGGGTCTGAATTAGGATAGGCAGTGAGTGGCAATGTAGGATGGAGAAAAGCACCGCGGGGTGGTCAGCATGGGGAGGTCAGGGAACATGCAGTGGCAATGTAGGATAGGTTTCTGAAAAACATCGCGGGGTGGTGCGCATTGTATGGGTGTGTGTTACATTACATTCACTAGTAGGAGCGAGAAAAACATCACGGGGTGGTGCGCATTGTATGGGTGTGTGTTACATTACATTCACTAGTAGGAGTGAGAAAAACATCACGGGGAGGTGCTCATTGTATGGGTGTGTGTTACATTACATTCACTAGTAGGAGTGAGAAAAACATCACGGGGTGGTGCGCATTGTATGGGCGTGTGTTACATTACATTCACTAGTAGGAGTGAGAAAAACATCACGGGGTGGTGCGGATTGCATGGGTGTGTGTTACATTACATTCACTAGTAGGAGTGAGAAAAACATCACGGGGTGGTGCGCATTGTATGGGTGTGTGTTGCATTACATTCACTAGTAGGAGGGAGAAAAACATCACGGGGTGGTGTGAATCGGAGGGTCTGAATTAGGATCGGCAGTGAGTGGCAATGTAGGATGGAGAAAAGCACCGCGGGGTGTTCAGCATGGAGAGGTCAGGGAACATGCAGTGGCAATGTAGGATAGGTTTCTGAAAAACATCGCGGGGTGGTGCGCATTGTATGGGTGTGTGTTACATTACATTCACTAGTAGGAGCGAGAAAAACATCACGGGGAGGTGCGCATTGTATGGGTGTGTGTTACATTACATTCACTAGTAGGAGTGAGAAAAACATCACGGGGAGGTGCTCATTGTATGGGTGTGTGTTACATTACATTCACTAGTAGGAGTGAGAAAAACATCACGGGGTGGTGCGCATTGTATGGGCGTGTGTTACATTACATTCACTAGTAGGAGTGAGAAAAACATCACGGGGTGGTGCGCATTGTATGGGTGTGTGTTACATTACATTCACTAGTAGGAGTGAGAAAAACATCACGGGGTGGTGCGCATTGTATGGGTGTGTGTTACATTACATTCACTAGTAGGAGTGAGAAAAACATCACGGGGTGGTGCGCATTGTATGGGTGTGTGTTACATTACATTCACTAGTAAGAGTGAGAAAAACATCACGGTGTGGTGCGCATTGTATGGGTGTGTGTTACATTACATTCACTAGTAGGAGTCAGAAAAACATCACGGGGTGGTGCGCATTGTATGCGTGTGTGTTACATTACATTCACTAGTAGGAGTGAGAAAAACATCACGGGGTGGTGCGCATTGCATGGGTGTGTGTTACATTACATTCACTAGTAGGAGTGAGAAAAACATCACGGGGTGGAGCGCATTGGATGGGTGTGTGTTACATTACAATCACTAGTAGGAGTCAGAAATACATCACGGGGTGGTGCGCATTGTATGGGTGTGTGTTACATTACATTCACTAGTAGGAGTGAGAAAAACATCACGGGGTGGTGCGCATTGTATGGGTGTGTGTTGCATTACATTCACTAGTAGGAGGGAGAAAAACATCACGGGGTGGTGTGAATCGGAGGGTCTGAATTAGGATAGGCAGTGAGTGGCAATGTAGGATGGAGAAAAGCACCGCAGGGTGTTCAGCATGGAGAGGTCAGGGAACATGCAGTGGCAATGTAGGATAGGTTTCTGAAAAACATCGCGGGGTGGTGCGCATTGTATGGGTGTGTGTTACATTACATTCACTAGTAGGAGCGAGAAAAACATCACGGGGTGGTGCGCATTGTATGGGTGTGTGTTACATTACATTCACTAGTAGGAGCGAGAAAAACATCACGGGGAGGTGCTCATTGTATGGGTGTGTGTTACATTACATTCACTAGTAGGAGTGAGAAAAACATCACGGGGTGGTGCGCATTGTATGGGCGTGTGTTACATTACATTCACTAGTAGGAGTGAGAAAAACATCACGGGGTGGTGCGCATTGTATGGGTGTGTGTTACATTACATTCACTAGTAGGAGTGAGAAAAACATCACGGGGTGGTGCGCATTGTATGGGTGTGTGTTACATTACATTCACTAGTAGGAGTGAGAAAAACATCACGGGGTGGTGCGCATTGTATGGGTGTGTGTTACATTACATTCACTAGTAGGAGTGAGAAAAACATCACGGGGTGGTTCGCATTGTATGGGTGTGTGTTACATTACATTCACTAGTAGGAGTCAGAAAAACATCACAGGGTGGTGCGGATTGTATGGGTGTGTGTTACATTACATTCACTAGTAGGAGTGAGAAAAACATCACGGGGTGGTGCGCATTGTATGGGTGTGTGTTACATTACATTCACTAGTAGGAGTGAGAAAAACATCACGGGGTGGTGCGCATTGCATGGGTGTGTGTTACATTACATTCACTAGTAGGAGTGAGAAAAACATCACGGGGTGGTGCGCATTGGATGGGTGTGTGTTACATTACAATCACTAGTAGGAGTCAGAAAAACATCACGGGGTGGTGCGCATTGTATGGGTGTGTGTTACATTACATTCACAAGTAGGAGTGAGAAAAACATCACGGGGTAGTGTGAATCGGAGGGTCTGAATTAGGATAGGCAGTGAGTGGCAATGTAGGATGGAGTAAAGCACCGCGGGGTGGTCAGCATGGGGAGGTCAGGGAACATGTGGTGGCTATGTAGGATAGGTTTCTGAAAAACATCCCGGGGTGGTGCGCATTGTATGGGTGTGTGTTACATTACATTCACTAGTAGGAGTGAGAAAAACATCACGGGGTGGTGTGCATTGTATGGGTGTGTGTTACATTACATTCACTAGTGGGAGTGAGAAATACATCACGGGGTGGTGATCATTGTATGGGTGTGTGTTACATTACATTCACTAGTAGGAGTGAGAAAAACATCACGGGGTGGTGCGCATTGTATGGGTGTGTGTTACATTACATTCACTAGTAGGAGTGAGAAAAACATCACGGGGTGGTGCGCATTGTATGGGTGTGTGTTACATTACATTCACTAGTAGGAGTGAGAAAAACATCACGGGGTGGTGCGCATTCTATGGGTATGTGTTACATTACATTCACTAGTAGGAGTGAGAAAAACATCACGGGGTGGTGCGCATTGTATGGGTGTGTGTTACATTACATTCACTAGTAGGAGTGAGAAAAACATCACGCGGTGGTGGGAATCGGAGGGTCTGAATTAGGATAGGCAGTGAGTGGCAATGTAGGATGGAGAAAAGCATCGCGGGGTGGTCACCATGGGGAGGTCAGGGAACATGCAGTGGCAATGTAGGATAGGTTTCTGAAAAACATCGAGGGGTGGTTCGCATTGTATGGGTGTGTGTTACATTACATTCACTAGTAGGAGTGAGAAAAACATCACGGGGTGGTGCGCATTGTATGGGTGTGTGTTACATTACATTCACTAGTAGGAGTGAGAAAAACATCACGGGGTGGTGCGCATTGTATGGGTGTGTGTTACATTACATTCACTAGTAGGTGTGAGAAAAACATCACGGGGTGGTGTGAATCGGAGGGTCTGAATTAGGATAGGCAGTGAGTGGCAATGTAGGATGGAGAAAAGCATCGCGGGGTGGTCACCATGGGGAGGTCAGGGAACATGCAGTGGCAATGTAGGATAGGTTTCTGAAAAACATCGAGGGGTGGTTCGCATTGTATGGGTGTGTGTTACATTACATTCACTAGTAGGAGTGAGAAAAACATCACGGGGTGGTGCGCATTGTATGGGTGTGTGTTACATTACATTCACTAGTAGGAGTGAGAGAAACATCACGGGGTGGTGCGCATTGTATGGGTGTGTGTTACATTACATTCACTAGTAGGAGTGAGAAAAACATCACGGGGTGGTGCGCATTGTATGGGTGTGTGTTACATTACATTCACTAGTAGGAGTGAGAAAAACATCACGGGGTGGTGCACATTGTATGGGTGTGTGTTACATTACATTCACTAGTAGGAGTGCGAAAAACATCGTGTGGTGGTGCGCATTGTATGGGTGTGTGTTACATTACATTCACTAGTAGGAGGGAGAAAAACATCACGGGGTGGTGCTCATTGTATGGGTGTGTGTTACATTACATTCACTAGTAGGAGTGAGAAAAACATCACGGGGTGGTGCGCATTGTATGGGTGTGTGTTACATTACATTCACTAGTAGGAGTGAGAAAAACATCATGGGGTGGTGCGCATTGTATGGGTGTGTGTTACATTACATTCACTAGTAGGAGGGAGAAAAACATCACGGGGTGGTGCGCATTGTATGGGTGTGTGTTACATTACATTCACTAGTAGGAGTGAGAAAAACATCACGGGGTGGTGCGCATTGTATGGGTGTGTGTTACATTACATTCACTATTAGGAGTGAGGAAAACATCACGCGGTGGTGGGAATCGGAGGGTCCGAATTAGGATAGGCAGTGAGGGGCAATGTAGGATGGAGAAAAGCATCGCGGGGTGGTCACCATGGGGAGGTCAGCGAACATGCAGTGGCAATGTAGGATAGGTTTCTGAAAAACATTGCGGGGTGGTTCGCATTGTATGGGTGTGTGTTACATTACATTCACTAGTAGGAGTGAGAAAAACATCACGGGGTGGTACGCATTGTATGGGTGTGTGTTACATTACATTCACTAGTAGGAGTGAGAAAAACATCACGGGGTGGTGCGCATTGTATGGGTGTGTGTTACATTACATTCACTAGTAGGAGTGAGAAAAACATCGCGGGGTGGTGCGCATTGTATGGGTGTGTGTTACATTACATTCACTAGTAGGAGTGAGAAAAACATCGCGGGGTGGTGTGCATTGTATGGGTGTGTGTTACATTACCTTCACTAGTAGGAGTGAGAAAAACATGGCGGGGTGGTGCGCATTGTATGGGTGTGTGTTACATTACATTCACTAGTAGGAGTGAGAAAAACATCACAGGGTGGTGCGCATTGTATGGGTGTGTGTTACATTACATTCACAAGTAGGAGTGAGAAAAACAACACGGGGTAGTGTGAATCGGAGAGTCTGAATTAGGATAGGCAGTGAGTGGCAATGTAGGATGGAGTAAAGCACCGCGGGGTGGTCAGCATGGGGAGGTCAGGGAACATGTAGTGGCTATGTAGGATAGGTTTCTGAAAAATATCCCGGGGTGGTGCGCATTGTATGGGTGTGTGTTACATTACATTCACTAGTGGGAGTGAGAAAAACATCACGGGGTGGTGCGCATTGTATGGGTGTGCGTTACATTACATTCACTAGTAGGAGTGAGAAAAACATCACGGGGTGGTGCGCATTGTATGGGTGTGCGTTACATTACATTCACTAGTAGGAGTGAGAAAAACATCACGGGGTGGTGCGCATTGTATGGGTGTGTGTTACATTACATTCACTAGTAGGAGTGAGAAAAACATCACGGGGTGGTGCGCATTGTATGGGTGTGTGTTACATTACATTCACTAGTAGGAGTGAGAAAAACATCGTGGGGTGGTGCGCATTGTATGGGTGTGTGTTACATTACATTCACTAGTAGGAGTGAGAAAAACATTGCGGGGTGGTGCGCATTGTATGGGTGTGTGTTACATTACATTCACTAGTAGGAGTGAGAAATACATCGCGGGGTGGTGCGCATTGTATGGGTGTGTGTTACATTACATTCACTAGTAGGAGTGAGAAAAACATCACGGGGTGGTGCGCATTGTATGGGTGTGTGTTACATTACCTTCACTAGTAGGAGTGAGAAAAACATCACGGGGTGGTGCGCATTGTATGGGTGTGTGTTACATTACATTCACTAGTAGGAGTGAGAAAAACATCACGGGGTGGTGCGCATTGTATGGGTGTGTGTTACATTACATTCACTAGTAGGAGTGAGAAAAACATCACGGGGTGGTGCGCATTGTATGGGTGTGTGTTACATTACATTCACTAGTAGGATTGAGAAAAACATCACGCGGTGGTGGGAATCGGAGGGTCTGAATTAGGATAGGCAGTGAGTGGCAATGTAGGATGGAGTAAAGCATCGCGGGGTGGTCACCATGGGGAGGTCAGGGAACATGTGGTGGCTATGTAGGATAGGTTTCTGAAAAACATCCCGGGGTGGTGCGCATTGTATGGGTGTGTGTTACATTACATTCACTAGTAGGAGTGAGAAAAACATCATGGGGTGGTGCGCATTGTATGGGTGTGTGTTACATTACATTCACTAGTAGGAGTGAGAAAAACATCACGGGGTGGTGCGCATTGTATGGGTGTGTGTTACATTACATTCACTAGTAGGAGTGAGAAAAACATCACGGGGTGGTGCGCATTGTATGGGTGTGTGTTACATTACATTCACTATTAGGAGAGAGAAAAACATCACGGGGTGGTGGGAATCGGAGGGTCTGAATTAGGATAGGCAGTGAGTGGCAATGTAGGATGGAGAAAAGCACCGTGGGCTGGTCAGCATGGGAGGTCAGGGAACATGCAGTGGCAATGTAGATAGGTTTCTGAAAAACATCGCGGGGTGGTGCGCATTGTATGGGTGTGTGTTACATTACATTCACTAGTAGGAGTGAGAAAAACATCACGGGGTGGTGCGCATTGTATGGGTGTGTGTTACATTACATTCACTAGTAGGAGTGAGAAAAACATCACGGGGTGGTGCGCATTGTATGGGTGTGTGTTACATTACATTCACTAGTAGGAGTGAGAAAAACATCGTGGGGTGGTGCGCATTGTATGGGTGTGTGTTACATTACATTCACTAGTAGGAGTGATAAAAACATCGCGGGGTGGTGCGCATTGTATGGGTGTGTGTTACATTACATTCACTAGTTGGAGTGAGAAATATATCGAGGGTTGGTGGGAATCGGAGGGTCTGAATTAGGATAGGCAGTGAGTGGCAATGTAGGATGGAGAAAAGCACCGCGGGGTGGTCAGCATGGGGAGGTCAGGGAACATGCAGTGGCAATGTAGGATAGGTTTCTGAAAAACATCGCGGGGTGGTGCGCATTGTATGGGTGTGTGTTACATTACATTCACTAGTAGGAGCGAGAAAAACATCACGGGGTGGTGCGCATTGTATGGGTGTGTGTTACATTACATTCACTAGTAGGAGTGAGAAAAACATCACGGGGAGGTGCTCATTGTATGGGTGTGT
This sequence comes from Cavia porcellus, assembly GCF_034190915.1. Taxonomy (NCBI): domain Eukaryota; kingdom Metazoa; phylum Chordata; class Mammalia; order Rodentia; family Caviidae; genus Cavia; species Cavia porcellus. The sequence goes on from NW_026947602.1 coordinate 597,647, forward strand.
GTTACATTACATTCACTAGTAGGAGTGAGAAAAACATCACGGGGTGGTGCGCATTGTATGGGCGTGTGTTACATTACATTCACTAGTAGGAGTGAGAAAAACATCACGGGGTGGTGCGGATTGCATGGGTGTGTGTTACATTACATTCACTAGTAGGAGTGAGAAAAACATCACGGGGTGGTGCGCATTGTATGGGTGTGTGTTGCATTACATTCACTAGTAGGAGGGAGAAAAACATCACGGGGTGGTGTGAATCGGAGGGTCTGAATTAGGATCGGCAGTGAGTGGCAATGTAGGATGGAGAAAAGCACCGCGGGGTGTTCAGCATGGAGAGGTCAGGGAACATGCATTGGCAATGTAGGATAGGTTTCTGAAAAACATCGCGGGGTGGTGCGCATTGTATGGGTGTGTGTTACATTACATTCACTAGTAGGAGCGAGAAAAACATCACGGGGTGGTGCGCATTGTATGGGTGTGTGTTACATTACATTCACTAGTAGGAGTGAGAAAAACATCACGGGGAGGTGCTCATTGTATGGGTGTGTGTTACATTACATTCACTAGTAGGAGTGAGAAAAACATCACGGGGTGGTGCGCATTGTATGGGCGTGTGTTACATTACATTCACTAGTAGGAGTGAGAAAAACATCACGGGGTGGTGCGCATTGTATGGGTGTGTGTTACATTACATTCACTAGTAGGAGTGAGAAAAACATCACGGGGTGGTGCGCATTGTATGGGTGTGTGTTACATTACATTCACTAGTAGGAGTGAGAAAAACATCACGGGGTGGTGCGCATTGTATGGGTGTGTGTTACATTACATTCACTAGTAAGAGTGAGAAAAACATCACGGTGTGGTGCGCATTGTATGGGTGTGTGTTACATTACATTCACTAGTAGGAGTCAGAAAAACATCACGGGGTGCTGCGCATTGTATGGGTGTGTGTTACATTACATTCACTAGTAGGAGTGAGAAAAACATCACGGGGTGGTGCGCATTGCATGGGTGTGTGTTACATTACATTCACTAGTAGGAGTGAGAAAAACATCACGGGGTGGAGCGCATTGGATGGGTGTGTGTTACATTACAATCACTAGTAGGAGTCAGAAAAACATCACGGGGTGGTGCGCATTGTATGGGTGTGTGTTACATTACATTCACTAGTAGGAGTGAGAAAAACATCACGGGGTGGTGCGCATTGTATGGGTGTGTGTTGCATTACATTCACTAGTAGGAGGGAGAAAATCATCACGGGGTGGTGTGAATCGGAGGGTCTGAATTAGGATAGGCAGTGAGTGGCAATGTAGGATGGAGTAAAGCACCGCGGGGTGGTCAGCATGGGGAGGTCAGGGAACATGTGGTGGCTATGTAGGATAGGTTTCTGAAAAACATCCCGGGGTGGTGCGCATTGTATGGGTGTGTGTTACATTACATTCACTAGTAGGAGTGAGAAAAACATCACGGTGTGGTGCACATTGTATGGGTGTGTGTTACATTACATTCACTAGTAGGAGTGAGAAAAACATCACGGGATGGTGCGCATTGTATGGGTGTGTGTTACATTACATTCACTAGTAGGAGTGAGAAAAACATCACGGGGTGGTGCGCATTGTATGGGTGTGTGTTACATTACATTCACTATTAGGAGTGAGAAAAACATCACGGGGTGGTGGGAATCGGAGGGTCTGAATTAGGATAGGCAGTGAGTGGCAATGTAGGATGGAGAAAAGCACCGTGGGCTGGTCAGCATGGGAGGTCAGGGAACATGCAGTCGCAATGTAGACAGGTTTGTGAAAAACATCGCGGGGTGGTGCGCATTGTATGGGTGTGTGTTACATTACATTCACTAGTAGGAGTGAGAAAAACATCACGGGGTGGTGCGCATTGTATGGGTGTGTGTTACATTACATTCACTAGTAGGAGTGAGAAAAACATCACGGGGTGGTGCGCATTGTATGGGTGTGTGTTACATTACATTCACTAGTAGGAGTGAGAAAAACATCACGGGGTGGTTCGCATTGTATGGGTGTGTGTTACATTACATTCACTAGTAGGAGTCAGAAAAACATCACAGGGTGGTGCGCATTGTATGGGTGTGTGTTACATTACATTCACTAGTAGGAGTGAGAAAAACATCACGGGGTGGTGCGCATTGTATGGGTGTGTGTTACATTACATTCACTAGTAGGAGTGAGAAAAACATCACGGGGTGGTGCGCATTGCATGGGTGTGTGTTACATTACATTCACTAGTAGGAGTGAGAAAAACATCACGGGGTGGTGCGCATTGGATGGGTGTGTGTTACATTACAATCACTAGTAGGAGTCAGAAAAACATCACGGGGTGGTGCG